>NW_006408551.1:1119840-1122953 GCF_000296735.1 Chrysochloris asiatica | reverse complement strand
TTCAAGCTCACCAGCCATTCCTCAGAAACCCTATACAGGGTTGCTATGTGTTGGAACTGACTCAATGGCATTTAAAAACAACAACAAAATGGTAACTTGAAGTTTAGCATGTTGAGAAGTGACCACACTGTTTTCCACATGACTGTACCATTTTACACTCTCACCAGTAATGCATCAGAAGTGTAATTTCTCTGCATCTTTGCCAACACCTGTTGTTTTCCATATTGCTAATCATAGCTGTCTTAGTGGGTATGGAATGATTTCACATCATGATTTTTCTTTGCATTAGCCTCTTGCCTAATGTTGTTGAACTTTTCATAAGCTTGCTGGTCATTTGTGCTAATACTGCTAAAATGTCAATACTAGCTAAATTTATCTAGAGCTATAATGTGATACTAATCAAAATTCTGTTAGCCTTCATTGCAGAAATTGTCAAATTTGTATGAAAATATCCAAAGCAAAGTTGGAAAAGAATAAAGTAGGAAGTCTCACAATCTCTGATTTGAAAGTTTGTTATAAAATAACAGTAATCAAAATAGTCTGGTATTGGTATAATTATAGACATTGGAATAAATTTGATAGTCCAGAAATAATTATGTACGTAACAGTCAACGAGTTTTCAACAAGGATGATGATAATTCTATTCAAAGAGGGAATAAGACCTGCATTTCCTTATGGGAAAATATGAACAAGGACCCGTACCTCACACCATAGGAAACAGGTAAGTCAAAATGGATCAAAGACCTAAGTGTAAACAAAACAAGAAAACATATGGGTAAAGCTTTAGGACCTGGTTTTTAGTAATATATTCATGTGTTTGTGTGTTAAGTGCTGTAGAGTCGATTCCAACCCATAGCGACCCTGTGTAGGGTTTCCAAGGTGCCGCTGGTGAGCTTGAACCACTGACCTTGCAGTTCAAACAAATTTGCAGCCTGACACATAGATGTGGCTATAAAAACACAAGAAACAAAACCAAAATAGGTAAATGGGACCTCGCCAAAATAAAAAATAAATAAAAGCACAAAACAAACTTCTGTTCATTGAAGGACTTTAAAAACAAAATGAAGAGAGAACCTACAGATGGGAAGCACGTATTTGGGAACCATATGTCTCATGCTGGTGGTGATGATTATATGATGACTCATAGTGACACTGTTTAGGGTTTCCGAGGCTGTTACTCTTTAATGGAACAGAAAGCCTCATTATTCTCCTGTGGAGCAACCAGTAGATTCAAACTTCTAACCTCGCAGTTTGCAATCCAATTAGTAACACTATGCTACTGTAGCCAGGTGGCATAATTGATGGACTCAAGTGTGGCAGCGGTAGTGAGGTTGGCCCAGGATCGGACATTGTTTCGTTCTGCTGTGCATGGGGTCGCTATGAGTCGGTTCCGATTCGATGGCACCTGACAACAACAACAACATGCTACTGTCGTGGTGGTGTGCTGTGGAGTTGGTTCTGACTCATAGCGACCCTGTACAGGGTTTCCAAGGCTGTGCATCTTTATGGGAGCAGAAAGCCTCATCTTTCTCCCATGAACTGCTGACCCTGAGATTAGCAGCCTGATTCCTAACTACTATGCTAGTAGGACTCTTTATATATCTGATAATAACCATGAATAGGAAAAGACCCCACAACTTAGTAACAACAAGACAAACAACCTAATCAGAAAATACAGATTATTATATGATTATCCTCATATAGCTGCTTCAGTTAGTACTCTTTACACAATGTATATGTCTATAAGGGAAAGGATTGGAGTAATTAATTCTGCATATACTTTTGGACCTTTCTTTGAGGGGGTATTGTCTACCCATTAATAATTGAATCCTAAGTCTGAGAACCTTATCAATTCTGAAAACAGTGTGAAAATCTTGATTTATTTAATGTGGTAGCTTAAGCTACTGGGTTAGGGCAAAGGAAAATATATATCATCCGGCCTTGAATTGTCTGCTGTGTTTATCTACTTCTTACTACTTGCTAAGGAGGGGTGGGGGTGGGAGGGGGTTATTCTCATGCAGCACGAGCTGACTTGGTGCATTCCTGGAACAGAGAGACGTGCTCCGGCCAAAGTACAAAACGGAGTCTTTTCTTTAGGTCTCACAATGTAATACATCTATTTTTGCATGTCTGCTTCTCTGGGCCTTTGATGCTTTCTTCATTATACTATCATATCAGTTTTAACATCCCCATTATATTAATTATGACCTATTATTTTCTAGTTTCAAACTGTCATTCCAACAACAACATATTAAGTTCTGAGTCATAAGGGGTAACCCTAATATCAATAAACTTTTCCTTATTCAGCCTAACAATGTATAGCCCTCCTCAAAATGAACAGTTCTCAAGAGTCCTTCCCAGTTCTATTATTCTAGTTTCTGAAATCTCTACCCTTTTAGTGAATAATCTCTTTCCTTTTATAGTCAATCCTCCCCAGTTAGGCCATGTTAGATCTTGACCCTGACTATCTAAAAGTAATAAAGAGATCTTGAGCAGGTATTCATGGAAGCAAACATCATTTCATGAACTATGTGGCACAGGTAAGACCTTTATAGGTCTTTCAGGAAACAGAAAAGTGATCATCTCTAGTAAGGTACAGTTGGATGCTTTTGCCTGCCCAGATAGTTTGAGGACACAGGGAGTGAAGGTTTTCTTCATGTCTACATGCTGTTGTTAGGTGCCCTAGAGTCAGTTCCAACGCCTCTCCTCTGCACAACAGAGTGGACACTGCTAGGTCCTGCATCATGCTCATAATTGCTATGTTTAGTCCATTATTGCTGCTATGTGTCAGTTCATCTTGTTGGAGCTCTTCTTCTTTTTCACGGACCCTCCACTTTAGCAAATGTGCTGACTTCTCCAGGGACTCATCTCGCCTGAAAACGTGTTAAGTCATCCTTGCTATTAAGGATCGTTCTGGCTGTACTTCTCTAAGACAGATTTGTTAGTTCTTCTGTCAGTCTGTGGTATTTCAATATTTTCCACCAACACATAATTCCAATGTATGGATTCTTCTATGGTCTTTTCTTATTCACTGTCTAACTTTCATATGCATATTGTTGTTGTGAAGTGCTGTCCAGTCAGTTCTGAACCATAGCCACCCTGTATAGGGCTTC
>NW_006408551.1:1118751-1119740 GCF_000296735.1 Chrysochloris asiatica | reverse complement strand
TTCTGCCACAAATTCCCCCAGCTGTGAGCCTTCCAACCTTCTAAGTATTCCTTTATATATGGTTCAGAGTTCTGGGACCAGCTCCTGAGCCTGCTTGGTCGGGTATTCTGTGTTGTTGTTGGCGGAGCTCTCTGCTATATGTCCACCTGATCTGTCATCTTGTTTGTTCCCCCTCCTCTATCACTTTTGCTGTATGGCATGTTTCAATAGTAGTATTTGCGTTCATTTTTTATGATGTATGTATTGTGCGAATTCATTTCATACTATATTTTGTATAGTAAGAATATATGAATTAAACATGAATCTGAATTCGTTATGAATATTAAATTTAAATATGCTTATAAGAGCATCTCTTCATCACTAATTTGAACCAATTTGAATATGGTGGAACTTGGTGAAGTTTTCTTCATTTCTTCTCCTTCATATTCACTGACTTTCTTAAATTTGTGGTTTTAAGGTGCATAAAATTTGGAAAATTTCTATTGTTGTTGTGCTAAGCACACTCACGTCAATTCCAACTCATAGCGACCTTGTATAGGGTTCCCAATACTATAAATCTTTGCGGGAGCAGAAAGCCACATGTTTTGACCATGGAGCACCTGGTTAACAGCCAAGTGCTTATCCTACAGAGCACCACACTCTCTGAAATATTTCTAGCCAGTATTATTTCTGCCTCCTATATGGACTCCATTTATGTGAGTATAAGATACACGAAGCTGTTGCTTACAACTTCCTGTTACTGTTAATGTTTTAATTCTTTCCTTATGTGTCTGACTTTGGATAGCTTGTATCGCTATGTCTTCAAGCTTACTGTCTTCATATTTACTGATGTTTTCTTTAATAATGCCTAAGATGTACTCTACCATTCACCTGTCACTTTGTTGTACTGTGGTGGTTTGTGTGTTGCTGTGATGCTAGAACCACCAATATTTTAAATACCAACAGGGCCATCCATTGTGGACAAGTTTCAGTGGCGCTTCCAGATGAAG
>NW_006408551.1:1116450-1118651 GCF_000296735.1 Chrysochloris asiatica | reverse complement strand
TTTAACACTTTATTTGCCTAGTGCAGTATGTCTTTTGATCTCTTGATTCCATGAATATTGACTGTGGATCCAAACAAAAAGATGTCTTTACCAACTTCAATCTTTTCTCCTTTTGTAGTTGTTGTGAAGTGCCGTCAAATCGTTTCCAACTCATAGCGACCCAGAACAGGGTTTCCGAGGCTGTAAATCTTTACGGGAGCAGATCGCCTCATCTTTCTCCGGCGGAGCAGCTGGTAGTTTCGAACTGCTGATCTTTTTTTATCATGATGTTATTTATTAGTTCAGTTGTGAGAATTTGTGGCTTCTTTACATTGAGGTGCAATTCACACTAAAAGCTGTATTTTTTAATTTTCATCAGTGTTTTAGTCATTTTTACTTCCAGGTAGCAAGGTTGTGCAATCTACATATCACAGGTTGCTAATGAGTCTTCCTCCAATCCTGATACATATAATACAACTTCTTGGATTATTTGCTCAGTTTACAGATTCAATAAATCTGGTGAGAGGAACAATCCTGGCGCACAGCTTTACTGACTTGAAACAATTCAGTATCCCTTGTTCTGTTCAAATGACAGCCTCTTGGTCTATGTGCAAATTCTTCATGATTAAGTGTTCTGGAATACCCATTCTTCACAATGTTATCCATAGTTTGTCATAATCCACAAAGTGGATAGCCAATGAAACACAAGTAAACATATTTGAGGTATTCTTTGCTTTCAGTCAAGATCCATCTGAAGTTAGCAATGATATCCCCCTTTCCCTTGTCCTCTTCTCAATCCAGCTTTAATTTTTGTTAGCTCCTCATTAACATACTGCTGCAACTGTTTTTGAATTATCTTTAGCAAAATTTTACTTGTATGTGATACTAATGATATTGTTAGATGATTTCCACATTCCATTAGGTCACCTTTTTTTTTTTTTTTGAATGGGGAAAATATGGATATTTTCCAATCACTTGGCCAGGCAGTTGTCTTCCAGTTCTTTGGAATGGATGAATGAATGCCTGCAGCGTTGCAAAAGATTTTGGAAACATTTCAGTTTGTTCCTGTAGCCTTGTTTCTTGCCAATGATGTTAGTGCAGCTTGTACTTGTTCTCCAAACATGTCCAGATAGTTTTCCCCAGTTTCACACTTATAGCCATATGGTTTCTTAGCAGTCCTGGGACACTAGTGTAGAAAAATTTTCAGAGATGCACATCAATCTGCCGTTACAATATCTCTATTTTCTCAATTTAACCTTGCACTTGATATGCAGCTTTTTTTTTTTTTTAATTATAAACAGACATATGCAGAAGACAAGAGACTTTTATTTATTTATAGTAACACACATTAATTTTCTCAAAGTGTCTGTAGGGTGGTAGTCTGTGCTCAGATTTGCTGATTTCTGTGTTTCACAATGTAACAAGGTGGCATCTCATCAGTGGAAAGATATGTTTCCAAGGTCCCTCTGGTTATTGGCTAAATTCATATTCTTTTTTTTTTTTTTTTGACAATTGGTTATTGCACTTTTTGTTTTAAACTTTTTATGGTAGTTTAGGTGACAGTTTACAGAGCAAATTAGTTTTCCATTCAACAATTTATATAGACTTTTTTTTTTTTTTTTTAACATGACATTGTTTGACATCCCCTCAATGTAACAGCACTCTTCCTACTCCCTGCCTTGGTTCGTAATTTTCATTCATGCTTCTTTCTTACCCTTTCTACCTTTTCAGGTTTGTTTTTGGGCAAGTATTTCCATTTTGTCTTGTATGGTTAATTGTACATAGGAGTAGTTTACTCATTGGTTTTATATTCACAGTTTTGGACCTTCCTATTGAGAGGCTAAGGAGCTCTGGTAGCGTAATGGTTATAAGTTGGGCAGCAAACCTCAAGGTCAGACGTTCAAAACTACTAGCTGTTCTATGGGAGAAAGACGAGGCTTTCTGCTCCAGTAAAGATTTATATCCTTGGAAACCCCATACAGCGTAACTATGAGTTGGAACTGACTCCATAGCACAGAACCACCATCACCATTGTGGGACTAGAATGCTGGTGTGAAGCTATAGTATAATCACTAAAGTGACACTGGTTTGAACCACAAGGTCAGCAGTTCAAAACTCCAGCAACCACTCTTTGGAAATTCTTTACAGGGTCACTATGAGCCAGAACTGACTCAACAACACTTAATAACAACAACGATACAATGATATAGTTTGGCTGACTA
>NW_006408551.1:1114379-1116350 GCF_000296735.1 Chrysochloris asiatica | reverse complement strand
ATTCATCATCAAAAAGAACATTTCAAGATCTACCTAGGAAATTACCTAAGGGGTCATTTACTTGGGTAACTTTATACTGGAGACAGGAGAATATCTACACATTTTGAGGACTATTGGATGGAGGGTTTAAGTTAACTTAAACACCAGAGACATGAAGAATCATCATGGATTCCTATTAGAATGTACTGTGGTGGCTTGTGTGTTGCTGTTGGGCATATGGGGTCAGGTAATAGAGAAATTGCTGGTCAAGGTCCCTCTTCCAGAGTCTACATGGTCCATAGACCCACTGAATGGTTAGTTCCTAGTCCTCAAGTGTGTCTGTTGGATGAATATACTTAGTGATTGGTGCAACTCATCCTTTTGGTATCTACCCTGTAGGCCAAGGGCTACCACAGTGGGGAAGACATGTGAAAATCTTTAACTTCCTCTTCTAAACATCCAGCCAATAGAGAAAATCTAAAACAGTATCACGTTTGGAATGGGGAGCATGTGGAAATGAGTACAACCTTTAAGAATCAGAAGTGGTAGTCCTCATCATGGTGGCTGGTAGTGGTTGTGTACTGTGGAGTCAATTATGACTTATAGCGACCCTGTATAGGATTTCTGAGGCTGTTAATCCTTATGGGAACAGAAAACCTCATCTTTTTCCTATGGAGCGCCTGGAGGATCTGAACTGCTGACGTTGTGGTTAGCAGCCCCATGCGTAACCCATGACACTACAGAGCTCCTTAGTCCTCATCATATCCCTTTTTAATCCACGGGTTCAGCCCCTACAGAAGTCAGATGGATCCTGGAGAATGAAAGTAGACCACTGAAAAGCAAACCAAGTTTCAGCCTCAACTACAGTTTCTTTCCTAGGTATCCTGTCTTTATTAGAGCAGATTAACATAGATTCTATTATTGATTTGGTGAACTCTATTCCAGTCAAAAATAGGGTCAAAAAAAGCATGAAAGTCATATATACTTACAATTTTGCTCTTTGGCTTAATATAGCCCAAAGAAATGAATTTTGTCTATATATTTTGTTGATCATCACACTGATTCATGACATTTATGATATTACACAAATAAGGACAGAGACTCAAAAATGGATAGTATACTGATGACCTTGGTAAGACAGATGCACTCCATATAGTAGAAGATAACTCTCATCAAGATACAGGGACCTGCCACATAAGTACAGTTTTCAAAAATTCAGTGATTGAAGGTGTTATGAGATATCCTGCCTAAAATAATTATAAACCACTTATTATATCCTCTGTCTCCCACATGAAGAAGGAGGCACAATGACTGGCAGGTCTCTTCAGGATCTGGAAGCAGTATATTCCATACCTAAGAAAACTGATCTGGCCCATACACCTGGAGACACTAAGGGCTACAAGCTTTGAGTTGGACATAAAACAGAAAAGTGCAAAAGGAACTAGAGGAAATTTTTAGGTTTAATTTTATTTTCCTGAAAAGTGGGAGAGAAACAACAATGAGTTTTATCAAAGTGATAACATAGTAATTCTTGTAGACAAGGAACCCTTGGTAGTGCAAATGCCTAATGGGTTCTGCTACAGACAAAGGCATGTTGGAGAAAAGTCCTAGGATCTATTACCAAAAAACCACCATCGAGAGCTCTATGGAGGTCAACTGGTACACACATAGGGTAGCCTTGATTTGGCATCATCTTGATGACAACTGTAGTTTACTTTTCTTGTAGACATATACCATTACTGCTGATGTTCTTGAGAAATTTGCGACTCAGATCAGGCCATATGTATAAAACAGGGGTAGATATGCATCCATATAATAGGATATTGATACTGTCTGTATTTATGGAGTCTATCATTAATAACAAAACTTGTTACAAATGTTTATGGAAACGTTTATTCATATGTATTTGGGAATGTTGTTCATAGGTGCTGTTAAGTCGAGTCTGAATCATAGTGATGCTGTGTACAACAGAACAAAACACTATCTGGTTCT
>NW_006408551.1:1112685-1114279 GCF_000296735.1 Chrysochloris asiatica | reverse complement strand
GCCATTTGGAACCTGACAATCACATGGTTTAATATGGCCAGAATGACAAATTGAAAAGGAATGGCATCACATTCACCATCTAAAAGAACATTGCAAAATCCATCTTGAAGTATGATGTTGTCACTAATAGGATAATATACATACATCTACAAGGCAGACTGGAGTCCTGGTGTGGCAATGTGGGTTAATGCACCAGACTGCAAAGTCCTTTGAACTGTAAGGTTGGTGGTTCAAGCTAACAGCTACTCCTTGGAACACCTATACTGGGTCGCTATGGGTTGGAACCGACTCAATGGCTCTTAACAACACAACAACAAGGCAGACCAGTTAATACTAATATTATTCAAATTTGTACAGTAACCACTAAAGTCAGTGATGATGAAATTGAAGAATTCTGTCATCTTTTTCATTCTGAAGTTTATCAAACATGAAATCAAGATACATTGAAATTACTTGTGATTGGATTGCCAGGGTTGGGAAAAAAAAGGAAAGATCACTAGTTGGAAAATATAGCCTTGCTTATAGAAATAATGCTACAGATCATATGATAGAATTTGCAAGAACAATGACTTGTTCATTGCAAATCCTTTTAAAAGAACAGAAGAGATGGGATTATACATGGATGTTACCAGATGGAACACACAGAAGTCAAATTGACTGAAACTTTGGAAAAGGGCTTGATGGTGGATTAGGCAGAGGGGCTGTGCAAACTCTCATTAGCGAAAGCATGGAAAACTGGCAAAACAACCTGGATGGACTGTCCCAGAATTCTGAAATTCAGATAAAGTGGTAAGTCAGTGGTTTGCATGCTTAACAGGAAGATTTAGAATAGGTGCAAGAAAGAAGGGGATATTTGAACCAGGATGGCCAGCAGGCTGCAGCCTTTGTGGCAGAGAGTGGGTGGAGACAGGAACGAGATCACTCCCAGTGCAGAAGCCACTCAACGATCTGTAAAAACAGAGGTGTGAGTGTCTTCTTTTTTCCTCTTCCTTGTTACGTGCTCTCTGCCTGATCTGCCCATCTCCATGTGGGTGACCAAAGGGAAGGTGACTTTGTGCAAGTGCACTACCCCAGAAAAGGTCAAACATTGCATGCACAAGGGTTTGAGATACACGGAACGATTAACACTGAACTACTATGTTGCTAGAGGAAAGGATTTGCATGGGGCTCAGGTGGAGTAGAAGAAAAAATAAGGAGACAAATCCAGGAATCTCTTCCAAAGAGGATCTGGCAAGCTCTGAAATGATTCTCTGGAGTGTCAGAGTTGAGGGGAGAAGAGGGAGGGCGGGAAAGGAAGGAAGGCCTAGGTCAGAACACATTGGCATAACAGAAACAGCATGGCATTTCTCAGTTGATTTTGAAGACTAGAGTTGATTGTGTTGTTGTTAGGGGCTTTCAAACTGGTTCCTACTCATAGTGATCATGTATAGGGTTTCCAAGGAGTAGCTGATGAGCTCCAAATTTCAATCTTGTCCTTCAAATAATCTTGCAGTCCAGTGCATTAACCCATAGCACTACACTAGGACTTAGAGTTCATTGGTGGTGGTGGTTATGTTCCATGGAGTTGGTTCCAACTCATAGCGACCCTGTACAG
>NW_006408551.1:1103238-1105650 GCF_000296735.1 Chrysochloris asiatica | reverse complement strand
TAGTTGTTATGTGTCATCAAGTCAGTTCCAACTCATATTAACACTGTATAGGGTTTCTGAGGAGCAGCTGAGCAGCTGGTGGGTTTGAACTGAGGACTTAATGGTTAATAATTTAGTGTTTATCCCACAGCGCCTCACCAGAACTCAATATATGTATATGTATGGGTTTATATATGAATACATTTATAAGAGTCCTGTGTTGCCTTGAAGAATAAGGAGAATAAGTCCTGGTGTGCTGGACTGCAAGGTTGGCTGTTCAAAGTCACCAGCTGCTCCTCAGAAACCCTACGCAGGGTTGCTATAAGTCAGAACTGATTCAATGGCACTTAACAACAACAAATAGATATAGATGCAATATAGAGTTTACAAAGTCCTGGTGGCACAGTGGTTAAGTGCTCTGCTGCTTACTAGCCATTCTGTGGAAGAAAGATGTGGTAGACTGCTGTCGTAAAGATTACAGCTCTGTAAACCCTATGGGACAGTTCTACTATGACCTAATTGTTGCTATGAGGCAGAATCAAGTTCATAGCAATGGTTTTGTGTAATGTACAACTACAAAAATGTGAAATGGAAATGGAGAGTTATTTCATAATTTGTCAGTTGCACTCAGCAGTCCTTTAGTTCTTTGAGATAGATGCAATCCTTTTGATCAAATCTTTAAAAGCTTGAACCACTTGCTTGTTCCTCAGAGTATGAATGAAGGGATTCATTACTGGGGCAACTGAGGTGGTAAGCACAGAAACCACTTTATTAAGAGCTACCCCTTCTTTTGCAGATGGTTTAACATAGATAAAGATACAGCTTCCATAGGTGATCGAAACCACAATTATGTGGGAAGAACAAGTAGAGAAAGCCTTTTTCCGTTGCTGGGCTGATGGGAATCTGAGAATAGTCCTGATGATGAATGTGTAAGACATAATCACACACACTAAGGTGAAAAGGAGGGTCAACACGGCCAGAATTAAGACAAACTGCTCCAAAAACTCTGTGTCGGAGCAGGTGATCTTCAGGATGGGAGCAGCATCACAACCAAAGTGGTCTATCACATTGGAGTCACAAAACTCCAGGTTAAAGCTCATGCCAAATGGTGGGATAACGATGATCAGAGCAATCATGTAACAGCCAATAAGGAACCTGATGCAGACACTGCTGTTCATGATGGTTGTATAATGCAGGGGCTTGCAAATAGCTACATAACGGTCATAAGACATGGCTGCCAGGAGAAAAAACTCAGTTGCTCCCAGGACAACAACAAAGAATAATTGAGTGGCACATGCATTATAAGTAACAATATTGTCCCCAGATGCCATTGTGTAGAGAAATCTGGGAATGCAGACAGTGGTAAAGGACACTTCTAAAATAGAGAAATTCCGGAGAAAAAAATACATAGGTGTTTTAAGGTGGGAATCCACCAAGGTGAGAGTGATGATGGTCAAATTTCCAACAACACTCAACAAGTATGTTAGGAACAAAAAGATAAAAAGCAGAATCTGTAGATTTGGGTCATCTGTAAGTCCCACCAAGATGAATGTTGTTATTGCTGTATAATTTCTCATCACTGATTCCTGACTATGGTCTGGTCTGTGTGTAAAAGAAGAGAAATTAGATGTGAGGAAGGATTATCAACATGAGTTACCAACTGTGGGGAGGGGTGAAAATGTTAACTAAGTCAAGATTAAAGAAAAAAAAAAATTGACACCTGTTATTCAAGCATGCTATTGGAAT
Source organism: Chrysochloris asiatica (assembly GCF_000296735.1). NCBI lineage: Eukaryota > Metazoa > Chordata > Mammalia > Afrosoricida > Chrysochloridae > Chrysochloris > Chrysochloris asiatica. Next base: position 1,103,925 of record NW_006408551.1, on the reverse strand, counting down.
GGCAGATAATTGACAATCTGTATTATTATTGACCATGAAATCTTGAGCATAATACTGGCAATCAATCATAAGTCCCTAGCTAAAGATTCTTATTACAATGTTGATGCTGTTGCTGTAGTTAAATGTCGTCTAGTCAGTCCGACTAGTGACACAGTGTAGGGTTTTTGAGGAGCAGCTGGTGGGTTTGAACTGCTGACCTTGTGTTTCAAACCAAACTTGCAGTTCAGTACATTATCCTGCAGCACCATACCAGGACTCCAAGTGTGGATGTAGTACTAAAACAATGGTAAAGAGGTTCTTAGATTAACAGTCCCATGTAAATTAAGATTTTTGTGTAATAATATCATCTGTGACCAAAGGTAGTTTTCTTTTTTACCTTCCAATCTGTTTACCTTCTATGTCCTCTTCTTTTCCAATTACATTAGTTTAAAAGGAAGATATTTTACATTAACTATTTTTCTAGACTGAAAAACACAATATATAGACATGTATGATTTGTAATTTCATGACCACATATTGATTCCCTGTAGGGGAACTGACTCTAGTGAAGGGTGTGAAGTTAAAATTCTGCTTTTACTTACTCCAACCCTTTTATCAGCAGCCAAGCTTGTTTTTACAACAACCAGGCATTTTGACTGAGGCTAATTGAGACCTTCAAAGATTGAAGTTGTCAAGGACTTCATTCTT
>NW_006408551.1:1102282-1102864 GCF_000296735.1 Chrysochloris asiatica | reverse complement strand
TGGCCAAGTGGCAGCATCGATGGACTCAAGTGTGGCAATAATAGTGAGGTTGGCCCAGGATCGGGCAGTGTGTTGGTCTGCTGTGCATAAGGTCACTACGAGTGGGTGGCACCTAACAACAACAACATTGTTGTGATAGTGAGGAGCTCTCTTTTGTTTGGGCATAGTCAATTCCCTGACTTTTCTGTATAGGAAAACAGGTATTCCTGCAAAAGCTATATGTTTGCATTTATTGTTATAGCATCTTTATAATATTTTATCTTTCTTTAGTGGTATCTATCAAGTTTCCTTCATTTTTAATATTATTTGTATTCTGTTTCCTTCTTCTTGATAAATTTTACTGGAAGGTGAGAAGTTTGTTAATTCTGCTTTTGGGTTGAGAGTGATTATTAATTCTTTTATATAGTATTTTTTATTTTCTATTTCACCAATTCCTATTCTTGATATTATACCTTTTTATTTAGTTTTAGCTTTTTTTTCCCCTTCACTAAAGTGGAAAGATAGTTCATTAATATCAGTCACCTTTTTCAAATATATACTTTGGAGGTTATAAATGTTCCTCTATCACTTTTTTTTTTTTTT
>NW_006408551.1:1094216-1102182 GCF_000296735.1 Chrysochloris asiatica | reverse complement strand
GACCTTGTGGTTAGCAGCCCAATTTGTAATCCATTATGCTACTAAGGCTTCTTGGGTTTAAGAGTAGAGGCTTTTACATCAGGACTTGAGACTTCCATTTAATGAAACCTTGGGAAATTCATAAATTAGTTCTATTTCCTGATCTGTAAAATAAAAATAATAACTGTGTGTTCATTGGTTGTTATGAAGATTAAAAAGCTATTTCTTTCAGAGTACTTAGTATCATATCATACCTGCTAGAGATTAAACAATGAATATATTGTATTTAAGTATTCTACTTTGTCCAGGGCCGGGTTTGTTGCTCTCCTAATTGTGCAAATAGAGGTTTCACAGTCTCCCACACTTTCTTGTAATTTATATAGATATGGAACACCTTTTCTATATTCCATGTATGTATGCATTTTAAGTTTTCTGTCATCCTTAATATTAGATACAAAATAACAAAGTCCTCTTAAGTTCTAAAAAAATAATATTTTGTTGATAAATCTATTTGTCATTGATATATAGCAGTTCCTGAGTTACAAATGAGATCCTTTATTAACTCTGTTTTTAAGTCTATAAATGCAATTTGTAGGTGAGTCAGAACAGGTGAGTACAGTTTTTATTTAGCCTTACTTTAGTGTGATAAAAGGCTCAAAGCATTTTAATGATTTTAAAGTTGCACATGCAACAAATGAAAGAGATCATGATGAAAAATTTGTTGCAAGTAGCACTGGACTGCTAACCTCAAGTTCAAGTTCACTTGCTGTTCCTTTTCTGGGATAAGAATGAGGTTTTTCACGCTCGTCAAGATTTATAGCCATAGAAACCCTATACAGTGTCACTATGAGTCAGAACCAACTAGATGGCACTTAATAACAACCATAGGGGCTGGCTAAATCTTTTCAAAGTGAGGGCAAACTTACATAACATTAAGGTATTGCCCTGTACAGGATTATTATGAGTCAGAATCTACTGGGTGGCAATTAACAAAAACAACAAGTTGTTAGCCCTAAATCAGCATTTGTAATCTGGGAACTGCTGTAATTCAACTACATATAAAACCACATGTGATTTATTCTTCCAGACTATCTTTTACATTTATAATCTATACCATTTGCACTTTATGATGTGATTATCTGCCTTAATTTCTAACAAACATTGTTCTTTGGGACATTCATCTCCTGTCTCCACAGTAAACACAGCCTTCATGTTCTCTTCTGAGCTTGTTTTAGGACGTCCTTTCTTTCATCATTTAGGCATATATTACTTGGGGATACTTGCCTTCAGTTCTCCCCAGTAATTTAACAGCAGTCTCTTTCATTTCCTGTTCTAGGGGACTTCAAAAAGTATGTGGAAGAATTCCATTGTCTTTTAACTCAATGTTTCCCTGTCTTTTTCTCTGTGAACTATTACAGGAAAAAAGGGGGAAGGGAGAATCTTAGCCAGTTTTCTAGGAACACAATGATCTAGGACTTCAGAGAATTTTATGTATTGAGAGTCATAAACACCCCTATAGATTATTTTAGACAATCCCCTACAGTTGAACATGAGAATCAGAGGACCAGAATTTACTGGGCTTTATAAGAACAAGGTCCAAGGAAGAATCCATATTCTTCTCATGGTACCTAGTTAGAAAAATGTGTTAGGATTGTTTTCCTTGCTTTCCTGGTTTCTAATCACCCATTCTTCTTGATCAACTGTCAACACTCGCTGAAGCAGTAGTCAAGAGATTAGACGACATATTGCATTGGGCAAATCTGCTGTACAGGAACTTTTTAAAGTGTTGAAGAGCAGAGATGTCAGCTTGAGGACTAAGGTGCGCCTGACCCAAGCCATGGTATTTTCAATAACCTCATATGGATGTGAAAGCTGGACAGTGAATAAGGAAGACCGTAGAAGAATTTATGCCTTTGAGTTGTGGTGTTGGAGGAGAATACTGAAAGTGCCATGGACTACCAAAAGAACCAATAGATCTGTTTTGGAAGAAGTGCAGCCAGAGTGCTCCTTGGAGGCCAAGATGGCTAAGCTTCGTCTCTCATACTTGGGACATATTGTCCGGAGGGAACAGTCGCTGGAGAAGGATGTCATGCTGGGTAAGGTGGAGGGTCACAGAAAAAGAGGAAGACCCCCAACGAGATGGATTGGCCAGGTGGCATCATTGATGGCATCAAGTGTGGCAGTGGTGGTGACGTTGGCCCAGGATCGGACATTGTTTCATTCTGCTGTGCATGGGGTTGCTATGAGTCGGTTCCGACTCGATGGCACCTGACAACAACAGATCACCCATTGGAGTCCTGATGTGGAGCTGTGGGTTAATGTGCTGGACTGCAAAGTCAGTTTGAACAGTAAGGTTGGCGGTTCAAGCTCACCAGCCGCTCCTTGGAAACCCTATGCAGGTTTGCTATGGGTCATAACCAACTTTACAGCACTTAACAATAACAACAATCACCCATTAGGAAATTTGTTACTTCGAATTTGTTTCTTTACCTTCCACATCTTTCCTCAGTCTTTACAACATATCTGAGAAAACTTAACCATCAGTGCTGTAAAAGATCTAGATAAAAAAGTTACATAATATCTTAGAAACTTATAATGACATTTATAGTACTCCCCATAGTCATATTTATATTATGAATTGAAGATTACATTTCTAAGTACAGAATTTCATATAATAGAAATAGGTTTGTATGGAGGTTATAGGGTAAGAATTTCCATTTTCTGAACTGAATATAATGGCAATGATAACAAATAAGATTTATAAGGCAGTTGCTAAATGTCAGGATCTATGTTAAACACTTTGCTTGGATTGCCTCATTTAATTCTCAAAGAAACTCTCTGAGACTAGCTGTAATTTAGTTCTCTTTTACAGAAGAGGAAACAGAGGTTTAGAAACAAGAGTTTTGCCAGAGGTCATAGACTTATGATATGGCCAGGAAGGACTATAAACTCAAGCAATCTGATGATAGCGCCTTGGTCCTTACCACTACGAAGCATTGTATTCTCAACTATTTGTTTCATTCACTGATTTCTCCTCTTTATAAATCAGGAAAATGACCAACATCTTTGTAATGTTATTCCCTCAAGTAATTGTCAGGGAACTAGATGATTCCATGGCCAGAGGTTCTGTATTTCTGAGTTTGGGGCCATGTAGACCGACAGCTGCTATTTAAGAAGAATAATTAATTACACTTTTAGTAACTAGAATGCTTTCCATTTGCAGTCCACCATCTCCAGGGCTCCCAATTTCTCATTACTAGTATGGATTAGTATCTTCCCAAGAGCCTCCAATTAGTTTGCAACATGAATTTTCTACTTGATTGTTTCAACATGTTTTCCACCATAATCTTGAGGTCTGTTTCTCCTGTGATTGGGGAAATGTGGCTTTTTCTTTCCTATTGAGGGTGCAGGGTCCGTATTCAACGTGTTGTGCCAATTCACAGTTGAGAAACTTCTGAGACTCAATTTATTGACAGAGATTTGGGATTGTAAAACACAGCTGACCTATTAGCAGCTTCTCTCCCAGTACTATAGAACCATTCAGAGAATAATCATGCTAGACTATATGTTAAAGTTAAGAGGTATTTTGCCTTTCCTTTCCTTTTGACTCAGGTTCAAAGTGCCTTCAGCATGGAACCATTAAGCTCTCTTCAAGATGGCCTAATAATATTCTCATTTCTGCCTTTCCAAAAAGTAATGATCTGATAGTGTCCTAGTCTCAGCTGAAACAGAATGGGTAAATTTAAGCAGATTAGCATATAGATTGATTTATCCTTGTCTTGCTGATAACAAAATATTCTATCCTTTGCATAGTGCTTTGTAGTACTGCTCATTATATACACAGACTTATCTCTAGTGATGACTATTTGAGTTTCATAGCAAAAAACACTTTCGCTGAATGGAGGGAATATAGTCTGATATATTGCAAGCCTGCCAATTCAAATTCACTAGTCACTAGTTGGGAAACCCGGTACAGGGTCACTATGAGTCTGAACTAACTCAGGGAAACTTACCAACAACAATACTATTCTCGCTCTAAAAATTATACTGTTTTATCCTTACAACTTTCCAAGGATAGCTTTCTAAAGTCTTATTGAGATTCAAGCGTCAAATGTTAGAGAATGGAGTAACATTTGATATGTAACCATAGACTCTAATTGTGAAATGTTGTTCATGACTATATAAGACCTGGGTTTTGAAACATGTAGGTCAACACCTTTGGCTCTGCAACTTTGAATTATTTAAGTTCTGCATGGTGAAAAACTGGCATGATTAAGCAAATCCGACTCACCTTTCTGATTGCTGTTCATGGCTTCTGTGGGTAATTTAACCACAAAGATCCTCAGGGTGATTCAGAGCTGAGCAGGAGTTTGCTAGTGGAGGTGTGCACTTCCCAGCTAGTCTGTGAGTGGGCAGAGGTATCTTATGTCTCAGTTGTCCTCAGTTTCTCTTGGGTCTTCCCCAAGCCTTCTTTACCCTAAGAAAATTGCTAAGGATACCAAATAAAGAATCTTTTCTGACTCTAATTCTAGGAAAAAGGCTCAACTATTCTGTATTATTATTGTGTTAGTGAGGGAATTGGGCAAAGCCAATTTCCTGACTTTTCATATACAGATATATAGGAAGACAGGTTTCCTTGCAAATGCTGTATTAACAAGAATGATTTAAGTTATATCGGTTAGGTCCTCAGCAGGTGTATAGGGATCATCTCATTAATCAAAAAACAGACCTCTTGGGATCTCAGGTTCACAAGTTCCTAATTAGCCTACAAGGTAATAAACTTTGTGAGAAAAAAATTAAGCACCCATCAGTTGGACCTGTGTCCTTGTAGACAAGAAGATACAACAATAGAATCAGAAACAGGTCAGGTGCAAAGCAATCACTGTCAAGTGACAAGTGACAAGTCTGGTTTCTTTCTACTTTTCATTGCTTGAGGAATTCTTCAACAATTTTAGGGCAGAAGATAGCCTGAGGGATGGTGGAGTCCTGGTGTGGCACTGCAGGATAAACAGCAAGGTGGCACTTTGAACCCACTAGCCAAACCTCAGAATTCCCCGCCCCTTTTTTTTGTAAGTTTTTATTGTGAATTATGTGTTAGTTTACATGGGTGAACATTATCTTTACATTCAACCTATTGTATTTTGTTTCATTGCAATGATCACAATTCCCTGCATGCATCATCAAACAACCAAAGGGTAGACCCCACATGCCTGCCCTTCCCCCAACCCCCAGCCTCCAGCATACAGCCCCTCTCCCTCCCTGAGTCCAGAGTCCCCAGCCGTTCCTTCTGTCCATGTCATTTTGACTGCCTCCATCCCTAGTGTCACTGCCTCCCTGGACAGGGTCTCACAATTCGCTTCTCTCCCTTGATGGTTCCAGGTATCTCTGATCCTGGACTGCAAAATCAGCCTCTCCACTCATTTGTTACCAAACATTTACATTTACCTTTCCAACACTCACTGTCATACCTGGTGGCAATCATTCCCTATTGAACCACAGGAGTCCTTTCCCCCCTCACCTTTTATCACCGCCCCCCTTCAGACAGGTTGGAAACGATTCAGTGGAGATTCTACCTTTCCCTCTATCCCCAGGAGCTAGGTTCCCTATTGAAAGCTTGTAGGCCAGTCACCTCTTGCCTTTGTAGTCCCCCCATTTTGGGTAGCCAATGTCTAAGTTCTCCATCCCTGTTGACCATGTGTACCAAGGGGGTGGGAATGATCCTCACTGTAGAGATTTGTCCTCTCCTTTGTCATACTGCATCTACAAGCATAGGTCGAGTTCATCCACTTGTAGTGGGTTACTCCTTGTTTTGTTTTTATACTCTTCTTTCTTTCTCTAGTAGTGTTCTGATCCTCCAGCCATGGATGCCAGATCAAATGGGTACTATCTGTGAGTGTGGGTGTTCTTGGGCATTTCCCCTCACTTCATATCTGTTCTAGTCCTCTGGGTCTATGTCCCTGCCCCTGGGCTCAGGGGTCCCCAGGTCTCGTCATACTGCTGGTTAACCAGGTCTCAATCCAGGTTAACAGGAGTCTGCTGAATGTGGTTGGACTTAGTTCACAACTTCATTGCTATTTCCCCCCCCACTTCCCCTTATGGGTGGTCAATGTGGTCAGCAGCAGGACCATATGCCTGTTAGTGTATTCCATTTGAGTTTCAGTCTTGGAAGAGGGTTTGCCTTGAGGGGACCTGACGACTTGCTTTGATGGCTCTCTGAGGAACAACTTGCTTGTTCTTGTAGTAGTAGTCAATTGGACTGCTGTTATTGTTTTTGATTTTTTCTGCTGGTCTTTCTTTCAAGAAGTATATTCCATTCCTCCAGCTGCCCCAGACTGGTCTGCCCATGCTTTCAAGTGGAAATGTCCTACCTCAGAAGATTCTGGATGGGAATCAGGATTTCACCTATGGTCTTGTGCAATGCAAAGGCTCTGCAGGGAGCTTCCTTAATTGGGAAAGTTCTAGCCCCATTTTAGGTATTCCAATCAGTTATAGGCTGAAGATGGACTTATAAGCTTTCTCTGGTGATGTTTCTGCTATTCCACTCTCTACCCTTTAAGTGTCTATTTTACAATAGTAGGCAAGGGAAACCAAGATTCAAAAGACAGCCAAGCATCTTAAAATCATTTCCCCACTTTTACTCATTCAAACTATACCTCAATCTTTGTATCCATGAGCTCTGTTGGTCCACGTTTGTGCTTACGTCGTTATTTACGTCTGTCCTATTTAGCCCATGTAAACCTGTCTAGCTATTCTCCCACCCATGTTATTTTTCCTTCTCCCCTTTCCCTTCTAGTGTATGCCTACTCCCCGGCACTCAAATATCCTGTGCCTATTCCCTACCCTGCGTTCCACCTTCCCCTCCCTCCCCTCACTCCACTCCATGTTGTTGTTATGTGCCGTGTGGAGTCAGTTCCGACTCATAGTGACACTGTACATGGATTCCAAGGCTGTGAGAACAGAAAGCCTCATCTTTCTTCTGGGGAACAGCTGGTAGTTTCAAATTGCTGACCATGAGATTATCAGCCCAATTTGTAACCACTACACTACCAGAGTTCCTTACCCCACCCCATACACCCCAGTCAACAACAAAAATAAAAAAAAGATGATGGTGTCCAATTTGGGTGGTGGCACAGACAGCCAGGTAGGAAAGTCTCCGTGGGGGAGGGACTGAAAATCCACAGAAGCTGCACTCATGGAACACCACCAGAGCTCTGGATCAAGCATAAGGTCCAGGGCATCAGTTTCCCACACTCGCAAGTGGAAAAATCACTTTGTGCCGTGAGAAAACTCTGAGGTCAGCACTGGACTTTTTGGGGTGGGGTGGGGGGGGTGCACACCCACTCGTCAGAAGGCATCCAGGCTGGGCAAAGAAGGCATGACAGGGAAGAGCTGGAAAAAATGTGTAGAATTCCCCCTCACCTCCTTCTGCAAATGTCACTCCACAGTATAAAGGAAAATACTGGGAGTTAGGAATTTTTCTAGACGGGACTCCATCTGTGGCCACCTCTCCAGGCGGAGTTCAGAGGATGGAGCTACAGCCAGACCAGCTCAGGGAACCGGTGCTAAAAGCTGTGGAGTGACATTTGCTGAACGATGTAGGGCTTAGCTCGCCCCTTCATTGATGTGCGTGCTTGTCAGTCAAAGCATATATTTCCCTTGCGTCTTAGTCTTGGAAGAGAATTTGCACTGAGAGGATCGGACCACTTGCCTTGATGTCTCCTGGGCAAGCCACCTGTATGTTCTTGTGGTAACAGTTGGACTGCACTTATTGTTTTGTATTTTTCCTGTAGGTTCGTCTTTCAAGAGGTATCTTCTGGTTTTCTAGCTGCTCCCGGCTGGTCTGCTTGTCCTTTCAAGTGGAAAACTTTTCCGTCTCTGAAGGTCTGGATGTGGTTTGGGCTTCCACCTATACTCCCATGTAATGTAGAGGCTCCTCAGTAAACCTCTTTCACTGGACACATTGTAGCCCTGTTTTAGGTATTCTAAT
>NW_006408551.1:1092299-1093359 GCF_000296735.1 Chrysochloris asiatica | reverse complement strand
GAGCTTAACTAGAAGAAGAAAGAAGAGGAAAAGAAGAGTAATCTGATACAATTTGATGAACTTGACCTACACCTATGGATGCAGTAGTTCAAAAGAGGGAACAAATCTTTACAGCGAGGATCATTCCCACCACTTCCATACACACAGTAGACAGGGATGGGCAATTTGGACATCGGCTACCCAAAATGGGTGGGTGGGGGGCACCTACAAAGGCAAGAAGTGACTGGCTTACAAGTTTTCAAGAGGGAACCTTTTTCAAGAGGGAACCTTATAGCTTGAACCTAGAACCTAGATTCAATAGAGTTCAAATTTAGACAACTATCAAAATGATACACTCAGTTAAGTTTCTATGGTGGTGGTGGTGGTGGTTATGTGGCGTGGAGTTGGTTCCAACTCATAGTGACCCTTACAGGGTTTCTGAGGCTGTAAATTTGTATAGGAGCAGAAAGCCTCATCTTTCTCCCAAGGAAGTTTCTATATTGTATGATAAAATACAAATGTCTTAATTGACCCTCTGTTAATAGGACACACAGTGGAGAGACAGTAATATGACTATATTGTTAGTTTTTCTGAGAACAAAATAAAGTAAATAGGCCGATGTTAAAGAAAAGTATTAGATATAAATCAGAATTACTTACGAATACAAAATTTGAATATGCTTTTAAGAGCTTCTCTTTTTCACTCATTTGAAGCAATGTAGTATGATGAACCTTGGTGGAGTTCTCTTGTTTCTTCTGCTTCATATGCATTGCTTTTCTTAATTTTGCATTTTATAATTTAATATAATTTGGACATTTCCAGCCATTATTAATTTAGCATTATTTCTGCTCTTACGCTCTGTCCCTATTTGCTCCAACTATATAGGATATGCTGCGTACATTTTTGCTGAGAACTCACTGTTGGTGCTGTTTTAATTCTCTTTTCTCTATGTGTCTCCTTTTGGATAGTTTATATTGCTATGTCTTCAAGCTTGTTAATATTATCTTTTGCATTGTCTAATAAGGAGCTCTGGTAGTGTAGTGGTTACGAATCAGGCTGTGAACCTTAAGGTCAGCGGTTC
>NW_006408551.1:1078659-1089674 GCF_000296735.1 Chrysochloris asiatica | reverse complement strand
GTCACGGCTGTGTACAAGGAAAGACTTTGCAAGTTCCTTGTTCCTAGGGTGAGCTTTGCAAAAGCCCAAGGGGTAGCCAGACTTGGGTGCAGCCCGAGTTTTTGGACCACAGCTGTTCAGTTGCAATCCTTCCATTAAACTATCCCCAAGTCAGAGACCTTCGGCTCAGTGGCTCCCAACAGTTGAAGACTGAGAAGAAAGAAAAGAGTTCAAATTCTTTAGAAAGTGGTTCTGAAAGCAACGTAAATTGTGTATTTAAGAAAGATATTTCTGGAAAGAGGTAGAAATACCAATTTGGAGAAATTATCAAAAAGTATAATACTGATTCTCCCTGTTAATTTCTTGATTCTCTGTGCTAATTGTCAACAGCAGTGCATTTTTAGATACCCATACTCAAAATCTGAAAGTCATTTAGACTTCAGTTTTCCTTCATTTTAGGTATTAGTAAGTCAGTATGTGTCAAGGACTTCATTCTTCTTGGATCAACCATCAACACTCATGGAAGCAGCAGTCAAGAAATCAAACGACGTATTGCATTGGGCAAATCTTCTGTACAAGACCTTTTTAAAGTGTTGAAGAGCAAAGATGTCAGCTTGAGGACTAAGTTGTGCCTGACCCAAGTAATGGTATTTTCAATAACCTCATATGCATGCAAAAACTGGACAGTGAATAATGAAAACCATAGAAGAATTGATGCATTTGAGTTATGGTGTTAGAGGAGAATACTGAAAGTACCATGGGCTGCCAAAAGAACCAACAAATATGTGTTGGAAGAAATGCAGCCAGAGTGCTCTTTGGCAGCTAGGATGGCCAAACTTCGTCTCTCAGGAGGGACTAGTCGCTGGAGAAAGAAATCATGTTTGGTAAGGTGGAGGGTCAGAGGAAAAGAGGAAGACCCCCACCAATATGGATTGGCAAAGTGGCACCATCAATGGGTTCAAATGTGGCAATAATTATGTGGTTGGCCCAGGACTGGGCAGTGTTGCATTGTGTTGTGCATAGGGTCATTATGAGTTGGTACTGTCTCGATGGCACTTAACAACAACAACAGGTGTCATTATTCTTAATGTTTATATATACCTTGATGTTGTTGTTGTTGTGTGCCATCAAGTCAGTTCTGACTCATAGCGACCCTGTAGAGGGTTTTTGAGGAACTACTGGTGGATTTGAACTGCCAATCTTGTGATTCGAAGTCCAGTACTGATCCCACAGAGCCACAATACCTTAGATAAAAATATTTACTCAAAAAGAGTTTTGAAGCAAAGCTTCATTCATTTATGTTACCTAATTCTCTTGTAAGAACTACTCTCTTCTTCCTTTTTCACCTTCCTACATCTCTTCTGAATGTATAGAAACTCTTGTCTTCTCACAGGGACTTCAGAACTAGAAAGCAGTATTGTGTTTTGGTTATGTGTATGGGCTCTGGATCCAGATTATCCAGATTTCAGTATTTTTACCTAGTTCTCTCTCTAGGCTCTGTCCTTTGAGTCCTTTATTTGTGATATAGGAATAATGCATTTTAATAATAATTGATAACTGATGATGATAATAATAGTACATAATTCATAGGGTTTTTCATTGATCCTATTATCAATCTACATGTTATTTGGAATAGTGCCAAACACATAAATGTTATTATTTAACTTGACCATAGTGATCTCTCTTGTACACTGTAAGCACTCATGTCATATGCTTTCAAACTGTGCCACTATGTGGTACTTTGTTCTATGTTGCTTTGTAAATTTTCTTCACATGGTTGTGTATCTTATATCTTTCAGGGTTGTATATCTTATATAGTGAATTGCTGTTCTTGGGCAGAATTACTTTTTTGCATTTTTTATACTATCAAAATCCTGGACATAGATTTAATAAATACTTATAAAATGATGAACAAATTATGACCTGAGGCCAGAGAATCTCTAGGACTTAATATAAAACAAGAAATTATTACCTCAGTAGCAGACACATTAGCTTTTAGTACATTTTTAAGTGCCTGAAGTACAGAAAATTTGTCTCTCTTAGGAGCAACCACTGTGGGATCAATTGTGCTGAGAAACAATATGTTCCCTGGGGCTTCTGAAGGGACTAATGGCACTCTTTTGCTGCTTTCTTGAAGAACTAAAGTTAAATAGATGTTGGAGAGAAGTTTCCAGAGAGACTAATGAGGAAGTTGCAATGGGAACATCAAACATAGGTCATCAGAGGTCAAAGGAGAACAGCAAGAGAGGTGGAGCAATAGCACTGAATGGTACCTTTGCAATGGTACCTTTGTATTGAGTAAACTGCAAAAGACCTCTCCAAATTTTGTTTTCCATCCATTATTTACATAGACATAGATGTTTCTCAGCATGGAGAAAATTGTTGTCCTGTAACTTGATTGTATTTATATTTTTGGTTGGTGGTTATGTGCCTTGGAGTTGGTTCCGACTCATAGCAACCCTGTACAGTGTTTCTGAGGCTGTAAATCTTTATGGGAGCAGAAAATCTCATCTTTCTCCTGCAGAACTGCTGGTAGTTTCAAACTGCTGACCTTGAGGCTTGCAGCCCGATTTGTAACCACTACACTACCAGCGCTCCATATTTTTAGTAGGTTTTATTTTGTTATAACAGTTTTAGGATTACAGAAAAATTGAGAAGAGAGTAGAGGATACATATATATTCTACAATTAGTTTTTGACATTTTTCATTGGTAGGAGACATTTGTTAAATTAGTGAATCAGTACAGATATATTATTATTAAATAAAGCTCATAGTTGATTCAGATTTCCTTAGTTTTCACCCAGTGTCCTTTTGCCAGGTTGTGGTAATTTCTCAGATTTTCATTACTTTTGATGACTTTGCCAGTTTTGATGAGTTCTGATTAGATATTTTATAGGATTTCTCACTAATGAAATTTGTCACTAAATGTTTTTCTTATAAGACTGGGGTAATGGGTCATTGGGAAGAAGACTACAGAGGTAAAGTGACATTTTCCACACATTGTATTAAGAATGTGGAGTCCTGCTTGGCCCTGTATGAAAATCACTCCACCACAAGGTCCATTTGGATGACAAGATTGATAGTTCAAACTCAGAAACCCTATAAAGAGCCGCTATGAGTCATAACTGGTTTGGTGTTACTTAACAATAACATTAAGGATACATTTTCAACATAATTTATGACTGTTGATAGACCTTGGTTACCTGGCTGCCTTAGTGCTTGTCAGATTTTTCCACTGTGAAGTTATCATTCCCCCCTTTTCATATTGTACTATTTGGAAGGAGGTCACTATGCACAGCCCACACAGATTATTATTTGGTGTTATTATTTTTATTATCTTTTGTGAACCTGGTACTTTCCCTCTGTACTTGTTCCTTGCATGGTAAATGAAGCAGCTGCAATTAATTTTTTTCTTTTAATCTTCACAATATGTTTGACTTTTTCCATCATCATCCAAAGTAAACAATAAGATTCATAGGTCTGCTTGCTGAGGACTCAAATTCAGGTAAAATGATGATCAATCCAACTAAGTTAACACACACATTAGATAAATGAATGCATTGATTAAGCATCAGAAGAGAAGGCAGAGAACTTTAGTGCAGCTTTGTTGGTATTTTAGAGATTTAAATGTGGAAACAAGAAAGGTTAAGGAGAAGAGAGTCCTCTGTTCCTTGAATATTTTTGAAGTATAAAAGAGGCAGTGTTCATCCTATGGCCATTACCTTGTATGAACAATTGAGAATATGATTAAAAGCAAAAAGTATATTTGACCAACTTTAATGTTCAATAAACATAATAGTTATATATTACTATGAAAGTATAAAAGTATATCTTCAAGATTGTAGAACATGTAAGCAATAAAAAGACTGTATTACCAATTGATAAAAATAATTCAAATTACTAGGTTACAATTAGTTGCATGACTGATACCTTCTCTTCATTTTTCTTGCTCTTCTCTGGGCCCATGCATTTTTTTTTCCATACTATACTTGGTGTTCATCTTTAGTATTCAGCCTATGCCAACCAACCAAATACTTATTCTGCCTCTAATTCTTTGAACCTAGATCTAATTGTTATCATAGTCATTACAAGATCTTTAGCACTTGTAAGTCTTATTCTATATCTTCTCTAATTATATCATATATCAAAATGAACTAAATGCAAATAATTCCACAAAAGCCAGTAGAAGCATTGTTGTGAACAGTTTGGTTAAAAATAATATAACTATCTTTTATGTCTTTGGAGCCACTGGGTTGTGCAAATGGTTAATGTACTTGGCTACTAACTAAAAAGTTAGAGATTACCCTGGGCACCTTGAAAGAAAGTCTGGCATTCCACTTCTGTAAAAGCAGTCATTGACAATCCTATGGAGCACAGATACATTCTGACACACATGGAATCGCCATGAGTCAGAATCAACTCAACAGCAATTTGTTTTTGTCTTTGTGACTTTCCATTTACTACCTTTATTCAATCCTGAAAAATGGACATTTTAAAATGAGGAGAGTTCTGGAGTGTCAATTTTGTTTTAGGTCACTTTTTAAACTTTAAAAAGAATCCTAAATTGTACTTGAACAATGGGGTTGTAGTTATTGAAATATTCCTAAGTGAGGAATAAACTTTTGGACTTCACATCATGAGTAGGTCATATAGTCAGAGATCAAAATTTAATTAATTTACATTTCATTTTTATGACATTGGGCATTTTTGGCAATCTAATTTCAGATGCATGCATAAATTTAAACTAAAAATCTGGATAAAATAAATTTAAAGGAAGGAGAAATAAATAGTTTGATAATGGTTTTCTGATTACAAGAGAAAAATGTTCAGGAGAAAGATTAGCTTGATGAATCTATAGATGAGAAAGAGGCATTATATTGGGAAAAAAATGAAAGATGCTCCTAATTTGTTCAGATTTACTGTCTTAAAACATCAATAGTCTCTTACTTCTTTGTGAGAAATGCAATCCTTTTTAAGGTGTCTTTGAAAGCTTGTTTCACTTGCTTGTTTCGAAGTGTATAAATAAATGGATTAAGCAAAGGAGCAACTGATGTAGTAAGAACTGACACCACCTTATTAATGGCCACACCTTCCTTTGCTGAAGGTTTGATGTAGATGAAGATGCAGCTGCCATAGGAGATGGAAACCACAATCATATGGGAAGAACAGGTGGAAAAGGCTTTTTTCCTTTGTTGAGCAGAAGGAAATTTTAGAATGGTCTTAATGATGTATGTATAGGAGAGGACAACACAGACTAGGGTAATAATAAGTGTCAGCACTGCAAAAGCCAAAACAATTCTCTCTATAAATAATGTTTCTGAGCAGGTTATCTGCAGAATAGGAGATGCATCACAGCCAAAATGATCAATCAAATTTGAATCACAGAATTCCAGCTGGAGACCCATGCTAAGAGGTGGTAGAATGATCAACAGACCAGCAACCCAACAGCAGAGAACAAGTATAGTGCAGACCCTATTGTTCATGATGGTCATGTAATGCAGAGGCTTACAAATGGCCACATAGCGGTCATAGGACATGGCAGCAAGGAGAAAAAATTCTGTTGCACCAAAAAGGACAATAAAAAACAATTGGGTGGCACAAGCATTGTAAGTAACAGTATTATCTCCAGTTGTCATAGTGTACAGGAATCTGGGAATGCAGACGGTGGTGAATGAGACTTCTAAGAAAGAGAAATTTCGAAGGAAAAAATACATAGGTGTCTTAAGTTGGGAATCCAAAAGTGTGAGGCTGATAATTATCATATTCCCAGTAATGCTCAACATGTAGGTGATAAGCAAAAATACAAAAAGCAGAATTTGTAGTTTTGGGTCATCTGTCAATCCCAGAAGTATGAATGTTGTTATTGCTGTATGATTTCTCATCACTGTCTTTTGCCAAGTCAAGAGCAATTGTATAGGGTTTCTGAGGAATGGCTGATGAGTCTGAACCACCGACCCTGTGCTTCAAACTGACCTTGAGGTCCAGTGCATTATTCCACAGCACCACACCCTGTTCATACAGAGGGTTTCTTAAAATAATACTTGATTTTTTTTTTACTAAGCCCTGAGAATAAACCTGACTAGCACTGTCATGGCATGTTGACGAGCCCAGAAGTAATGGTCTATGATATTTCCTCTTTCTGCTAGGCTAACTGACTTGAGTCCTCTTCTCAGCAACACTCAGCTTTCAGAATCTGTCTTGGACACATCTTAGTGACCTTCCTTTTCTACAAATACTGATGCGCCTCTTCTCAAGTTATCTTTCATCAGTCATTTACTACTCAGCCCTTTAACCCTACAGCTTATGTTCTCTGAGTTCTTGATACACCTAGCTTACTCAGACAACATCCAGGAACACACTACCTACTACTTATGAGCTGAGTTTTAGAAACAGATTCCCAAAATTCCACTTTGGGGCATTTACCATTGTCTGTGCCTTCCACCAGTTTCATGCCTTTCTGCATTTTACTGTTTTATGTTTTCTCAGGAATCCCATTAGGTGTGGGAGAAGAGGGCTCAGGAAGATCCCCTCTCCTTGGTGACAAAACTTGCCTTCAGTGAGATTCACATATTGTGAACAGCTGCTCCCAAGTAACTGTTCTGTAAAAGAAGATCTGGTTAAGTGCATTCTCACTGGGAATGCCATTAGTTCAAATAACTTAACAGATTGGCTCATAATATGTCTTTGTGGTTTGTTAGCAGGAACTGATTGCTAAATGAGCAATTTTAGGCATATCCGATACCCAATGTGTATATTTCAACATGAGAATAAAAAATGAATAGGTTGCCTCACTTCCCTTCTGTTGTTTAAGCAAATCAACATTCATTTATTTGGGCAATATTTTAATTTTGAAAATTTGATCCCCTATTATTTACTGAGTATTATATCAAATACTGTACTGAAGGGCTAAGAATAAATAGATTGCTCTCTCAAGGAGATTTCAGGCTTCCAATAGGAGATCATATTTAATTTTAGTCTATGCTCAGTGACACAGTAAGATGAGAGAATGGGGAAATGCAGCTTTGGATTTGGGCAATATGTATTCCATGCTTTTTCCTTGACAATCACTCTTAGCTATACTGGTAACTATTCATATTTTACTACCTTTACTCAATTTCTCTAGGCTTTTTTCTGTCTACTAAAGTTGGCAGTCCTGGTATGGTGCTATAGAATAAACACTGGACCACTAACCTAACTGCAAGGCTGGCGGTTCAAATCCACCAGTCACTCCTCGGAAACCTTCTGCAGGGTTGCTATAAGTTGGAACTGATTCAATGGCACTTTAACAGTAACAACAGAGTTGGCAGTGTCAATATATATGATGATAAGCTGAGTTAGTAAGTTAGCTCAGGGCTCATAGATAATGTTATAAACTAGGAAACCTACTTTCGTTCATGGGAGAAATTGTGTACTGGGGAGTGGTATTTTGCCAAGCAGTCATCAGGAAAAGACTCTGATAGGCCAAACTGAGTGATAGGTTAGATTCATTTCTGCATGGTAAATTCTCCTTCCTCACTGCTTTCCTCCCCCTCTTTCCTTCTCTTTCTCTTCCCTGCCTTGCCCTTCCCTGCTTTCTTTCCTTCCTTCCTACCTGCCTTCTTTCCACAGTATCTTCTGTCTTTGTACTGGCCATTGGTATTCTCACACCAGCCTTCCCTCTCTGAAGAAGTTCCTGGACTCAAAAATTATTGTTTGCTTCTCCTTATTATAACACTTAAGGAGCTCTGGTATCATAGTGGTTATGAATCGGGCTGGGAGCCACAAGGTCAGCAGTTCAAAACTACCAGGTGTTCCATGGGAGATAGATGAGGCTTTCTGCTCCCATAAAGATTTACAGCCTCGGAAACCCTGTACAGGGTCACTGTGAGTCGAACAGATTCCATGATTCCATGGCACATAACCACCACCACCACCATGATTTATAACACTTATTCTTTAATTGTCCTAGAAACATTGGAGAACTCATTCACATTATTATTTTAATGCTTGCTAATTTAATGTGTCAAATGTCTAGCATTGTGATAAGGTAATCTTCAAGGGAATTGTGTGTTAATTCTTGAAGTTAATTAAATCAACACTTCTAGTAATGCAAATAAGCCTCTGGTGTCAGATTCTTTGACTATAAGACTGCTTCTTTGGGGTTTTTTTCTAACAGCAAGCATACCACTCTCTCTTATGTTGGGAAAATTGCCCTGGGAACTTGAGAATTCTTTATGTGTTTATTTTTTAGTTTGAATCCATTTGAATAATTTTGCTAAATAATTTCTGCCACTTTTCTCCCATAAGTAATGTTTTCAATTAATGTAAGTAGGTAGTCCTTGATCACTTAACTACCGTCAATGTTATTTTGAGATTTACTAGAGTGATTGAGATTCAGTTTTTCTTCTTCATAGACTTCACTTCCTATTTTAAAAAAATGCATTTTAGACACTTTGACCTCACTTATGTTTGCATCAAATGTCACTCTGTCTTCATTTGGAAGAGAGGCTGAGGACTGAGATAGTTTAGATTTAAGCAGCGTCTGAATGTCCCCTACTCCTCTAATTCTAAAAAGTGGCCTAATAATTTAAATAACACAGAGATAATAAGACTAGGTAACTTGTAAGGTAATTATGAATCCTTATATTATTGGGTTATTGGGTTTTTGTGAGACTAGGGAGTCCTGGTATGGAGTGGCTGGATAAGCACTCAACCATAAGGGTGGTTTGAACCAGCCACTCCTCAGAAACACTACACAGGGTTGCTATGTTGCTACGAGTTGGAACCAACTTGATGGTGCTTAATACAAACAACAACATGAGGCTAGAGGATACTATTGGGAGGAAGTGTCTTTTCCATTGCCCTTCCTATTTTTGTCTTTTATATAATAAGTTTTCTCAATGAATCTCTATGGTTATTTCAAAGGATACAATGATCATGACAGGAAAATTTGAATTTCATGTTCATTCAGAATAAAAGCAGACCAGGAAATAGCTGTTGATTGACTCCCTTTCTGCAGTGTTAATTGTCATTGACTGAATACCAAATTTTAAAACAGACTGTAGTTAACCTCTATGCTGAAAGACTATAGAAACAATACATCATGGGAGTTGTGTACTTACCTTTCTGACAGTGCTTCATCAGAGGTCTTTGATGACACTACAGTTTGAAAGTGTTATGCTGATGAGGAGGTTTGTATCTACTTCTGTCCCCACCTCACATTTCATCTACCTTCACCCCCAGTTTCAACATCTGTCCCCCCACCACCCCGCCACACACACACACATACACAGAGGCAAGTCTTACAACAGCTAGTATTCACCTAGGATTTCATTGTTCCTGATATATTGAGGCCAGTATAAGCCTCCTCACTAAGTCTAAAATGACACATAATCCAGATTTCCCAGTATTCCGTTAGTTCAAAAGGAAGAAAAGAGGAATGCAGAAATAAAGGAATTCTTCTCCTTGGTTTTTGGCTGTGAGGAACATCTGATCTTCTTGGGCAGGAAGGCAGTTTAACCTGCAAATTCTATAATAACTGCATTTCTTTTATATGTTTAGTTTGTGACAAGTGCACAGGGAACATCTGAATGAACAATAAATTTGTCCTTGGTGACCCAGATTCAGAAGTTACTAATGAATCAGCAGAGCAATCAACCAGGAAAAACACATGTAGCAGTGGGAACAGTGTCCTCAGAGACATTGAGGGTGGTTTGATGTCATGTGATTTCCATTTTGCTTTCTTTGTTGAATCTTTATATATTTTTTAGTATTATATGCTATACTTGGCACTTATTACACTTATGTGTTATCTGCCTTTGCTGTAAATCTCATATAAGAGAAAAATAAAATTACCTAATTTTACATAAGAGGAAACTGAGGAGCAAAGACTGTGTCTATATCCAAATTTCTACATGATAGAGAAAAATTATTGCTTTTATGTTAGAGGTTTTGAGCAATTGTTTATCTGATTGTACAAAGATACTGCTTCTTCATCCTCAGTATACTAGCTACTTTTCTCCATACTTAAGAGAACGATCAACATTTAAATTCAAGACTTGATCTTCTCTTGGAATTTGGCTCATGTTTTCATTCTTTCCCCTTCCACTTATCCTTTTCAAATAGGCTGTGGAACTACTTTTGTTACTGGAAACAATGGAGAGATTTGCATTCCAAGGGCTGGGAAGAAGATCTGATCCCAGGACATGTTTCATGTTTTGTTAAGCGTTATTACTTTCCAGTAAACTTAAATATTTTCCTTGCCTTTCTCTGCTGCTCTTTCTGTGAACACTTTCCTTCCTGCTACTTTTCTAATATAGCGTATTGGGTAGATGTGCAGTGAGGAGCTCTGTCACCACCAACAAAGAACAATGAACCAAGCAGGCTCAGGGGATGGTGCTAGAACTCTGAACCGCATATAAAGAAATATTTAGAAGATTGGAAGGCTTACAGCTAGGGGAATTGGTAGCAGAATCAAGAAATCCATTACTATCTAATTCAAGATGCTAAGCTATTCCTGGAGCTGCCATCTTGGGAGAGACCAAGTGTGGTAAGGATCAAAACAGCCACGAACACCTGACAGAACTGTGGAGATACAGTTGTGGACATTCTTTTTTGGTATCTGTTCATTGGTCTCTCGCTGTGCACCTCCATTCTGGTGACTAAAGGGGATGCCTGAACGAATGGATACCCCAGCCCCACCCCCACTTAAAACCAAATGCCCACCACTTGTCTGTCAGTTTGTCATACAGTGGTGGCTTTTGAGTTGCCATGATTCTGAAAGCTATGTCCACCCATGGTGGACAGGTTTCAGATGAGCTTCCACACAAAGACAGACTAGGAAGAAAGAGTGACGGACTACTTCTGAGTATTTAGTCAATGAAAACTTTATGAAGAACAGAGGAAAACTGTCAGATATAGTGCCAGAAAATGAGCCCATTCAAGTTGGAAGGCACTCAAAATGCAACTGGGAAAGAGCTGCCTCCACAAAGTAGAGTTGACTGTGAGAATGTGAATGGAGTAAAGCTCGTAGAGAAAATCCCATGGGACCTTCATTT
>NW_006408551.1:1069193-1076267 GCF_000296735.1 Chrysochloris asiatica | reverse complement strand
AGCAAAGATGTCAGCTTGAGGACTAAGGTATGCCTGACCCAAGCCATGGTATTTTCAATAACATCATATGCATGTAAAAGCTGGTCAGTGAATAAGGAAGACAATAGTAGAATTAATGCCTTTGAGTTACGGTGTTGGAGAATATTGAAAGTGCCATGGGTTGCCAAAAGAACCAATAGAGCCATTTTGGAAGAAGTGCAGCCAGAGTTTTCCTTATAGGCCAAGATGGCCAACCTTTGTCTCTCATACTTTAGACATATTGTCAGGATGGACTAGTCGCTGGAGAAGGCTATCATGTTTGGTAAGGTGGAGGGTCAGAGAAAAGAGGAAGACCCCTAACACGATGGATTGGCCAAGTGGCAGCATTGTTGTACTCAAGCGTGGCAACAGTAGTGAGGTTGGCCCAGGATCGGGCAGTGTCTCATTCTGCTGCGCATAGGTTTGCTAATGGTTGGTACCGACTTGATTGCACCTAACAACAACAGCAATTTATGTTGACCCTGTTGTTAATTCATGAACCTGAACCCCACAAGGCTGGTTCTGCTGCCTGTACTGAATCAGGAGTCTTCACTGACTGTCATTCTTTTTTTGTAAAATACACTTTGTTTTTCGATCAATTATATTTTTACAGAAAAGTTGTGCAGAGTACAGAGTTCTTACATGTCCTTTCCCCACCTGCACACTGGCTCTATTATTAGCAGTCGTTGGTATATTTGCTGAAATTGATTGATGAAGCAATAACCAGTTGCTGTCAAGCTCATTCAGACTCATGATGACCCTGTGCGTACAGAATAAAACTTTCTGTTTTTGTGGTTGTGAGTTTTAAGAAATAGATCATCTGACCTTTCTTCTGAAAAGCCTCTGAGTGGGTTTGAACAGCCAGCTTTTTGTTTAGTTATTGTATGCAGAGTACCATCCAGGTACTCTGATGAACCAATGTTGCTGTGGTTACTGTTTGGTACCATCAAGTCAGTTCTGACTTACAGTGCTTCTGTGTACAACAAAATGAAATACTGCCTGGTCCTGCACCATTCTCACAACCATTGCTATCTTGGAGTCCATTGTTGCATCCACTGTGTAAATTCATCTTTTCCACTGACCTTCCATTTCACCAACCAAGATGTTCTGGTCACTGGTAGCATGTCCAAAGTATACATAAAATTAAGCTTTGTCTTCCTCATATCTAAGGAGCATTCTGGCTTTATTTATTCCAAGACAGATTTGTTCATTTTTCTGGCATTCCAGAGAACATTGAATATTCTTGGCTCACCATAATTCAAAAGCATCAATTCTTCTTTGATCTTCTTTATTCACTGTCCAACTTTCATAGGCATAAGAGGTAAACCTTAGTATTTACAATGACATCTTTGCATTTTAACATCTGATGTGAAATAACTCTAAGGAAATATTTTGCATCATATCTGACCAATGCGAGATGTCATTTGATTTCTTGACTACTCTTTCTATGATTGATGATTGTGAATCCAAGCAAAATGAAGTCCTTCACAATGTCAATCTATTCTTCATTTATCATATTTATTAGTCCAGTTATGAGGATAATTGTTTCCTTTATGTTGAGGTGTAATCTATACTGAAAGCTGTAGTGTTTGCTCTTCATTAGTAAGTGCTTCAAGTCCTCTTTACTTTAAATAAGCAAGGTGTCATTTGCATGTGTTAGGTTGTTAATGAGTGCTATTCTTCATATAGTTCATTTCTTAGATTATTTGCTCAGCCTACAGGTTGAATAAGTATCGATACTTTGTTAACTAAAGTCCATAGTTTATATTAGGGTCCACTCTTTGTTTTATACAGTCCTATGTGTTTTGACAAATGAATAATATAATTTGTTTGCCATTACTATGCCATAAAGAATTGTTGCATTGCTCTAAAATGCCATCTGTCCTCCACCTATTTGTTCTTCCTGAACCGTTTGCAGTCACTGATCTTTTCACTCTACAGTTTTGCCTTTTCCAGAATGCCATGTAGTTGGAATTATACATTATGTAGTTTTTCCAGATTGACTTCTCTCAATAATATATATTTAAACTTCCTCTGGTTTTTTTGTGGCTTGATAGCCCATTTCTTTTTATGGCTAGATAATAGTTTATTATGGGGATGCACTACCATTTGCTTATCCATTCACCTATTGAGGGATATCTTGGTTGCATCAAGTTTTGACAATTGTGAATAGAGTTGTATTCATGTACAGGTTTTTAAATATGTGTGCTGCCTTTATACATTATTGGCTCACTATTCCTCTACTGAAGGAACTCTGGTAGTGTAGTGGTTATGAATTGGGCTGTGAACAGCAAGGTTAGCAGTTCGAAATAACCAGCTTCTCCACAGGAGAAAGACGAGGTTTTCTCCTTCCGTAAAGATTTACAGCCTCAGAAACCCTGCTCAGGGTCGCTATGGGTCAGAACTGACTTGATGGCACTTAACAACAACAACAACAACATTCATCTAGTGAGATATCTTACATGGATTGTTGTTTTTATTGTTAAACACCCTTAAGTTTGTTCCAACTAATAGTGACCCTGTATAACATTTCCGAAGAGTGGCTGACGAGCTTGAACCACTGACCTTTCAATTCAAACTGACCTTGTAGTCCAGGGTATGATGGTACATCACAACTTTCTGGTGTTCCTTTCTTGGCAAAGAGTGATTGAAATTTCCCCTGATTATAGAACAGAATGATCAATGGAGAAAAGATTGAAGTTGTCAAATATTTCATTTTGCCTAGATACACAATTAACTCATGGAAGCAGCAATCAAGAAATCAAATGACATACCACATTAGGAAAAACTACTGCATAAAATTTTTTTCAAGTGTTAAAGAGCAAAGATATCAGTTTGAGGACTAAGGTGCACCTGACCCATGCCATGGTATTTTCAATCTCCAGTTCAAACCCACTAGTTACTTTTTGAAAACCCTATGCACAGTTGCTGAGTTGGAATGACTCGACGGCACTTAACAACCATATGCATGTGAAGTTGGACAGTGAATAAGAAAGACCTTATAAGAGTCCAGGCATTTGAATTATGGTGTTGGTGAAGAATAATGAAAGTACTATGGACTTCCAAAAGGAAAAAATAAATCTTTAATGGAAGAAGTACAGCAAAGCTGCTCCTACTAGGGAGAATGACAAGACTTGTTTCTCACATTTTGGACATGTTATCAGGAGGAACCAGTACCTAGAAAAGGACATCATGCTTGGCACGGTGGAGAGTCAGTGGAAAAAGAGCAAAACTCACAGCAAGATAGATTGACACAGTGTCAACAACAATAGGTTCAAATGTAACAATTGTGAGGATGGCGAAGAACCCAACGGTGGTGTTTTGTTTTGTTGTGCTATCAGTTGGACCTGACTCAGCAGTACGTAGCAACAACAAAGGGTGCAGATGTGGTTCTGTTTGTTTGATCAATTATTGAGACAGCAATGCTGGAATTTTTGTCTGTGATTTTGGCTTTTTAAACCTTTGCACCTTTATCAGTTTTTGCTTTATATATTTTAAAGCTCTGTTTTTATATGCATAAGCATTTAGATTATTAATGCCTTCTTAAAGAATCAACCTCTTTCAGAACAAAATGATATTCCATTAAAAACTATATATTTTTTCTTGTTGTAATTGAGAATATGCATAACAAAATGCACCAATTCAACAATTTTACATGTAGGAGGATGAATAAAAAATTATCTGTACTCCAGTTACATTAAAATGCCTGTCCATGTCCACAGCTGATAACAACATTGAATGATTCTGTCCAATAGACGGCTGACAGTGGATTATGTGGCAAATCATTTGCAAATCAGCCGTAGTTCTGCCTATGAAATAATCATGGTAGACTTGGGCTTTGAAAAGTTTATAAAGATGGGTACCTAAACAACACACAGAGGAGCATAAAAAGAGCATCAGAAAAATCTGCAAACAAAAATGTTCTGATAGTCAAAGTAAGGTAAAAGTTTCTTTTAAATATCGTCACTGGTAACAAGACACGATTCTTCACTACAAGCCTGAGAGTAAATTGCAGAGTATGGAATGGAAACATCATCAATTACTGACCAAGAGATAGTTCAAAAGTCAAACATCAAAGGGAAAATTGATGCTTACAGTTTTCTGGGATTCTCAAGAGCCAGTATTAGAATACTATCAGGAAAAATGTTCAACAATCAACAGTGCTCTTTACAGTGAGAAGCTCACTGAAGAGCTGAAGCCTAAACTTTGGATTAAATGGAGAGGACTATCAAAGGGTGTTTTCATTTTGCACGACAATGCACATCTACACAACCACCCTTCATGCTGTTGACATTGTGCATAAATTTCATTTTGAGGTGTTAAAACATCTTCCTTATAGTCCTGATCTTGCTTCATCAGACTTTCACCTGTTTGGTCTCTTGAAAACAACCCTTTGAGCATTCAGAATTAACTCTGATGATGAAGTGAAGACAATGGTACACTAATGGCTTTCAGGTCATCCTAAAACATTGTTTAATAAGGGAATATGAATACTTGGTGATGAATGGATAAAATGTATTGAAAAGTGAGGAGATTATGTAAAAAAACAAGGTGTATTTATCTTTTCTAAAAGTTGATTAAAATAAATTCTACAGCTAGAGTGTGGGTAATTTTTGACTTACCCTTGTATAATTGATGCTACTTACATTTTTCAAGTTGTGCAATCCTTTTGGGTGATTTTGTCTTCAATCTCATATGATTTTCTCCCATAAATTATCTGAGAAGTACTTATTCTCCATATATCTCTCTGACTTAATATCTAGTGCTGCTATAACAGAAATGTCACAAGTGAATGGCATTAACAAATAGAAATTTATTATCTCACAGTTTAGGAGACTAGAAGTCCCAATTTAGAGCACTGGCTCTGAAAAGAGTTCTTTGTCTCCTTTCAGCATGAGTAGGCGTAGCATTCCTTAGAGTTTTCTATGTGTCTTGGCATTAGTCTTCCTCTGGCCCAAAGGACATGCTATACTCCCTTGGAACAGGAGTGGGTCCCTCTTTCTTTCTTGGTGACAGTGGGTCCCTCCTTCTTTGTTTTCTTCTCTCTTCTTTTATATTTCAAAAGAGTTTGACTCAAGATACAACCTAATATATAGATTGCATCTGATCTCATTGAAGAAAACTAAAACAATCCCACAAGAGTGGAAATATGACCTTGAGTGTATCCCACCTGAATTTAGAAATCATGTGAAGAACAGATTTGATGTATTAGACACTAACCACCAAAGAACAGAGGAGTTGTGAGATAACAACAAAAACATCATGCATGAACAAAGAACATCATTAAAAAGACAGGAAAGAAAGAAAAGTCCAAAACTGATGTCAAAAGATGCAGGGGCCAGTACTGCATGAATGGGTTCCCAGAGGCAGGCTGAGGATTAAAGTGACAGGAGACTCAAGATGGTCAGTTGAGAGCGCTTTATTATTCTACATTACAAACTTATATACCATTTCTATGAGAAGGTGCAAAGAACAGATCATACATCTTTAGTTAAATGATTCACATGACCTTTAGCTAAATCACAATACTATTGACATCATACAGCAAGAATGGTATGTGGAAAAACAGTACACACAATGATTGCTTTCATTGAAAGGGAACACAATTTCCAGGATAATCATAAAGATAAAGATCAGGAACTATGGGTTACAAGAGTCACATAAATAAGGTAATTTTCTTAACTAACTTGTTTTTCTACTGTATAGGTCCGTGTGGTCCTGGTCCATTGCCGATAGCTAGCAAGGTCTTCCTTGTAGCTCTCTCCAAAGTCTTCCTTGGTTTAGAGAGCTACCACTGGGTGGGCTTCATACATTTCCCTTAAGTCCCACAAAAAGAGTCTCTGAAACATGCTCTTAAATGCAGAGAAGCTAAAGCAACCAGAAGAAATGAGTTAAAAGAGCTGAACAGAAAATTTCAAAGGGCATCTTGAGAAGACAAAGTAATTGTGGTATCTTGAATTTACTTTACACAAGTTTTATTTCTAAAGTCTTTTTAATTTCCACCAAATAATTGGGTGGGACCATGCAAATATGATGTACAGGACTCTAATGATGGGATTGGTTAGTTTTATCATCCTGCTAGGCTTAAAAGGCATTATCTCAGAAGCAGGAAAAGATGCTCCTAGGACCATAAAGAAAGACAGCCCTCCTGACAAAATGGCTACATCTGAAGCAGTGGTAGAATCAGTGACATGAAGAGACAGAATAGTTGCAGGCTTCCCAACCCATAGATGCTGCATGCCTACAGGCAGAAGGCTCACTTGAAAAATGTGCCCTTTGGAAATTTGCAGACTGGCTAAAAGAGCTTTGTAGCACTTACCTGAGCAGGGCATTGGGAGTGGGGGCCACATGACTGGGAGGCTGAAGACAAGAATACAGTGTGCATTTAGTATGGCAGAGAATGATCAATTCTGGTTGAAGGACTCTGCATCCTGAGTTGTGTCTGATCCTGAATTGTACCCTATTCACTTCCTTAATACACCATGTATTGTTGTTGTTGTTAAGTGCTGTCGAATCAGTTCTGACTCATAATGGCCCAGTATAGCGTTTCCAGTACTGGTGGGTTTGAACACCAACTTTGTGGTGAGTAGTCCAGGGCTGATACTACAGCACCACACCAGGACTTCCAATAAATACCATAGTCATGAGTATTGTCTATGAACTATGTGAGACCATTGCAATGGATTATCAAATCCAGATGTGAAGCAGACAGTACTATGGGAGGGATGGTTGGAGTCAGAATAGGGTAAAGAAGAATTAAGGGTGGAGGCATGTCTGAGTTATACTTCATAGGAATTGGTCTTGGGCTGATTTTGAGTTCCATTCTCCCTCCCATTTGTGAAGTCAGAGGAAATTAGATATGGTCTCCACACTGTTTTTTGCAGTATTAGGAAATGTGCAAAGACCTAGAGTTAAAACCCCAAATGAAGAACATAGCATTTCTCAAGATGAAAGAACAAAAGAACACATTCTAACCTCAAGTTGCAATATTGAAGGATTCTATGGAAAGGTGATGGGGGAAATACACAGAGCCACTGTACCCAAATGAATTGATTG
>NW_006408551.1:1056699-1066433 GCF_000296735.1 Chrysochloris asiatica | reverse complement strand
CAGCCCAATTCATAACCAGTACGCTACCAGAGCTCCTTATATCTAGCTTGTTGTTGTTGTTATGTGCCGTGGAGTCGATTATCTAGCTTAGACACATTCGATTTAAACTTTCAGAAATGGTTGTGGTTGTAGCTCCTCTCAGAAGAGAGGGTGTAGTCTACTTTACACATTTGAAAGTGTGCTGCTCTTAAGACTTGCTTTTACAAGTAGTTGCTGTCATGAATTATTTTAACGGAAATAAGGATATGAAAGCTGTGATATCGGTGTTTGTTTTTAATTGTTCTGAAGAAGTTGGAGAAGAAAAATATAATAAACTTAGAATAATAAATTGTCAGCTACAAGCATGATAAAGGAATTAGAAAACTATGACTTCCTTGAAAGAAACCTTCGAAACCAACCCAGGTATAATCTTGTGCATGAATTCATTTCAATGCAAACTGAATTCACATTTTTTTTCAGGATTATTTATCTTAAAGCCATAACATTGATTGGGAGCTAATGAGATCCTGAAAATGTGGAGGACTTATACTGGTAGATACCTTTGAAGTTCCATATTCTAACCATCTTTCTTTACAAGAAAAGCAGACATTTATTTCTTGTCTCAAAAATTTATCTTTGTCAGAAGAAATGGCAATGACATGTTTTGAGGTAGTTTTCTTGCAGAAAAATGCTGGATTTGTTTAAGACCCATTCCCATCCATCTTACTGCTTGCAGTCAAATAACCAGACTCAAGTTCCAAGAGATTCTGGGGCTTTGGATACCCAGAGGGATCTGAGAGGAGGCACCATAATACACAAAGAGAATATCAAGATTTTATTAATTTATATCAGCAGAAACCTGAGAAATATTTATGGGAATTGATATGAGACTTAGTTAGGGAAGAGAGAAAGTAACAATAGATTGGGATGAATTTGCTGATATGAGTCCTATGTAATAGGAGAATATGAATTAAATGAGTTACCTGGAGTGTTTGGGAGTGACTCTGTTCTTGTTGTTGTTATGTGCTTTCAAATGGGTTCTGACACATAATGACCCTATATACGGCTTCTGAATAGCAATTGGCGGGTTTGAACCTCTGACCTTATAACCAAGGATGGGCCGTGGTTAGCAGTCTGCTTCTTAACTTACAGCACTACACTAGGGCTCCCACTTGGACTGAATTGTGCCCTGCACTGAATGGAATTGAGATTCCAGAACCTTCTTGTTACACTACAGAGACAAACATCCGTGGAATTAGGGAAGATGTTCGAGTGGATTTATCATGTAAAGGCTACTCTCTAACAATATATCCCGGAGAGTCAAGAGGTCATTTCATTGACCAGTCTTTGAGAAATATATTGTTGAAAAGGGCCTTAGTCTCCTATTCACTTTTGGCTATTCTATGAAATCCAAGACAAAAATGGGAAATGGTGCTATTGTTAAGAGTTCCCTGAATTCCATGGGATGATAAAGTCCTGAAGTGCAGATACCAAACAGTACTTAAACCTGAGAGATTGGTAGGTGTTATTAATATAATGGGCGGGAGAGACAAAATGATAATCAGGAAGGCTTGGCACCCAGAAACTCTGATGTTGATTAAATAATCATGTTGTCCTGGGGATTTAAAGAGATAAACAGCTTACTCAAATGTTATCTTATTTGTGTAGATTGAACACAATAGTCAAGAACCCAAACAATGTATTGCATTAGGCAAATTTGCTGCAAGAGAACTCTTCAAAGTGTCCGAGAACAAAGATATCAGTTTGAGGACTAAGTAGCACCCGACCTAGGTCCTGGTATTTTCAATCAGCTCATATGCATGTAAAAGTTGGGCAATTCATTAAGAAGACCATGGAAGAATTGATGCAGTTGAATAATGGTGCTGTTGAAGATTATTAAAAGTACCATGTTCTGCCAGAATAAATAGCTTTTATGTTGGAAAAAGTACAACCAGAATGCACCTTACAAGTGAGATGGCAGTACTTCATCTCTGAAACTTCTGACATGGAGGAATTAAAATCTTTTCCTTTGATTTATTCTGCTTCACAGGGAAAAATATCCAATCTATTATTGTAAAGGAATGTATAGGCAAAAATAAAATCAAATTTTCGTTGCTGTTTTTTTGTGTGTGTCCCACCCATAAAGATGAAGAGGTCTTGTATGGATTTTCTAGAAACCTATTTTCATATCCACTTATGGAAATGAGTCATTATGAAAGAATGTCTCTGAAATATGATTGTAATCCTTGTTCTGTGATTCTAAGAGTAATATATAAAAAAAAGAATTTTTGGCTAGTCAAACTAATTTAGATTTGAATTATAGCATATTGTAAAAGAAGAAGCATTATATCCACATATATTTTAACTTTAAAGTTTCCTAATGCTCCGAAAGAAACGCAATCTTTTTTATTGAGTCTTTGAAGGCTTGTTTTACTTGCTTATTTCGTAGAGTATAAATGAAAGGGTTCATCAAAGGAATAAATGAGGTGTTGAGCAATGACACCACTTTATTAAGGGCCACTCCTTCCTTTGCTGGTTTGAAATAGATGAAGATGCAACTTCCATAGGTGATAGAAACGACAATTAGATGGGAAGAACAAGTGGAAAAAGCCTTTTTTCTTTGCTGAACAGAAGGGAGTCTTAAAATGGTCTTGATGATGTATATGTAGGACACAATTACACACATCAGTGTCAATATGAGGGTGAGCACAGCCATGGTTAAAACAATTTGTTCCACGAATTGCGTGTCTGAGCACACAATCTTCAGAAGAGGGGATGCATCACAGCCAAAATGGTCAATGATATTGGAGTTACAGAAATCTAGCTGAATTCCTAGGCTAAGTGGTGGGAGTATGACAAGTAATCCAGCCAGCCAACAGAAAAAGACAAGTATCGTGCACACTCTGTCATTCATGATGATGGTGTAGTGCAAGGGCTTGCAGATGGCCACATAGCGATCGTAGGACATGGCAGTTAGAAGAAAGAATTCTGTTGCCCCTATGAGGATGACAAAAAATAACTGGATGGCACAAGCATTATAGGTAACAGTTTTGTCCCCAGTTGTCATGCTGTACAGGAATCTAGGAACACAGACAGTTGTAAATATTATTTCTAAGATGGAAAAATTCCGAAGGAAAAAGTACATGGGGGTTTTAAGGTGAAAGTCCATTAGTGTGAGAAGGATAATAATTAGATTTCCGGAAACAGTGAGAATGTAGGTGAGAAACAGAAATACTGTAAGAAACAACTGTAGTTGCGGTTCATCTGTTAGTCCTAGCAGGATGAATGTTGTTATTGCAGAATGGTTTCTCATTAGTGATTTTTATATAATAAGCCTGTGTTTTTTATATCAAACTTTGAATCTGAGGAATAGAATATAAAAATAATATTTCAATATGCAATGTGGAGAAAATCTAATCAAGTCAACAGAAGCACTGTTTTCTTCTTCTTTTACTAGATCATCAGCATTGTTGATATAGGACTGATTGCACCCTATTTCATTTCCCTGAACTCTACTTTACCCAGTTCTTCAGAATGGGGTTCTTAAAATATCAATCTGAAGTTTGATTTCCTCTCTAGGACCAATTTGAAAGTAGATAGAAAGTATAAGAGAATTTCAACAATAATTGAGAATAAAGCATACATCATTATATCCCCAGTTGGCGTTCCATACATGTGGATTAAATAGGAAAATAAATCTATATAAAAATTAAATTTCTCCATTTGTCAGGACAGTGTATTAAGTTGTTCTCATACATTATGGCAAAGTGTTATCACCAGAGGCTTATCTGTACTATTTTCCTTGCTTTGCAATCCTTGATTATTACAAGCAACGCCTACTTAATTAACCTATAAGCGTAGTGGTTGTGAGTAGGGCTGCTAACCTCCAAGTCAGCAGTTCGAAACTACCAGCTGTTCAGCTGGAGAAAGATGAAGCTTTCTGCCCCCGTAAAATTTACAGCCTCAGAAACCCAGTGGAGGGTTGATATGAGTCAGAATTGACTCCACGGCACACTACCACCACCAACAGCAACCTGTATCACAGTGACCTTTACTGTTTGACTGACCTGTGACAGCATCCCAGAGCTACCATGAACTTCCAAGTCTAATACTCCTACAGAATTTATGCTTCCTTTATAATAATATGCTGACTTATTGAGTATGTGTTCCTCCTCTGTTTCTGCTTATTTCCTCTTCTGAATTCTCTTTTCAATATCCATTTGATGCCTAATATCTCACCCATTCCAATTCCAACTAATGGAATATCCTATTACCTTTCCTATTACCTTTCCTAGAAAACACAGGAATCCTGGTGTGGTGCTGTGGGTTAATGTGCCAGACTGCAAAGCCATTTGAACTGTGAGGTTGGTGGTTCAAACTCACCAGCTGCTCCTCAGAAACCCTATACAGGGTCACTGTGGGTCGGAACTGACTCAACAGCACTTAACAACAACAATTTATGTTCACAATGTCTTCTGAGGCTACATAATTGCTTCCCTGATAGCATGAAATCTATATCCCCAAGATGGAAAGAGGAGAGAGAATTCCATATTGTATAAAAAGCTGACTTCTGTGCCATGATTCCTTTCTCCAAAGCCTCAACTTGTCCTTGGGAATGTTATTAATCATTGCTCCCCCTATTATGCTGATTCAGAGCACCTTTCTGCCCAGTACTCTGGGCCAAGGATGGACTCTGTGTTTATTCCCCACAAGAATTACTATTTAGCAATGACATTACTAAAGGCATTACTATTTAACAATGACATATAACATAAAGATCCTGGTACAAATGGCTTGTACTCAACTACGAAACTAGAGGTTGGTGATTTGGACCCACCCAGTTGGAGTGGCACTGTCGATAAGTACTGGAATACTCAGCACAAGGATGGAGGCTCTAACCCACAAGCCACTTGGAAACCCTTTACAGGGTCGCTATGAGTTGGAACTAACTCAACAGCACTTAACAACAACAAGTGGACAATGAATAAAGAACATGGAGAAGACATGATGCATGTAAATTATGGTCTTGATGAAAAATACTAAATGTTTCATGGACTGCCAGAACAAACAAATCTGTTTTGGAAGAAGTATAACAAGAATGCTCCTTAAAGTGAGGTGGGTGAGATTTTGCCTTGTGTACTTTGGACATGCTATTAGAAGCAACTAGTTCCTGGAGAAGTACATCATGCTTGGTAAAGTAAAGGATCAAAGAAGCCCCTCAGGAGATGGATTGACACAGTGGCTGCATCAGTGTGCTGAAACAGAAAAGATAATGGTGATGGTGCAGGTGTGGGCCATGTTTCACTCTGTGGAAAATGGATTGCTATGAGTCAGAACTGACTTGATAGCACAATAGTGGTGTCATTTAAGAAAGGCTTAGTGATTTGCTTAGGTAAAGATTACATCAAAGAGAATTGTATGGAGCAGTTCTACTCTGTAACACAGGGTTTGCTACTGCACTGTCTTGATGAGAATGAACTTTTCTGTAAATTATGACATGAAGAATAAATGTGATTTTAAAATGAGGTATGAAGTCCTGGTGTGATGCTGTGGGTTAATGGGCCAGACTGCAAAGCCATTTGAACTGCAAGGTCAGAGGTTCAAGCTCACCAGCTGCTCCTTGGAAACCCTATACAGGGTCGCTATGGGTCGGACCCCACTTGATGGCACTTAACAACATCAACAATGGTGTAGGTATCCTTCAGCCAAAACAAACCACTTGCTTTTAAGTTGACTCTAATGGTGACTCCAGGTATGTCAGAGTAGAACTATGCTCCATAGGATTTTCAGTGCTGGTTTTACTGAAGTGATGGTCAGGGCTTTCTTCCAATAAGCCTCTGGTGGATGGAGTTAAATTGCCAACCTTTATATTAGAATCCAAACACAGTATATGTTTTTCCCACCCAAGGAGTCTATGTTGTTGAGTCGGTTCTGACTCATATCGACCCTGTATAG
Source organism: Chrysochloris asiatica (assembly GCF_000296735.1). Taxonomy (NCBI): domain Eukaryota; kingdom Metazoa; phylum Chordata; class Mammalia; order Afrosoricida; family Chrysochloridae; genus Chrysochloris; species Chrysochloris asiatica. Next base: position 1,060,499 of record NW_006408551.1, on the reverse strand, counting down.
GGTTTCCGAGGAGCAGCTGGTGAGCTTGAAGTGCTAATCGTACAGTTCAAACAGCTTTGCAGTCTGGCACATTAACCCACAGCACCACACCAGGACTCCAGTAGACATTCTTAAAAATCAACAAATAACGAGTCTCCTTTACAAGTCTATTTTCCTCTGTTGTTCTTTCTGAGCATCATTGCTACCTCCCAGGAACTCTTCATTAATTTGTTCATATTTTTAGTGATAGAGACAACATCACTCTTCTAAGATGTTTTTGAGCTGGGGTGTAACCCCAGTTTAACTGGATTGAGATCTAGAATATTTTCAAAAAAGCTGTAATTTTAAGGATTTTAGGTAACTGCTCATTCTTTGTTTTAACAATTATTCATTGATGAAAATGTTAATTAATTATCTAAAATGTTTCACAGTCACATAGACTATGTGTTGAACATCTGGATCTGTACAATAAATGACTAGAATAAAATTTCTCCATGAGACAATAATTATTTTGTAATTTGAATGGTTTTCATATGATATTTGAATACATTATCACCAAAAATGTCCTAAGTGTTCTTTTCTTCTGATTTTAGGTAGTGTCTTTGGCTGGGTTTTCTAGAGAAGCAAAGCCAGAGAATGTATGTATGTATATATGTATGTATGTATGTATGTATGTATGTATGTATGTAAGGATCTCTGATGGCATAGTGAGTTGCTTGTTGACTATTAATTGCAAGGTCAGCTATTCAAATCCACCTGATGCTCCTAGTCTGTGGTTCAGATACCAGGATGGAGGCTTTGGTTTTTCATGACTCATATAGCTGTAGGAGCTAGTGAAACTAAGATCCACAGGTCAGAGGACAGGCTTTTAGCTACAGAGGAAAATGAATCCAATATAGCAGGTATGATGGCAGACCACTGACGACGTCAAGGATCACCAGGTAATACTGCAGGCCTCTGGCTCAAGTCCAAAGAACCAGAGGTTAGATGATGAGCCAATGCAGGATCCTGACCCAGCTAAAAGCAAATCAGGATTTCCATAGTGTCTACATGTAATTGGAGCAGGCCACACCCCAAGGAACCGTCTTTTCAATTGATCTGCTGTTTAAACCAGATCTCATCATTGTATTAGAACTCAGCATGGGGTGATTGCCAAATCTTAACTCTTAAAATACTGGGAATCCTGGCCCAGTCAACTTGACTCAAATCTGTGAGTATCACAGGAAACCATCTTCTTCTTTTTTTAAAAAAATTTCTACTGAAAGCAGTTGCTACAATGTGAGAAATTTACAGACACTTTTGTAGAAAAAGGTGCTAATAGATACATAGTATGCCTGAGTTTGGGCAGCCTATAAGTAATATGTGCTCACACAGAGATTGCTGTACTAAACTAAGAAGTGAAGCTTTCATAGGTGTCATACATACATCTTCCCAGTTAGTACCTCTACTGTTCTTTTCATCTTCTTTTACCTGCGTAACCTAGGACCATCATGCTGACCAGTACACTACTCTCCAAATAATATCACTGGGTGGTTACCCATTCTCTTAAATAATTCTGTCTCTCTCACAAATCTGAAAGTAAAAAATCTTGTGCTTTCAATTTTGAAGAAACAGCTGTAATAAAATTTCCAAATATCGCATGATTGCTTGAATGACTATAAAGAAAGTATATTTAAAACTGGAGTTTTAGCTATGTAACATAGTCTTCCTGCTATGAAGGATAATTTCCAATTTTGGAAAGCTACCATTTATCATTTTTCTGTTTTAAGAGAATAGTACTTTTAATCTCCATAATAAAACTAATACATATTCATTTACGTAGATACAACAGAAACATATAAAAAAGGAAAATCTATAATCACATCACTAGGATCCATCATTATTAACCATGTCTTGCATTTTCAAAATCTGAAATGATACATGTTTAAGTATTCATATTTCATTAAATAAATATTATACTGTAAATATTTTATATGGAATTTGCCCTACCTTATACTTGATAGTTTTTTAAGCACTTATAATGTGCTCTTTTCATATCATGAAATATTCTTTGAAAACACAATTTTACTTGTTCATTATATCTCATCATATGAGTTAAGAAAACCAGAAAACTTTTAGTTCTAATATTCAATATTTACATAATTTTAATTTATTGCAAAATAAAATTTCAATAAACATCATTGCATATAATTAATTTTAATTCATCTGATTAATTCTACATTAGAATACTAGTCAAAAAGGAAATATCAAAAGGCTTTTAATAATTATTGCCAAACTAATCCTTAAGAAAATGTTTACCAGTGTATAGTTCCAACATTAGTATCTGATAATCTTGTTTCCTCAGAGCCTTTGGAATTTGAATATTATTAAATTATTTTACTAAAAGATACTCCTAATTAATATTTAATTATTCCTTTTGGGCTTTTTTTAATACATGAGCTACAATACAACATTGTGTTCTAATGCTTATTTGGTTCTTTCAAACAGTATATTTCATTAAAAATTTATCATCATATTTTCCTGGCCAAATAATGTTTTAAATTCATAGCAAGCATGTACTAATTGAATGTCTGAGTAATTTGATTGACACACTAGTAAAAGAACCATTTACTTCAGAGATTTCAGATCCTAGAATCTAACCTAATTAATATGACTTTTACTATTCTTTAGGGCTGAGGAAGACCAGGGATGGGAAATGAATGAGAAAAGTTCAGTATGAGTTAAATAATCACTTACCAGGGTGCTTAAAATTATCAATACCATTTTTAAACTATTTATGATTTTCATGCAATAGAATTTATGGAAAGAAGAGAAATATTTTTTATATTCTTCTCCAACACTTTTCCTTATAACAAGGAGTCCTGGTGTGGTGATATAGGATAGCACTGGACTGCTAGCCACAAGTTACATGGTTCAAACCCATGAGCAACAACTTAGAAACTCTATACAGGGTCGTTATGAAACAGAATAGACATGACAGCACTTAACAACAACATTATACCAAAGGTATGATCATACTCTCCAGTTGTGTACATAGTTGGCGTTACTATTAATCCTGATTGCTTCTAAGAACATTCATTGAGAGTCACATCGAGATTTAAATGCCACATTCTATAGAACAAAGTGAAAATTCAGGGATTACTTTTCAAATTCTGCTAGAGTATGAAGATACTTCTTAGTTCCCTATTTTTTAGCAAGAGGATCTACGCTTGATGCGATTACCTAGGGATTGCTTTTCCATGGTTCCATCTTCCAAACTTAAGTACAGATATAATAAGCATTTCATACTTACATTCTGGTGGCTTCCCATCATGTTTTAGGCAATTTAACCCAGAGTTCCTTCTTGGGTATGAGAAACCCCAGGTATCAGAAGTTGTCTTTGAATTAAATTTGGTTTACTTTCAAGTCTTTAATGCTCTTCCTGGTAAAAGTGCATGCAAATGAAAGATGGTATGCAAGGTTACTATGGGACACAATGGCACAGAGAACAGCGCCACTCTGCTCTTATTTAAGTCTAGAATAAAGTCTGATGCCTATCTTGTCAAACTAAGAAATATTATTTCCCTGTATTCTGTGACTGAAAGAATGGACAAAGACCCATAAGTGTCGGCAATTCTCTCTGGCTTTGGAAATAGTCTGGTGTCTCTGAGCAAAGAAATGTTATCTTATATATTTTAATTGATAGAAGTGTCATTTGTTTTAATAGTTCAATCTGCTCAACTATACAGGGAACATTTGAAAGAATGAGCAGAAATGTCCTTGGTGACTCTGTTCAACCACTAATGAATCCACAGTGAAATTAATGCTGGAAAAAACAACAA
>NW_006408551.1:1056064-1056599 GCF_000296735.1 Chrysochloris asiatica | reverse complement strand
AGGCAGTGTTTTATTCTCTTGTTGGAAATCAATTGGATGGCACCTAACAACAACTCCATTTTGGTTCACCCATGCCCTTGTTATGACATTTTTCATGATATTAAAATATTTTTGAAAGGTCTTTACTTCTGAACATCTAGAGTGCCTAATCATCATGATAACTTGTTGCTGTCCTTATTATAAATATTCTTGTCCCCATTTCTTTTCTTTGGTTACTCATGATTTTTGTTCAGACATTTTCTCTTACTAAAACTCTTTTTGATATATCTTTTCTATTATTTATGTCCAAATTAAAAGTATTACTAGAACTATGGTGGTGTTATACCCAAATCACTTTTAAAGTTACCCAGGTAAGTATTGGACCACAGCAAAGGCTTGCTTCCTCACCTTATGAGATAAGGAACACTCATGGCTACCTAGGAGAAGTGATATTTGAGGTTGGATATTGGTGATATGCCGATGATACAACCTTGTTTGCTGAAAGTGAAGAGGACTTGAAACATTTACTGATGAAGGTCAAAGAGCACAGCCTTTG
>NW_006408551.1:1049863-1050937 GCF_000296735.1 Chrysochloris asiatica | reverse complement strand
TTTCCGAGGGTGTAAATCTTTACGGGAGTAGAAAACCTCATCTTTTTCCCACGGAGCAACTGGTAGTTTCGAACCGCTGACCTTAAGGTTGGCAGCCCGATTCGTAACCACTACGCTACCAGATTTAAACTCTGTAGGAAGGTTTAAAAATCTGGTATATCTTTGATTATGACTGAAGTTTATTTTTGTTTTGACAATGAATCTTCTCTTTTTCTCTCATCCCCTCTCTTTCCTTCTATTTCTTTTTATGAATATCAGACATTTTGTTTAGATGCCTACATGCTGAGGTAAACAGTATTTAAGTTTAAGAATCATCATGACTTATTTTTTTCAGGCAATTAGTGTTGGGGATTGAGTCAATTTTGTAAAGCGTTGGGCATGATTTGTTTTAAGAATCGCATCCAGCCTATGAGAACCTATGGGCAGTTATGTTCTGTCTTACAGAGTCTGTTTATGTTGGAGTTGACTCAATGGCGTTTACTTCAGCCATTTACTTATAGTGTGGGTTCATATACCCAATGGTTCTTTAACTGTTTAAGCTCTATGCTCAATTTTCACCTCTCCTTTCACACCTTTGTCTCAGAGAGGAACTCTCTCTAAAACTCTTGGACTCTTCTTCAGCTGTACATTGCTGTTGATAATTAATCACATTCCTGTTAGGAGCAATGGTTTTCTCTGAGGTCCTGGCCCAGGCTTAGTCTTAGGAAGCCCTCTTTGCCTGGGCCTTGGGACTAGGATGTTCTCAGTATTGTTGCCCTTACTCCCCATGATATCCAAACTCTGCCTTTTCTCTGTGGTTAGTTTCGAACTGCTGGCCTTGAGGTTAGCAGCCTGATTCATAACCACTATGCTTCCAGAGTTCCTTCTAAAAGGATGAGTGCTACATTTTATGGAAGGATATCCTCTGCTGATGAGATTACATTACAAAGAACTAGTTTCAAGTGGTAGAAAGAAGGTATGGAGAAGTATTATAAGAAAAGATAGAAATTTTAGGTCAGATTGCTAAATCTTGAAATGATATGTTAAAGAACTTTGTTGTTGTTAGGTGCCATCAAGTCAGTGCCAACTCATAGC
>NW_006408551.1:1046509-1048766 GCF_000296735.1 Chrysochloris asiatica | reverse complement strand
TCGCTATGAGTCAGAACCAACTCCATGGCACATAACCACCAACAACCAGGCAAACAACTTGGAGTCCTGGTGTGGTTCTGTGAGTTAATGCACTGGACTGCAAAGTCGGTTTGAACTGGATGGTCGGGTGTTCAAGCTCACCAGCTACTCTTTGGAAATCCTATAAAGGGTTGCTATGGGTAAGAACCTGACTTGAAGGCACTCAACAACAACAACAACATACAAACACCTTACTCAAAGTAATGATAAAATTAATAATTTTTTTCAAGGATAGTATGTTCTCTGTCATTAACAATCAAATTTTATGAGTCTCTACTTTCTCCTATTTCTTACTAATCTATCATTCTGTATTATTGATCCTTTCTAATCTTTACATCTTTTTAGATGAACATTTTGCTATGATGATAGGATTCATGTGTTGTTTTTACCCATTTCTTTCTCAAGAACATTCTACGCTTGTTTTGTCACAATTATAATCTCTTATAGTTTTTATTTATAATCTCTTATATCACATTTATAGTTCCATCTCCTCATAGAATCTGTCAGATTATGAAGCAGTATGGTGTTTTGTTGGTAATGTGTATAGACTGTGGGTCCAAATTATGGGTTCATTATTAAGTGTATGACCTTGATTTTGTATCTCATTTCCCTTATTTGTAATATAGAAATGATAATCATGACATATAATGATCAATAACCCTGTACAGGGTCGCTATGGGTTGGAACCGACTCGACGGCACTTAACAACAACAACAACAACAATAGTATATTTATGAAGATAATAACGCTATATACAATTTACAATATTTTAATAATGTTATCATTATTCTAACTTGTTAATTGATACAGTGTGTTGCACATAATAAATAACATAAATGTTTTTCTTGACCATGGCATTCTCTTATCTATATTGAAAGCACCCAAGATATGTGCCACATTTGTAGAAATTTAATTATGTTTCCTTGTGAAATTCCTTTTATTGCTAACTTTTCTTGTTGTACATTTTAGATATTAAACTGCTGTCATGGAGAAAATTTTCTGCTTTGTATTTTTCATATTACCTAGCAAAATACTGGGCATACAGTCATAATTTATAGAATTATGAACAAAGCATCATTAGAAGATCAGATACTTTTTTTTCCCCCTAGGTAAATGATGCTGATTCTTTAGCTATACATATATTTTGATTTTTGTAAGTTTTTAAATATCCAAAGGAACAAATACTATGCCTCTTTTGAACAGCAACTTTGGGATCAATTGCACTGAGAAACAATGCATTCCCTGGGGCCCTGACTCTGAAGGATTTATATTGCCTTTGTTTTTACTATTTTAGAATAATAGTTAAGTAGATGTTTGTAAATCAGTCCCAGAAGGCTGTTGAAGAAGTTGCTATGTGAGCCTCAAACATAGGTCATGGGCAAACTGCAGAGAAAAGAAAGAAAGATGGAACAATACTGATGAATGGCATCTTTGTCTTGAGTGTACTACAGAAAGGATCTCCAAGTTTTCCTTTCAAATCCATCACTCAAGTAGCCATGCATTTAGTCAGCAAGATAACACTGTTGTCATTTAATTTACATGTGCTATCTATTTTGATTTTCCAAGAAAAACCATCCTGGTGTGGTGCTGTGGGTTAATGTGCTGGATTTCAAAGTCGTTTGAATTGCAAGGTCAGCAGTTCAAGCTCACCAGTTCCTATACAGGGCCCAGCATCACAACAATGTACAAACCACCACAGTATGACAAACTGACAGATGAATTGCTCCTTTAATAATTATATAATGTCCTCCTTTGTCTCTTATAATGGCTTTGGATTTAAAGCCTAGTTTATTAGAGATTATTATTGTCATTCCTACTCTATTTTTGGGTAATGTTTGCTTGATATATATTTTTTCCATCCTTTGAGTTTTTTTAACCTATTTATGCTTTTGCTTGTAAGATGTGTCTCTTGTAGACAACACATGGCTAGATCAGACTTAAAAAAATCCATCTGCCACGAATTACTTCTTGACTAGCATATTTAATCTATTTAAATTTAGAAATACTATCTATAGTTATGAATTCAATACTACCTTTTTGTTATTGTTATTGTAGTGTGTGTGTATGTTTAGTGCTAATGGCTTCTTTGTTCTGCTTAATTTTTTGTGCGGAATTGTTTTTGGATGTGAATTTCCTTTTTTTTTCCTTCATTGTTGTCTTTATGTTTATGGATTTTCATCATTTTGTTGAGTTGTTGTTGTTGTTGTCAGGTGCCATC
>NW_006408551.1:1038652-1041924 GCF_000296735.1 Chrysochloris asiatica | reverse complement strand
CACATACGTTTCAAATTTTTAGTGTGTCCCAGTCATCTATTTTGTCTTCTGTTGTTTGTGAGTGTTTTGCCCTGTATTTGTTGGTTGGTGGTTATGTGCCATGGAGTCGGTTCCGACCCATGGGGTTTCTGAGGCTGTATATCTTTATGGGAGCAGAAAACCTCATCTTTCTCCTGAGGAACAGCTGGCAGTTTTGAACTACCGACCTTGTGGTTTGCAGCCCAATTCGTAACCACTATGCTACCAGAGCTCCTTTTTCCCTATTTTTTCATTGATTATCTTTATAGTTTAGAGATTTTCATTTAGGTCTTTAATCCATGTTGAGGTAGTTTTTGTATATGGTGTGAGGTATAGGTCTAGTTTCATTCTTTTGCATATGGATTTCTAGTTTTACCAGCACCATCTCTTTCGCTTTAATTTATTTTGGCCCTTTGTCAAAGATAAGTTGACTGTATGTAGCTGTTTAACTTCTGGGTTCTCAATTCTGTACCATTGAGCTATACATTTTTCAGTGTACCAATACCAGGCTGTTTTACCACTGTGAACATGTACGTTTTAAGATCAGGGTGTGAGAGGCCTCCAACTTTGTTCTTCTTAAGCAATCTTTTGCTTATTCAAGGACTCTTTCCCTTCATATAAAGTTTGTGATCATTTTTACTATTTCTTGAAAGAATGTTGGTGGAATCTGCATTGGGATTGCATTATGTCTGTAGATTGCTTTGGTATTATTGACATTTTCATAATGTTGAGTCTTCGTATCCATGATTTTTGTAAATCTGTTTTTATAGTAATGCTTTGTAGTTTTCTTTGTATAGGTTTTTGTTTCTATGGTTAGATTTTTTCCCTAAATATTTCATCCTTTGGGTGGCTATTGTAAGTGGTGTTTTCCTAATTTCCTTTTTAGAGCTGTCTTTATTAGTATAGAAGAATCCAACTGATTTTTGTATGTTAATCTTGTACCCTGCCACATTGCCAAATCTTCCAATTACTTCTAGTAATGTTTTTGCTGAGTATTTGGGACTTTCTATGTATAGGATCTTATCATCTGCAAATAGAGAGAGTTTTACTTCTTCTTTGCCAATTTGGATGCCTTTAATCTCTCTTTCTTGCCTTATAGCTCTGACAAAATCTTCCAACACAATATTGAATAGGAGTGGTGATAAAGGGCGTCCTTGTTTGCTCCCTGTTTGCAAAGGGAATGCTTTCAGTTTCTCTCCATTGAGAGTGATGTTGGCTGTTGATTTTGTATATATGCTCTTTATTATGTTGAGGAATTCCCCTTCAATTCCTACTTTGTTGAGTGTTTTTATTAGGAATGAGTGTTTTGTCAAATGCCTTTTCTGCATCAGTCAATATGATTATGTTACTTTAAAAATTTTATTTATATGGTGGATTACATTGGTTGTTTTACTAATATTGGACTATCCTTGCATCCCTGATATAAATCTCACTTGATTGTGATGTATTTTTATTGTTGTTGTTATATTGTTGAATTGTATTGACTAGGATTTTATTGATAATTTTTGCATTTGTGTTCATGAGGGATATTAGTCGATAATTTTATTTTTCAGTGATGTTTCTCCTTGGTTATTAATGAGGATTATGCTAGCTTCATAAAATATATCTGGGTTTTCCATCTTTTTCTATATTCTGGAATAGTTTGAATAGAACTGTTTACAGCACTTCTCTGAATGTTTGGTAAAATTCACCAGTGAAGCCATCTGAGCCAGAACTGTTTTTGGTTGGAAGTTTTTTGATGATCTGATCAATTTCTTCTTTTGTTATAGGTATGTTCAAGTTTTCTACTTCACACTGTGTAAGTTTAGGTAGTCATGGGAAAGTGGGTCAAATGAAAATAGGAACTACAGGGAGGAAGTAGGCTAACTGGTGTTACGCGGACAAATTACAGTCATTGACATGAAACAAAGTGTATGATTTGTTGAATGTAAAATTGATCATCTTTTCTGTAAATCTTCACTCAATTCACAATAAAAGTTTTAAACACAACAACAACAAAACCAAGTCTTCAGTGTTAATGCTAGCACAACTAGAAACAGCTTCACATGCTTGAAAATGTTATCCTGGGAATAGATCAATGGGAAATCTATAGGAGAATGAACAGCAAGCTTCCAATGCAGAGTCAGAAGCAGACTCCATGAAAAAGAAGCTCTGACAGATTCCTTGGTAAGCGCAGTGGCTTTGTATGATAAGTACTGGACTGCAGACCACAAGGTTGGCTGTTCAAGCCCACCAGCCACTTTGCAAGAGATAGATAAGGCTTTCTACTCCCACAAAGATGTATAGCCTCATAAACCCTATACAGGGTTGCTATGCACCAGAAGTGACTCGATGACACTTATTCCTCGATTACATATTCCTCAATAAATAAACAGGTACCAGGAGTTTAAGATAAACTGAAGAAACAAAGAACCAAAAAAAGCAGAGGTCAAAGTGATGTGAACGAACAGACTTTTGCCAGGTCCAAAAAACCACAAATAGTCAGCTCCAAGTGTAGCTTTCTGTATCTCATAAAGTCTTAAATATTTTTAAGTAAAATCCCTGAATCTTACCCCATAATTCCCAAAGCTTTGAAAGTAGGGCCCAAGTGTATTTGTAATGAATCATATAAGTAGAGGAAAACGTGTATGATCATTGTTTAATGCCTGAAAGGTTACCGGCAATCTTTCAATGTAATCAGCATTGCCTCCACAACACCATAGATTAGCACCATAAAAAAATTAAATTAAAATTTAAAAAGCTAGTTAATCCTTGCAGTCTAACAAGTAGACTTCTAATCTGTGTTTACTTGAGCAAAGAAGACAAATGGGTTTTGCAATTTGTAGGACTTTCCCCATAAAACGTTAATTCACAGCACAGTTTTCAAATGAGTTTTCTGGGAGACTTGCTTTAACTCCCTTGTAAAGATCTTCCTGTGCCTCCCTCACTATGTATCTGAATTGACTCAGTAGTGATGGGCTTTTGGACCCTTTCCTCTGAAGACCCCGAGAAGAAGTTTTTCTCCTGAAAACCATTCAAAGCAATTAGATAACAGGATGAGAATCTAGATTTCAAAGGACATCAGTTTTATGCTTTATCTGTATGTTCATGTCATTTTCCAAGGAATATCCCCCCCAAAACTAAACTTCCAGACATAGCTACAAATAAATATATGTTCAAACAAGAAAGCACAGTGTAAACATGTGGCTGAAGTTCTTTAGGTACAACAAAACCATTAAAGCCTTAAATTCACTCAGTTGTGTGGCAAATATTTA
>NW_006408551.1:1013574-1038316 GCF_000296735.1 Chrysochloris asiatica | reverse complement strand
AGGACTGCCAAACAAGAAAAAACAATTTCAGACAATGAATTGCAATTTTGGTCATAGGTGGGTCTGATTGAATGCTAATATTACCTGGGGAGGGGAAAAGCCTGCAGTAGTTTCTTTGAAGAATAGCCATTCAATTGGGACTTCAATTACATGCAGGATTTTGCTAAAGCCAAGGAAAGTGGTGAGTAGGAGTCCTGGTGTGGTGCTGTGGGCTAATGCGTCAGACTGCAAAGTCATTTGAACTGCTGGTGAGCTTGAACTGCTAATCTTGTGGTTCAAACCAACTTTGGAGTCTAGCACATTAACCCACAGTGCCACACCAGGACTCCATATATATATAAATTTGTACATAAATATACATATAGTGTGTATATATATATGCATGTTGTTGTTGTTAAGTGCCGTCGAGTCGGTTCCAACCCATAGCGACCCTGTACAGGGTTTCTGAGGGTGTAAATCTTTACGGGAGTAGAAAGCCTCATCTTTCTCCCACGGAGCGGCTGGTAGTTTCGAACCGCTGACCTTAAGGTTCGCAGCCCGATTCGTAACCACTACGCTACCAGAGCTCTAAGGGGAAAAAACCCAAACCAGTTGTTTAGAGTTGATTGTGACTCTTGACAACCCATGGTGTACACAGTAGAATTGCTCCATAGGGCTTAGAAGGTTGTGACCTTTTGGAAATAGATCTCCAAACTGTCTTCCAGGGTACCTCTGAATGGGTTTGAACCACCAACACTTTGGTTAGTTGTCTGGTGCTGAATCATTTGAGCCATCCAAGAAGTTGACTTAACATTCAATCTATCTTCATCAGACATAAAGACAGCTACAATAAACCCAAACCATATCCAATGCCAAAGAGTGGATTCTGACACATAGTGACCTTATAACACAGAGCAGAACTGCTCCTTATGGGAGCAAACAGACTCATCTTTTTCCCTTGGAACCAGACGTCTGGTAAGGCAAAATCACCAACCTTGAGGTTAGTGTAGCCCACAGTGTCACCAGAGCTTCCTGAAGCCACAATAAGTATCTTCAGATCTCATTCTTAAACCTTCACCAGAGAATTTGCTCATCGGACCCTAACCTTATGTTATAGGATAGAAAGAATATTTCACTGGTCTAATGAGTAATGCCTAGAATAAATTAACTGGCTGGAAATATTGCACAGCTCCTTCCACCTCTGAATGAGCAGGGTTCTGAGGATCTGGTGCACTCAGCAGCCCTGAGGGGCAGTCCTGTTGGCCTAGGACCTCTCCTTTTTATATCCCACCCCTGAACAGAGGATTCTAAGCCAAGAAGATGAACTGAATCCTGCTACTAGAGTACTGCCACATCTGCTCAAGGAAGACTTTCCTGTTGGGTACTTTTCAAAGTGCCTAAGTACAAATAAGTGAAACAGATTGTGTGACAATTTTTGGGTTTACTTGCAAACAAGTATTTATATATATAGTAGAATCCAGTCTGAGACACGCTGTAATCGTAACATTCCATCTATTGGCAAGCTTGTGAAGGAGATACTCACACTTTTAACCAACTGCAAACATCCAAGAGCCTGAAAGTAGAATTGGCTTCACTGGCTCAGGTCCATTAGCAGCATCTGGATGAAGATCCAATCTGTACAAATGGAGAAAAATGAATGCAGTGCAGAGGTGGATTTGAGCAGATTGGGGAGAGGGAATTTTCTGGTCTGAGTGTCATGTTGTTGTTGTTGTGAAATCCAAGTTAAGGATGACGTCATGCTAAGATTTCCTGAACCAATGATTCTCATGTTTTGTTTTTTTTTTTATTGTAGGTTATCGTTCTCAAAGAAGTTTGTTTATAAGGAGAAACAAGGAGTAACTTGATCACATTTGGTACTGAAAGCAAGGCCAAATCAAGATCAGAAAAAGATAAAATAGGATGGAAACTTAAGCAAATACGTTCACTTACCCTGATGTCACTATTCCACTAATGCTTTGAGAGTAATATAATTCTATTGACTAAGTCATTAAAGGCTTGTTTGACTTGTTTGTTCCTCAGGGTATAAATAAATGGGTTTAACATGGGGGAAATAGAAATAGTTAGTATTGATACCCCCTTATTTATGGCCATTTCATCTTTTGCAGAAGGTTTGATATAGACAAAGATGCAACTGCCATAGGTGATGGAAACCACAATAATGTGGGAAGAACAGGTGGAAAATGCCTTTATCTTTTGTTGAGCAGAGGGCAATCTTAGAATTGTTTTGATGATATATATGTAGGACAAAACTACACACACAAGAGTCATGATAAAGGTCACTACAGAACAGACAATAACCATTTGCTCTATGAACCATGTATTTGAGCATGAGATCTTCAGGATAGGATTGGCATCACAGACAAAGTGATCAATGACATTAGAGTCACAGAATTCAAGGTTCAGTTCCAGACTAAGAGGTGGCAATATGATGAACAAAGTAGTCAGCCAGCACCCTAAGATAAATCTTTTGCAGGCCCCGTGGTTCATGATGGTCATGTAATGCAGAGGTTTGCAGATGGCAACATATCGATCATAAGACATGACAGCCAGGAGGAAAAATCCTGTTACTCCAAACAGGTCTGTAAAAAACAATTGGCTTATGCAAGCATTATAGGTAATGTTCCTGTCACCTGTTGCTATACTGTATAGGAATCTTGGAATACAGGCAGAGGTGAAGGAGATTTCTAGGAAGGAGAAATTTCGGAGAAAAAAGTACATGGCAGTTTTAAGGTGAGAATCCACTAATGTGAGAAAGATGATAGTCAGATTTCCAATTATACTCAACATATAGGTAATAAGTAGAAATACAAAAATCAAAATCTGCAGCTGTGGGTCTTCTGTCAGTCCCAGGAGGATAAATGTGGTTAGTGTCGTGTGATTTCTCATCTCTGACTCCTGACTTCTGTCCATGGCTGCCCTGTAAAACTGAGAGACACAAGATCTGAGAAGAGGGCAAGGATAATATTATCCCATGTATTTTGGCAAGAAAAGCTAGAAAATGTTGTTTTGCATGTATTCACTGGAATTGATAATGAATTTTTAAAAAATATTCATTCTCTCTACTCTTCTGATATGTCATTCAACTGGTTTGAAATCTGGCCTTCAAACATTTATGATCTAAACATATGCTGAGGTATAAATTTTACATAATGATTCATGTACTATCACATACTGCCATATATCTAAAACAAAACATTCACAAAAGTCACCAACCTCAAGAAATGTCGAGAACCGGTCTTGACATGAGAGTTTGGTTCACGAAGTTGGGAGATCTGGCGGCGACAGAGACAGATAAAGAGTACACACAAAGACACAACAAGAGAGACAAGAAGACACCCCAAGACCAGAGTGGATGCAACACTAGCGTCAGACAGATCCTGCATTGTAAACATCATGGCGATGCAGGCAGTATGCACACTTTGCTAACTGCAATGTCTGCCCGTAATGCATGCTCTGCAAGCCGTAACGCAAGCCCTGTAAGCTGTAACGCATCGCATGTGGGCTTTGGTCTGCGCCTCCTTTTTATTTTGGGGAGGAGCTTTACACAAAGGAAGGAGGGGTTTATTAAGACAGGGTACAGAAGTGAAATGTGATTAATCGTTCAAAACAGGACACAATGATTTATAGGCACAAATTCTAAAACATACATCACAATTGTCTTGATAATCTAACATCCTTAATTTTCCAGAAATTCAAGCAAAATTTTATAGTACTTTTCAGGTTCGAATCCCAAGGCAGAACTCAGTTTCTCAAGCCTAATTAACATACTTTTAGCACCTAATCTTCAGTGAGAAAAGGATTCAAAAGGTCTGAAAGGAGTCCAGCTGTTTCGGCTACCTGGCTGAGGCTTGCAGGAGGAAGAAAGACACCTAGGTCAATGGTCTGCACCCGGGGGCGATTTAAGATGGCTGACAACTATTATTCTTTGGACAAAACCCCCGTAATACGCCAATCTACTCTGAGTTAATTCCTTGGGAAGCCTGTCTCCAGAGCTTCCCAGCAAACTTGCCTTTGGAACTTTTTACAGTCTCGCTTTAGAAGAAGTTTTTTGTTTTAATATTTGTCCATGGGTATCAAGGGCTCATGTATTAAGTTAATATCAAACATAACTGAATAATTTGATAAAGAACAGTTTGGATGTACTTGCCCAGTGACCAGAGTTTGTTCCTCAGAGAGATTTGTTCCCAGAACCTGACGAACTGCAAATTCAGTGGAGACATTAAGAGAGGCACATAAGAAACCATTTTCTCAGAAGCTACAATTACTGGAGTTTGAAGCATAGAATGAATTAATAGGACTAAAGGAAATTACACAGAGCTAGCCCAACAGTGAGTTCGTAAAAGCCAATGAACCCGGGACGTCCGGAGGTTACTTCCTTGAGCCATCAGGGTCCCTGACTAGCAAGCCTGAGAGCCACCATCGTGTTGGATTTTCGTCCATAACACGGGTCCTCAGCATCTCAGTAATTGTGGTCTGCAACAAAGAAATAACTGCCTTCTTATGATTTCTATTTTTATATTTGTCATTGAAAAAATACAAGTATTTTAGATGAATTTATGCCCCACTAGGTGACTTGGCTGGTGGTTTGTAGAAAAAGCAATTGAATTTTTTTAAAGGATGCTTTTAATTTTTAATATAATCTGAACTTGAACAGAATTTTATTCTCTATGATTTAAAAAATAAATTTAGTCTTCTCTTTTGATTTACACTTTGAAAAGGATTTATTCACAGCATATAATTGTTGCACCTGGAATAATAAAACATGAGTATTGTTTTAAGTGCCATCAAGATGGTGCTGATTCATAGCAATCCCGTATAGGATTTCTAAGTAGTGGTTTGTCGGTTCTAACTGCCGACCTTGTGGTTAGTAGTCCAGTTACTAATATTGGTGGTGATGATTGTTTGCCGCCAAATCAGTTCTGAATCATAGCAACCCAGTATAGAGTTTCCCAGGCTGTTAATCTTTACGGGAATAGAAAGCCTCTTCTTTCTTCCATGGAGCAACTGGTGATTTTGAATTGCAGCCCTGGGAGTCAGCAGCCCAATCCCTAACCCACTACACTAATAGGGCTCCTTACTCATGACTCTTCGGGTGCTCTTTATTTAGAAGAATGTTTTCCTACTTACACACTGAAATTTATCCAGTATCATTTATTTCCTTGAAACTATTTTTCTGAATAAATCGTTAACACATAGTGGTGTTTATGACCAACAAGATGTTTCTAAACGTATGTTTTAGCAAGTTACAACTCTGTTACACTACTATGACAAAGCCTACAAATTAACAAACCAACAATTGTTGTTAAATGCCGTTGAGTTGATTCCGACTCATAGTAACCCTGTATAGAGTTCCATTCAAACCAACCTTATGATCTAACACTTATTATACAGTGCCACACCAGGACTGTAAACAAAGGATATTTTCCTTATCTTTATAAGTCATCCTTTAGATCTCTTTCATGACTTTCTCAAGTGCTAAAGCCTTTAATAGAGTTTCACTGATTAGCCACAGTGGCACAGAACACAGAGAGAATAGATACACAGCAATTTCACTAATAATTGGACTGTTCTGTAAAAGATTTACACAACTGAAAAATAGAATCCTCATTGTTTCATTATTTCACAGTTTTGTTTTGGACTCATACACTCATTTTGCTTGTTTTCAAATCAATGATGTTACGATTACTCTGTAAGTATTGAACACAGCTTCCAACTTGACTTTCTGCCTTTGCTTCAACAATCTGCATATTTTCTGTAGTTCCTGACTTTCATCTTATTCAATCATTTATATGGCTTCTGAACATACCACTCACTAAAATGACTCTTAGAAAGGCTATTGGTAATGTCTAAAAGATAAATAAAATGTAACAGTTTTTTTAAACTTTTTGTTTCATTTGACACTGCCAATCATTCCTTCCTTCTCACTATTTTCTTTACATGTTGCTTGCATGATATTCACTCTTGGATTTCTTGTGCTTTTCTACTTCTGTACATATATCTATTCCCTTACTCATCTTAATAAGGAGCTTTGATAGTGTAGTGTTTATGAGTCGGGCTGCTAACCTCATGGTCAGCAGTTTGAAACTACCATCCATTACATGGGAAAAAGATGAGGCTTTCTGCTCCCGTAAAGATTTACAGCCTTGGAAACCCTATGCAGGGTCGCTATGAGTCGCTATGAATCGATTCCAAGGCACACCATCGCTGCAACTGCCACCACCGCTCATATAATAATGCTGAGTTTTCTCAGGCTTCTCTAGTTCCTCTCCTGAGTCTGCATATGATTTTCATGGATGTTCCACGTAATCCCATGACTCATTTAACGTCTAAAATTCAATGATTAAACATTCAGACATAATCTCTCTGGTTGTTGCTGTTGCAAGGTGCCACTGAGTTGATGCCAACTCATAACGACCTTATGCATAACATTGCAAAACACTACCTGGTCCTGAGGCATCCTCAGAATCAGCTACACTTGAGCCCATTGCTGGTACCACTGGGCCAATCCAGCTTGTTGAGAGTCTGCCTCTTTTTCTCTGATCCTCCACTTTACCAAACATGATGTCCTCCTCCAGAGATTAGTCTCTCCTGAAAACATGTCCAAAGTATGAGAGACAAAGTCTCACCATGCTGGCTTTTATGGAACATTCTGGCTTTTACAGAACAATCTTTCAACAGATTTGTGTGTTCTTCTGGCACTCCATGGTACCATACTCAACACCATACTTTAAACACATAAATTCTTCTACCGTCTTCCTTATTCATTGTGCAACTTTCATATGTTTATGAGGCTATTGAAAATAGGATGGATTGGGTCTGGCATACTGACATATTTACTCTTGAATACTTTCAAATCAATGATCTTGCAATTACTCTGCAAGTACTGAACTGAGCTTTCAACTTTACATTCTGCCTTTGTTTCAACAATCTGCATAATTTTCTGTAGTTCATGACTTTCATCTTACTCAACCATTTATGAAATTTGGAGGTCTTGTGCATCAGATTTGCTTAATGCAATATATCATTTGAATTATTGACTGTTGCTTTCTCCCCCGTCTATCATGATATTATTTTTTGGTCCAGTGGTGAGGATTGTTGTTTTCTTTACATTGAAGTTTAACCCAAACAGAAGACTCTGTTTGTTAAACTTCACCAGTCAGTATTTTAAATCCCTTTCATTTTCAGCAAGCAAGATTGTATCATCTGCATATTGCAGATGGTTAATCAGTCTTCCTCTGATCCTGATGCCACGTTCATCTTCACAAAATCCAGTTTTCCAGATTATTTGCTCAGCATACAGATTGAAGAAGTATGGTGAAAACATACACCCCTGGCACACACCAGGATTGGAGGATGTAGGGTTGTCTGAGCTCACCCTCTTAGGAATTGATTTTGGGCTGATGAGTCAGATTCTTTTCTCCACACACATTTTTTACAGATATAGGTGGAGTTTCTAGAGTGACAATAGATTTCATGGCAACTTTTATTATTAATATTATTAACAATAAAGCACTAGTTTTATTGTTTCTTAGTTTAGCTTTGTCTTGGAATTTTTATTCACATCGACGCTTTCATTTAATTTTGCTGTTAGCCTGAATTTAAATTGTTTTTTTTTTTTTCCCCTCTCCTGTTTTGATAGTGGTGGAATTGTGGAGAGTGGCTCTAGATCACTCTATTTTGTGTGACAGGTATTGTGGCAACTATTTCACATCAACTATCTGTCCACAAATTTACTTATCTTATCGCTTATTTTTATCCTTTCCTACTCCCTGATTATGAGTTATAACTAGCTCTTACTGAGTCCTTTCTCAGTTTTTTGGTTAGACCCTTCAGAGGAGTCACTAAATCTCTGAAATGGAATCAGGAAGATTCCTATATGTTTTGCAAATGTTTGTGCATAATTTTTGTTGTTAAGTGCCATTGAGTGGGTTCTGATTCATAGCAACCCTTTATAGGGTTTCCAAGAAGCAGCTGGTGGGTTTGAACTGTCGACTTTGTAGTTCACAGTCCAGCGTTGATCCTACAGCATCACACCAGGAGTCCTTATGCATAGTGAAGGGGCTAAAATTGATTTAAATCAACTTTTTCTTTTCTTTATTGTTAAAGACATAGAACTGGAGGACCCCAAAACACAGATTTAATTCCTGATAAATATTCTTACTTATACCTGTTGTAAGGAGTTCTGGTAGCATAGTGATTACGAATTGGGCTGCGAACCTTAAGGCCAGCAGTTCGAAACTACCAGCCGCTCTGCGGGAGAAAGATGAGGCTTTCTGCTCCTGTAAAGATTTACAGCCTTGGAAACCCTGTACAGGGTCACTATGGGTCGGAACCGACTCGATGGCACTTAACAACAACAACATACATACCTGTTGTTGTTATTAAATGTCATTGAGTTGTTTCTGACTCCTGGGGCCCCATATATGGTTTCCAAGGAGAGACTGGTGAATTTGAATTGTTTAGCAGTCCAGTTATGGTTAGCAATCCAGTGCTTATCCTACAGCACCACACCAGGACTCCATCTTAAACCTATATCTAGTTAAGTAGTTTCTTAGGTGTACTTGATTTTAAAACTTCTCTGAAAGCTCTTAATTTTCATCATATTCTTGAATCTAAATTAAGTGATTTTTGTTTCATATGTGTGTGTAGGAATTGTGGTGTTTAATTCTTAAATCAAGCTATCACCTGACAACCTAATCAGCATACCAACATAAACATACTATTTGCATAAAGGCAAGAAAAAAATCATTAAGTGATATCTCACTACATGTGGCAAAAAGAATATTCTATTTGTATTTGCCTTGTATGGCTTATCAATACACCTGTCATAAACATATTTTTGAAAGTGTTGCTATTGTTATTAGGTGCTGCCAACTCCTTTTCGACTTGTCACAAATGTGTGACAGAGTAGAACTGTCCTGTCTTCTTTTCTTGACTGTAATCTTTATGGAATGGAACGCTGAAACCCTGGGAACATAGTGGTTAAGTGTATAGCAGCTAACCAAACAGTTAGCTGTTGAACCCACCACAGCTCCTCGGAAGAAAGATGTGGTCATTGGCTTCTATAAAAATTACAGTCCAAGAAACCTTATTGAGCAGTTCTTCTTTGTCCTACAGGGTCATGGGGAGTTGTAATAGATATTTTGGTCATGGTTAGGTTTAATCTTTATGGAAGCAGATTGCCAGGTTTCTTCCCTGAAACTAGTAATTGCATTTGGACCCCCAACCTTTCAATTAAAAGCCCAACTCCCAACCACTTGTACCGCCAACACTGCTCCACAAAAATCTCAATACCAAACCAGTGCTGCAATGGAATCCATTCTGAGCACTGGTGTCTCAGTGACTATGCGCTCGGCTCCTAAGGTCAAGTGTTCAAATTCATCAGCTGTTCTTGGAGTGAAAGTGTGGCAGTATGCTTCTGTCAAGATTGCATCCTTGGAAACTTTCTGGGGTAATTTTGCTCTGTTTCTTATGAACCAAAGATTTGTTGTTGTTAGCACTGTGGAGTCAGTTCCAAATCAAAGCAACCTAAGTAGAGTTTTTGAGGCTTTAAATCTTCAAGGGAGCAGAAGGCCTCATCTTTCTCTCTCAGAGCGGCTGGTGGCTTGAACCATAGACTTTGAGACTCGCAGCCCTGTGCTTATAGTATGGAGTCACTGAACACCCAAACCAAAGATTGTTGTTGTCGTTGCTAAGTGCCATCGAGTCGGTTGCGACTGATAGCGACCCTGTATAGGATTTCCGAGGAGTAGCTGATGAGCTTGAACCACCGACCTTGCAGTTCAAATGGCTTTGCAGTCTGGCGCATTAATGCACAGTGCCACACCAGGACTCCAAAGATTAATGAGTCTTACATTCTGGATTTGGACCAACAGCTGCTCTGTGGTTGGTTTTCAGCCAATACCAATAAATTATGTTAACATCTTCACCAATGCTTTCCAAATCTTATTCAAGCCCCTCAATTTTTCGTTTTAAAAAAGTCCACACAGAGAACCTCAAATTAATTGACTATT
This sequence comes from Chrysochloris asiatica, assembly GCF_000296735.1. Lineage (NCBI taxonomy): Eukaryota > Metazoa > Chordata > Mammalia > Afrosoricida > Chrysochloridae > Chrysochloris > Chrysochloris asiatica. The sequence goes on along the minus strand of NW_006408551.1, from coordinate 1,028,303 downwards.
TGAAGGATTTTATTTGGTTGCTTTAAATATGAGGGTAAGTCAAAATTTTGCTGCCGGTGTTCCAGTTTATAATGCACGAATTTATTCTAAGAAAACTGTGGTCAGTCAGTGGATGGCTGCTAACAGCTGATAGGGTTTTGCAGTCTTCTTCCCTCTAACATGACTTAAGAAAAAAAAAAGAAGAAAAAAAAGGTCTGAGCAAAACAGTGGCTTTTGAAAGGATCTGCTGGATAAGTTAAATTCAAGGTAGAGTTGTTAGCTCTGAAAGTATTTGTAACCTTGCTTTGGGACTCTAAAGCGACTATCTTGATAGATTTTTTTTTGAAGGAAACAGGATAATCATAGGTGCCTATTGTGAAGACGTTTTAAGAAAATTGTAAGGTGCAGTGGTAAGAAAATGGTCTTACCATCTTCTTGAGGAAAAATTCTTGAGGAATTTTTTTCTTTCATGACAATGCATCTGCTCATTCTTCAAGGGTAGCTAAGGTTTTCCTATGATATTTCCTTGAGAAACCTTACCCTATCTAACCTATAGTCCTAATCTTGCCCCTTCATACTTCTAGTTTTTACCAAAACTCAACAACACTTAAAATAATTTTATTTGACTCCATGAAGAATTCAAAAACTGCTGTTTTGATGAGGTGTAGCTCAATGAGAGCAGAATTTTCCAGGGAAAGTTTAGAGAGACTGAAACATCAACTTCAGAAGTATATAGACCTCTATGTTGAGGATATATTGAGTAACACTATCTTCACATTTTGATGTTTATGTTTTAAAAAGCCCTCTATGATTTTGCAGCAATTAAAAAACATTTTTTTCTTTCTTATTTCCTACCTCCAGAGATGGTCATTACAACTGTATGCTCATTCCCCATAGTAAATTTCCCAGAATTTGCATTCTTCATTTGAGTAAAGAGGACTTTTTATGTTTATGTTTATAATTTATGGAAGACCTGAATCAGTCCCAAGAAAATGAGAATCACATAGGCAATAACATATTAATTAAATGACTAACAATATATTAATTAATTGTTGTTGTTGTTAAGTGCTTTTGAGTCAATTCTGACCCATAGTGACCCTGTATAGGGTTTCCGAGGAGCAGCTGGTAAGCTTCAACTGCCAACCTTGCAGTTCAAATGGTTTTGCAGTCTGGTGCATTAACTCACAGCACCACACCAGGACTCCATATATTAATTAATTAAAATATTAATTGTGTTGTTATTAAGTGCCATCAAATAGGTTTCAACTCATAGCAGTCCTGCACAGGGTTTCTGAAGAGCAGTTTGTGCATTTGAGCCGCTGACTTTGTGATTAGTACTTCATTGCTTACCCTATAGCACCACACCAGGACTCCAAAAGATTAATAGACTTTTTGTATAGAAGAGGATTACATTTTCATTTAATCTAGTTTTCTATTCTTTCATCCAGAGTCACCTAGTATTGCTACCTTACATAACCCTGGAATCTTTGAATTATATTCTTGCTCCTCAAAATCTTAAAAAGTCAGTTGATACTCTCTTGTGACTGGCTGACTTCTGGTTATTTGTATTTCAGAGAACTGAACATTTTAAAGACTGCAGAGATCCTAATTTAACATTAGATGATGTCCAACTTAATGCTGATTCTAGATGTTCTTCATTTAATTTATATTTACATGATCTATTTTTTCAGATGCATAAATCCAGCCTTATAAATGTCTTCAGTCAATTTTAAAACCACAAATTCTTGCCTCTTAATTTAAAACTACAAATTAATTAACTATTTGGTGGTGGTGGTGGTTATGTGCTGTGGAGTCAGTTCTGACTCATAGTGACCCTGTACAGGGTTTCTGAGGCTGTAAATCTTTTTGGGAACAGAAAGCCTCATCTTTCTCCTGCAGAACAGCTGGTAGTTTTGAACTGCTTATCTTGCGATTCGCACCCTGATTTGTAACCACTATGCTACCAGATTTACACATCTGTAATTTTGGTAAATCAGATCAAAATTGTTTCTTAGAGAAAGCCATCATCTCTTAAAGAGAAGAGAAAGGGAATCACAGATAGTTACTTACTCTTTGAATAGTCCATAATAGTTTCAGTTGATTCACCTGTTCCTGATCATCCTGAGAGTTAGACAGATGAGGATGAATATATTTGCAGAGGCTTGTGTGAGGACTTCTGGTCACTCTTATTCATGGACCCATGCTCAGCTCCTAGGCATCTCTGGGATTGATTTAATATTTTCATTTCCAGTATGTGGTCAAGGCTTTCTTACAAAGGCATTTGTGTGGTTTTGACAGTAAGTTGCTGCTCAAAGATCCAGGGAATATCAGCAGCTGTCCCTGGTTTCAAAAGAGACAATATCCACCTTTTTTAGAGGAGGTGTTCACATTGTAGAGTAAAAAGATAGACATTTGTTTTAATTGCTAGGCCTAAAGCCAAATTAATAAACAAGAGTCCTTGGTGACCTAAGTCCTGGCATTTTTAATGAATTAGTGTAATGATCATTTGGCATAACTGTGAAATATGTAGCAGCAGGGACAGTATCCTCAGAGAAATGAAGATACAGGCCCTGTGTACAAAATAAAAAGCTAATGATAAAGAGCAAGCCATTCTTTTCTCTTACATTTTTTTCTCCCTCAATATCTACAGCAGCCATTAACTTTTTTTTTTCTCTTTCTGTAATATTATTTTTGCTTTAAATAATTATTATGCATTAATGGTAATGTAGTGGTTATGAGTTGAACTGCTAACCTCTAGGTCAACAGTTCGAAACTACCAGCTGTTCCGCGGGAGAAAGATGAGGGTTTCTGCTCCCGGAAAGATTTATAGCCTCAGAAACCCTATACGGGGTCACTAGGAGTCGGAACCAAGTCCATGACATATAACCATCAACCAATCATGTATTACATATAAAAATTTAATTTAAGATAGTAGAAATAGGATCAATAAAATGTAAACATGCTAATCATTCTCAATATTTCAGGATACATCCTTCTTTCATGTGTAAATATGTTAGTAGTTGGCATATTCACAGTATGTGAAGGCATTTTTTCCCACGCTGTTTTGTAAGTTGCTGTTGTTCAGTGCCTTGAGTAGGCTCTGATTCATAGTGACCTTATGTACAACTGAGTAAAACATTACCCAGTTCTGTGCCATCCTCTCAATTGCTATGTTTGAGCCAATGGTTGCTGCCACGGTGTCAATCCATCTACTTGGGTATCTTCCTCTTTTTCATAGACCCTCCATTTTTCCAAGCATGATGTCTTTCTCCTGGGACTGGTGCCTCCTGACAATATGTCCAAAATATAATAGACAAGTCTTGCCATATCGCTTCTAAGGAGAGTTGTGCCTATACATTTCCCAGACAGATTTGTTTGTTCTTCTGGTATTCCATGATACTTTCAATAGTCTTTAACAGCATTATTCAAATGCATCGATTCTTCTATGGTCTTCCTGATTCATTGTCCATCTTCCACAGAAATATGAGGCAATTGAAAATACCATGGTTTACACTGTAAGTCAAACCAAGTTTGTGGTCTTTGATCATCATCATTAAATATTTCAAGTTCTCTTCACTTTCAGCAAGCAAGGTTGTATCATCTGCATATTGCAGATTGCTAATGAGTCTTCCTCCAAACCTGATGACATGTTTTTCTTCATATAATCCAGCTTCTAGGATTATTTGCTCAGCATACAGGTTGAATGAGTATGTTGAAAGAATACAACTGTGGTGCACAACTTTCCTAATTCTAAACCATTCGGTATTCCCTTGTTCTGCTCGAACAAATGTCTGTTGGTCTATGTACAAGTTTCTCATGAGCACAACTGAGTGTTCCAAAATCTTCATTCTCAGCGGTGTTGTTCATAGTTTATCATGATCCTCACAATCAAAACCTTTGCATAGTCAATAAAGCACAGGTAAACATCTTTCTGGTATTCTCTGCTTTCAGCTATAATCCATTTGATGTCATCCCTCATTCTACCTCCTCTTCTGAATCTGGCTTGAACCTTCTCTATCAATGTACAGTTGCAGCTGTTTTTGTATTATCTTTAGCGAAAGAATACTTACAATGATTTGCATTAAGCATGCCTTAGTCCTCAGATTGTTATCTTTGCTCTTGAACACTTTAAAGAGGTCTTTTGAAATAGATTTGCCTAATGAAATGCATTGTATGATTTCTTGACCACAGCTTCCATGAGCATTAATTGTGGATCCAAGTAAACTGATGTATTTGACAGCTTTAATCCTTTTTCCATTTACCATGATGTTATTTATTAGTTCAGATGAGAGGATTTTCATTGTGTGTACACTGAGGGGCAATCAATACTGAAGAATGTAGTCTTTGGTCTTTATCAGTAAATATTTCAAGTACTCTTCCCTTTCAGCAAGCAAGATTATGTCATCTGCATATTGTAGGTTTTAATGACTCCAATCATGATGCCACATTCTTTTTTGTATAATCCAGCTTCTTGGATTATTTGCTTAGCATACTGATTGAATAAAAATGGTGAAAGGATACAACCCTGATACATACCTTTCCTGATTTTAAACTATTTTTTTAAAGTACCCCTTTGTTCTGTTCAAATGGCTGCCTTTTGTTCTGTGTAGAGGTTCCTCATGAGTACAATGAAATGTTTCGTAATTTTCACTTTTTGAAATGCTATCCATAATTTGTCAAAGTCCACAAAGTCAAAAGCCTTTTCATAGTCAATAACACAGCAATGAACATCTTCATGCTATTCTCTGTTTTCAGCAAATATTCATATAATGTCAGCAAAGATATCCATCATTCCATGTCTTTTTCTGAATCCAGTATGGATTTCTGGCAGTTACTTATTGATGGACGGTTGCTATTTTTTTTTTTTTAAATATCTTCAGAAAAATTGTACTTCCATGTAATATTAATGATATTGTTCAGAGATTGCTGCATTTTGTTGGACTACTGTTCTTTGGAATGGGCACAGATACGTATTTCTATGGATCAATTGACCAGGTAACTTCCATATTTCTTGACATAGACCTGGGAGTGCCACTAGTACAGCATCAGTTTGTTGAAACATTTCAATTTATAATCTGTCAATTCCTGAAACCTTGCTTTTTTGCTGCTGCCTTTAATGCTACTTGGACTTCTTCCTTCAGTGCCACCAATTCTTGATCATATACTACCTCTTGAAATGGTTGAACGTCAACAATTTCTTTTTTGTACAGTACTCTGAATTCCTTCCATCTTCTTTTGATGCTTTCTACATCATTCAATATTTTGCCCATAGAATATTTCAATATTGCAACCTGAGCCTTGAATTTTTTTTTAGTTTTTTCAGTTAGAGTAATACTGAGCATGTTCTTTCCTTTTCACTTCCTAAATCCAGCACTTTGCACTTTCATTGTAATATTTAACTTTGTTTTCTCACGCTGTCCTTTAACATTTTCTGTTCAGTTATTTTACTTCAGCATTTCCTCCAGTCACTTTAGCTTATCTGTGTTCAAGAGCAAGTTTCAGATTCTCTTCAGACATCCACTTTGGTCTCTAAAATCAGGTGGGATATATTCAGGGTCATGTTTTCTCCCTCTTTCTTTTCTATTGACTTCCCACAGATACAGTCAATTTCATCTGTAGAATAAGCACTGGACTGGCAACCACAAGGCCAGTGATTCAAACCCACCAGCTACTCCTTGGAAACCCTATACCGGGTCATTATGAGTCAGACCAACTCCATGACACTTAACAACAACAGAAACGTATTCCATCTAGAGAGGTCCATGTGTGTAGTTGCCTTCTATTTTGTTGAAAAAAAAAGTATTTGCAATGAATAAGTCATTGGTCTTGCAAAATTCTATTACACAGTCTCAAGCATCATTTCTATCATCAAAGTCAATTACTGATCCTTCTTCTTTGTTTCCAACTTTTGCATTCCAATCAACAGTAAATATCACTCTATATTGTATGTTGATCAATTTCAGATTTGAAGAAGTTAGTAGAGTTCTTCAATTTCATCATCTTTGGCTTCTCAAGCTGCCTTTTGAAATTTTATGTTCAGCTCTTCTGCTTTGTCTTTTCTTCCAGTTGCTTTAGCATCTCTACATTCAACAGAACGTTTTGACTGTCTTCTGACTTCCATCTTGATTTTTTTTCTCTCCTTATTTCCTGTCTTCTTAATGACCTTTTGCTTTCTTCAAGTATGATGTTCTTAGTGTCATCCCACAACTCTTCTGTTCTTTGGTCATTAGTATCGAATGCATCAAATCTGTTCTTGAAATGGTCTCTAAATTCAGATAGACTATATTGGCTCTTGTGGAATTGTTTTAGTTCTCTTCAGCTTCAGCCTGAACTTGCATATGAACAATTAATGATCTGTTCCATAGTCTGCACCTAGTCTTGTTTTGACTAATGATACCAAGCTTCTTTACCAATTCTCACAAACAGATGTAATCAATTTGATTCTTGTGCATTCTATATGATGAGGTATATATGTATAATTGACTGATGTTTTAAAAGGGAATTAAAAATGAGTAAGTCTTTGGTCTTGCAAAATTGTATCATGCAATCTCCAGCATCATTTCTATTACCAAGGCCATATTTTCAACTATTGATCCTTCCTCTGTCTTTCAAACTTTCACATTCCAATCACAAGTAATTATCAATGCACCTTGATTCCATGTTTTATCAATTTCAGACTGAAGGAGCTGGTAGAATTATTCAATTTAATCATCACTGGATTTAGTGGTTGGTGCATAACTTTGAATAATAGTGTTATTAACTGGTCTTCCTTGATAATCATCAAATAATGTTTATTGTAGTATGGAAACCTTTTCTTGACTTTTTACAACAGTGGTCTCATAAAATATTTGTCCTTTGCGGGATTATGTGCTGAACTGCATGGTTGGTTTGAATCGCAAGATTGAAAGTTCAAACTCACCAGCTGCTCCTCACAAGGTTTCTATTAGTCAGCATTGACTTCACGGCACTTAACAACAACTTCATTCAGCATAATGTCCTCCAGGTTCATCCATGTTATGATGTGTTTCACACATTCATTGTTATTCTTCAATGTTGAGTACTATTTCACTGTGCATATGTGCCAAAGTTTCCTTATCTATTCTTCAATTGATGGGATTTAGGCTGTTTGAAACTTTTTGCTATTGTGAATAATGTTGTGATGAACATGGGCGTGCATGCATCTATTTGTTTCACAGCTCTTATTACTTGAGGATATATACTAACTAAAGGAATTGCTGGGTCATATGATTTTTTATATTTTCAACTTTTTGAAGAAGTAGCATGCAGTTTTGCACAGTGGTTGTACCATTTTATAGTTCCATCAGCAATGTAAGAGGGTCCCAGTCTCTCTACACTCTTGCCAGGGTTTATTATTTTCTATTTTTTAAAACTTTGCCATTAATGCTTGGGTGAGATGATACATCAAAGTTTTTATTTGAATCTCTGTAATGTCTAATGATCAGGAGCATTTCTTCCTATGTTTGTTGGCTGCCTGAATAGCTTTGGTGAAGTGTCTGTTCATGTCTTCTGCCCATTTTTAAAACTGGACTATTTATCTATTTCATTCTTGAGGTGTTAAAGTTTTCTATAAATTTTAGAGACTAATACCTTGTCTGGCATATCATTACCAAACTTAGTTGCCAGTCTGTGAGTTCTCTTCTTTCTTTTGGGGAAAACTTGTTTTAGGGGGTCTCGGTCATCTATTTTGTTTTCTGCTGTTTGCATGCTTTCAGTTATGCTTGATAGTCTATTTATACCATATATTAGAGCCCCTGAGTTTGTTCTTATGTTTTCATTGATGATCTTTATAGTTCTGGGTTTTATATTTAAGTCTTTATTCCATGTTGAATTCAGTTTTTCATATGTTGTTCAATATGGTTCTTATTTCATGCTTCTGCATATGGATATCAGATTGGTCAGCACCATTTGTTGAAGAAACCATCTCTTTCCCCTTTAATATGTTTTGACTCTTTGTTTAAGGTCAGCTGTTTTCATGTGGATGGATTTACTTAGGGTTTCTTAATTTTGTTTGATTGATCTATGTATCTTTCGTTGTACCAATACCAGGCTGTCTTGACCACTATGACTTTGTAGTAGGTTTTGAGCTTAAGAAGTAAGATGCCTCCTACCTTGTTCCTCTTCTTTACTAATACTTTGATTATCCAGGATCTCTTTTCTATCCATATAAATTTAGTAATCGCTTTTCAATATTTTTAAAGAATGATGTTAGAATCTGGATTGGGATTGCATTATATCTATGGATCATTTTGCATAGTATTGACATCTTCACAATGTTAAGTTTTTCATACATGAGCATGGTATAGTTTTACATTTTTGTACATGTCTTTTGGTTTCTTATAGTAAAGTTTTGACATTTTCTTTATGCAGGTATTTGTTTCTCTGGTTAGATTTATTCCTAAATATGTAATCTTTTGAGTGGGTATTGTAAATGATATTGTTTTCTTGATTTCTTTTTTTGAGCTGTCTTTGTTATTGTAAAGGAATCCAACAGATTTTTGTATGTTGATCTTGTAATCTGCTATTTTGATGAATATTTCTATGCGATCCAATAATATTATTGAAGAATATTTGGTATTTTCTATATATAGGATCAAATCATCTGCCAAAGAATCCTGGTATGATGCTGTAAGATAAGCTTGTTGTTGTTGTTAAGTGCCATTGAGTCAGTCCTGACTCATAGTGACCCTGTATAGTGTTTTCAAGGACCGCCTGGTGGGTTTAGACTGCCCATCTTGTGATTAGTAGTCAAGTGTTTACCCTAGAGCACCACATCAAGATACGCACTGGCCTGCTAATCACAAAATTAGCACCAGCCACTCCTTGGACACCCAACACAGGGTCACTATGAGTCAGAATGGACTCAACAATTGAAAACAACATCATCTGCAAATAGAATTATTCTTCCTTATCAATTTGGAAGTCTTTAATTTCCTTTTTTGCCTTATAGCTCAGACTAAGAATTACAGCACTACATTAAATAGGAACGGTGATAAAGGACATTCTTGTCTGAGTCCCATTTACAAGGGGAATGCTTTCAGGTCCCTCTACTGAGAATAATGTTGCCTGTTGGGTTTGTATTGTTGTTGTTAAGTGCTGTTAAGTAGGTTCCTACTCATAGTCATCCTGTACAGGGTCTATTCCCTACCCTGTGCTCCACCTTCCCCTCCCCCGAACCCCCACATCATGGTAACCAGCAAATAATCCCACCCCCTGCAGTATGGGTTCTTTTTCTTAGTTTTTTTTTTTACAGTAGTTGTCCTATGCAGTATTTCTCCTTTTGTGAATGACTAATTTCACTCAACATTATGTCCTCAAGGTTCATCCATGTTATGCGGTGGCTTGCAGCTTCCCTGTTATTCTTCAAGGTAGCATAATATTCCTTTGTGTGTATGTATCACAGTTTGTTTATCTGTTCTTCAGTTGATGGGCACTTAGGCTCTCTCCATCTTTTTGCTATCAATTATTTATGGACATTGTTATATGTTCATAATATAATATAACACAATGTTCATAGTGTGCATAACATAGATATATGCACACTATGAACATTGGTGTGCATATATCTACTTGTGTTATGGCTCATATTTCTTGTGGGTAAATACCAAGTAGAAGAATTGCTGGATCATAAGGTATTTCTATTTCCAACCTTCTGAGGAAGTGCCATATTGCTTTCCAGAGAGGTTGGACCATTTTGCAATCCCACCAGCAATGCAAGAGCATCCCAGTCTCTCCACATCCTCACCAGCCTTCATAATGTTTTGCTATTCAATATTCTGGTGCTGGCAGTGTTTCACTGCTATTCATAAGGTTTTCAGTGACTAAGTATATTGAGGTGCTGTGGGCTAATGCGTCAGACTGCAAAGTCATTTGAACTGCAAGGTTGGTGGTTCAAGCTCACCAGCTACTCCTTGGAAACCCTATACAGGGTCACTATGGGTCGGAATCGACTCAACGACACTTAACAACAAAGTATTTTGAAGTAGTCCTCCTCTCCTTCTTCCTAGTCTGTCTTTGTCTGGAAGCTGAAGTGAAACTTGTCCACTATGGGTGACCTTGCTGGCATTTAAAATACCAGTTGCATAGCTTCCAGAATCACAGCAAGTCACCACAGTCTGACAAACTGACAGATGAGTGGTGATATAAAAACTTAGTGTTTGATTTATTTTCTTTAAATTTATCTACTTTTCTAAATTGAGATACATTCATTGTTTATTAATGGCAGATCCTTTTTGCCCTTTGTTCTCAAAGACTTGTTGCCTGTACAGAAATCCTTCTGCCCTCCTCAATTTATTTACCATTTAGTTAGCTTGCTAAGGCAGCATATCCTAATCTTACAATTTCAGAAATGTTCTGTTTCTCACTTGATAGGTGATTTAGATGAATTTGAGGACACCTTTTCAACCGAGCTACACTGTTTAATCTACATTTATCATGAATTAATCCAATATTTGTGCTTATGTTTCCTGTGCTTATATCTCAATTTGTTTTTAATTCACATAGAGGAAGTGGGTGATTATTTATACCAATCAGCAGCCATTTTATTATTTAGAAAATGAATATCACTATTTACATAGATACCAACCTGTGCACCCAGAGGATATCAAGACTAGTATGGATAGTCATTTTTCATCTTCAGTCTCAGAAATCAAAAAGCAGTGGTTTTATAAAGTGGTGTTACTGAATGCCTGATACTAAGAACTTGAACTCTAGACCTTTGATCTTGATGGAGTAGGCAAAAGAACTGCTATATGGAGAAAGAGTAGAAGATGAAAACTTAGCCAAAGTTGACCTCTAGAGCATTCCAGTGTGTGTGTATGTGTGTTTATATGTGTGTGAATGTGTCTCAGTCTATATGTATGCGCCTGTGTGAATGTATATAAAGTTTCCTGGAATTAAGGATAGAGATCAGTAGTAGAGGGTATGAATGAAGAGTCAGAGGATGTAATATTTCAGAAATATGAATTTACCTATAACTTTAGGATGTGGGTATGTGACCAAATGATTTTTCTGACTGAACTTTGATCACTGAACAGTTTTTGTCTTAATATGTAGACTGGATTTTGGGAGCCCCTCTTTCAAGTTCTCTATTTTTTTTGTGAATCCATGCTGGGCCTTCAGTATCTTAATGGTATCACAGTTTGACTTTATGGCACAAAAGAACTGCAACTAGCATGAGGAAAATGCCTGGAGTAAGGGTTTGGTATTAATTTTCCTCAATGAAGTTAAAGATCTCAGATTACAAGCCCTTTTCTTATTTTCCTTTTTTCTTGCTTTCATTTCTTTTTCCAGAAGTTTTTCCACATAGTTTCCATCACCTATGGAAGCTGCATCTTTATCTATCTCAAATCTTCAACAAAAGATGAAATATCCATTATTAGGACAAAATCACACACAAGAGTAATGAATAAGATCGCAGAACAGACAAGTATCATCTGCGCTATTGAGCCAAAAATCTGTGTGAAAGTTTCAGTATAGGATTTGCATCCCAGAGAAAGTGGTTAATGACATTAGAATCACAGAAGTCTAAATCCAGTAGCAAGCTAATATGATCAACAGAGTAGTTATCCAGTAACCAAAGAGCAGCCTTTTGTGAGATCTGTGGTTCATGGCTATGTAATGCAAGGGTTTGCAAATAGTCACATATTGGTCATATGACATTGTGGTCAAGAGGAAAACTTCTGTTATTCCAAACAAGTCTGTAAAATCTTTTGGCTTGCACAAGCATTATAGTTAATGTTCTGTTACCTGTTGACATACTGTGTAGGAATCTAGACATGCAGGCTGAGGTGAACAGGATTTCAAAGAAAGAGAAATTTGGGAGAAAAAAAAAAATACATGCAGTTTGAAGACATCAATCAACTAATGTGAGGAAGATGATGATCAGATTTCCAGTTACACTCTGAATGTAGGTGAGAAGTTGTTTTTAAGTGTTGTCAAGTTGGTTCCAGCTCATTGAGACCCTGTTTAGGGTTTCTAAGGAGCAGCTGGTGGGTTTAGACTGCTGATCTTGTGGTTAGCAGTCCAGTGTTAATTTGTTATTGTTGTTTTTAAGTACCGTGGAGTCGGTTCCGACTCATAGTGACCCTATACAGGGTTTCCAAGGCTGCAAATCTTTGCGGGAGCAGAAAGCCTCATCTTTCTCCCATGGAACACCTGGTAGTTTCAAACTGCCGACCTTGAGGTTAGCAGCCCAATTTGTAACCACTACGCTTTAGCTATATAAAATTCAGAATCTATAGTTGTGGGTCTTCTTTCAGTCCCAGGATGATGAGTATGGTCAACGCTGTATGATTTCACATCCCTGGCTCCTGATTTCTGTTCAATCTGTGTTAAACAGGAAAAAAAAAACAACAGATTTGAGAAGAGGTGGTGATAGTTTTTCTGATGAATTTTGCCTGGAAACGTCAGGCAATGTATTTTACATGTATGTGCTTGAGTTGATGATATTTATAAAGCATTCATGTTCGCAACTCTTTCAGTATGCCATTCTTGGCTTTGAAATCTGACTTTCAACCATTTTTGACCAGAACATATTGTAAAATAAATATTTTGCATTTTAATCCATGTACTAACACAGGCATAGTCACATATATCTGAAACAAAAATTTCAAAAAAATTACTAACACCTCTTATGCCTACCCTCTGATTGTTTCTATTTTTATATATGTCATTAAAAATAAATATAGGGACAGCAGTTAATTTTACATTCCAGGAACAGAAGACCCTAGGACCATCAAAGGAGAAGAGCATGAGTGGAATGTGGAAATCTATCCAGAGAAACAAAGACACCAGAGATGAGTACATGGAGAGGTAGAGCAGCAAAGGACTCTAGACTCATGGAGAGAGCAAGACTGTGTGCTGGCAGTCAGGAGGCAGGCTTGCAGAATGTACCCTTTGGTTGTTTAAATGATTTTATATTCCTGAGTGTTTTGGTGTACATCTCCCAGCCCCACAAAAACAAAAACAGAAAAACCCCCAGAGGGAACAGAAGCAAATACTATTGAATGATGATGCATGGAGGGGATTTATAATCATTGCAATGAAACAATGAGTGTAAAACTGATGTTCTCCCATGTAAATAAACTATCACTCAGTTCACAATAAATACTTAAATAAAACCTAAAAGCTAAGATTGGGGAAAAAAATCACCTAACAACAATAACAACAAAAAACACAAATATCATAAAACTGATTTATAGCCTAGCTCTGGTATAATAGTGGTTACGAATCGGGCTGCTAATCTTATGGTCAGCAGTTTGAAACTACCAGCTGTTCCGTGGGAGAAAGATGAGGCTTTCTGCTCCCATAAAGATTTACAGATTCGGAAACCCTGTAGAGGGTAGCTATGAGTCGGAACTGACTTGACGGCACAGAACAACAACGATTGGCCATGACTAATGGTTTAGAAAATTATATTTAAATTTCATACAGATGTTTTAAATGATAATTGTTGGTGTTGTTGTTAAGTGTCATTAGGTCTGTTCCGACTCATTAGCAATCATGTATAGAGTTTCTGAGGAGCAGCTGGTGAGCTTGAACAGCTGACCTTGAGGTTCAAACCAACCTTACAGTCCAGTGCATTAACCTGTAGTGCCACACCAGGACTCCTCAATAATAATATAGTCCAAAATATAACAATCCTATTCTACCTGATATATTTATTAAAAAGTTTTCCCCTTGTAGTTTATACTTATAATTAGATCTATTCACAGCATATACTTGTTCTATTAGTAACAATGAGATTCTGACAATTTTTGTTGACTTTTTTGTTGTTTTTAAGTGCTGTTGAGTAGGTTCCTACTCATAGCAATCCTGTTTAGGGTTTTCCAAGGAGTGACTAGTAGGTTTGAACTGCCAACCTTGCAGTTAACGGTCCAGTGCTTATCCTACAAAGCCACACCACGATTCTATTTAGGGTACCCTTTATTTATAAGAGCATTTCCTTGTTCACATTTGAAATTTTACTCAGTTTCATTTATCTACATTAAACTTTTTTTTCATGAGAAATTGTTAATGCATATGAGTAGTTATGGCCAACAAGATGGTTCTAAACACGTATTAATTCAGGACTCTGCTCTACTGTCACCCTAAACATTCCATTACTCTACTGAGGATATTTTCTTTCTAAAAGTCATCCTTTAGATGTTTTCCATGACTTTCTTAACTGCTTATGCCTTTAATAGATTTTCACAGATTGTCCACTTTGGCACAGAGAGTACCCATAAACAGCTAATTCACAAATAAGTAAGGGAATGTTCGGTAAAAGAAGTATACCTCTGAAGAATATGATCCTTGTTTTATAAAAAGGACTTAAACACACCTTTTCAAGTTGAGGGTATTACATTCAGCTCACTAAGTACTGACTGGTCTTCAAAGTCACTTTCAGATTTTGCTTTAACATTCTATAATAATTTTCTCTAATTTCTGTCTTTCATTTTACTCAACCAGTTATGATGTGGTTTCTGGGCATACCATCCCATCTGCACCTCCTTTTGGCAAGATTATTTCTTTAAAGTTAAATAAAATGCAGCCATTTTATTTGACCGATTACTCCTTCCTTTTCACTATCTGGGCATGTTCCTTGCATGGTAATCACATTCCTGGCTTTAGTTTTGCCTTTCTGCTTCTTGACTTCTTTAAAGTTCTCTTTTTCCCTTACTCATTTTTATGATGCCACTTTTCTCTGCATTCTCTACTTCCTCTTCTCTGTTTAGCTGTATGTTTTCCAT
>NW_006408551.1:1008943-1011674 GCF_000296735.1 Chrysochloris asiatica | reverse complement strand
AAACAGAGTTGCTAGGGGTCGGAACCCGACTCAATGACACTTAACAACAAATGATTTCATTTGGCATTTTAAATTAAATAATTAAAAATTTACACACAATCTCTCTGGCAGTTAGACATCTGCCTCTGGAAGTTAGTCCCTTGGTGCTGCAAATGATTTACACTCTTGGCTTCTAAGAGAAAGGTCAAAAGTTTGAGTTTACTTAGAGACTCTTGGAAGGAAAGATCTAGTAATCTACCTATGAAAACTCAGCCGAGGAAAATCCATTTAAGTGTAGTTGTGCTGTGACACACACATGGTGTTGTTAGGAGTCAGAATGGATTGAACTTCAACTTTAACAACATAATTTATTATGAATAAAAGAGTTCTACATGTATTGTTTCTTAATTTAACCCTATTTTGAAATTCTATTTGTGTTGACAATACTTTTATTTAATGTTACACTTTTATCTTACTCTCATTTGTAGAATTTTTTTTTCTTTTTAACTGGTGGTGGAATTGTGGACAGTGACACTAGATCACACTATACCGTGTGACAGGTATAATGGTAACAATTTCACATGGACTATTTGTCCAAAAATATTCTTACTTAATTATTTTTACCTGGTGTGGTGCTATAGGATAAGTGTTAGACCACAAGGTTAGTTTGAACCATAAGGTAGGTGGTTCAAACACACCAGCCTCTCCCCAGAAATCCTGAACCGGGTCACTATGAGTCAAAATGACTCGATGGCACTTAACAACAATTACTTTTTTCCCCCTCTTCCCTATTCTATTCTGTTTCCTGATTCTGACTTATACCTCACCCTTATTTCCTTAGTTTTCTGTTTAGACTCATCAGAGAATTTTTTGAGTCTCCTAAATGTGATAATAGTTAATTAGAAATAAAATTTAAATGAAGGTAATAAAAATAGGAGCAATATAACTTAAAAATGATAATCACTAGTAATATTTCAGGTTATATTCTTCTTTCCCACATAAATAAGCTAATATTTGGCATATTTACAATATGAAAGCATTTTTGACGCACTGTTTTTGCAAATTAGTGTGTTCATCAAATGCATTACAAACTTCTTTTTTATCTTGAAAATTATGAAAGTGTGCCATCATTTTAGGGAATTATAATACTTTTTTTCATCAGAATTTGAAGTCAATTTTAACAGTTGAAAATTTGTCTGTGATTTGTCACTGTTATAAATACACGAAATCTTGGAGGTGATTCTATTATTGTACAGTTTTAATTGTTAATTTCTAAACTTTTTATTTTGAATTTAGTGGAAGTTTATAGTGTAGATCACTAATTTTATAACCAACAAATCATAGACTTTGTTTTTAGCCCAATGACTGCAGTCCCCTCCATTGGGGACTTAGCCCATTTCCTCCCTATACTTCTTGTTTCCACTCCTCTTTCTTCCCAACCCTTCTGAACTTTGTCCTTGGGTAAACGTTGCCCTTTTGATCTTGAATGGTTAACCATCTTATGGTGTGTACACTTTTAAAACCAACTATCACAACAAATCATTGATGTAAAATGCATTCTTATAAAATACTTTTTTTCTGGAAATTTCAGGAAATGTTTCAAAAAATTAAACTATATTGTACAATCAAGATTAATTTTTGAGATTATTCCTGTAAGCATATTAAACTTAATACTAGACATTTTTGTTATTTCTAGGTATGTTAACACTTTCTTTTGTATGTCATTGGTATTTTTCTATGTTTTTCAGTGGTCTTTGATTGTGTTTTCCAAGGTAAGTAAAAAAGTATTGCTTCTAAGGTTGTAGTTCATAAATATATGGGTTTATTCCAAACAAATAAAACATATTGAACGTGTGTCTATGAACAATGGATGGAGGAAGACAAGTTCTCTCATTATTACACTTGTCATGGTATCATTGTTGTTGTTAATTGCCCTTGATTTGGTTCTGGTGGGTTTGAACCTGCCAACATTGAGGTTAGTACTCCAATGCTTACTCTACAGAGCCACAGCAGGACTCCTAGTGAACCTTAAAACTATGTATAAGGTCTATTTCAAACAGTGGTTTCTAAGGGGATCTGCTTGGTCAGTTAAATTGAAGGCAGAGAGGTCAGCTCAAAAGGTTTTGCAATTGTATTTTGGACTCCAAAGTGTTAATACAATGTAGATTTTATTGGGGTTATCATTGGGGTTTAATTTGAAGAAGTTGAAGAAAATTGATAACTGCATTGGTGAACAAAAGGCCAGCAAAATTGCTCTAAGGAATTATTTTTTTCATCATGACTATATGCTTTTTTTTTTATAATTTGTGAATTGCAAGGAGTCCTGGCATGGCACTGTAGGATAAGCACTGGACCACAGGCTGGTTTAAACCGCAAGGTTGGCGGTTCAAACTAACCACCCGCTTCTTAGACCCCTATATGGGTCACTATGAGTCGTAACCAACCCGATGGCACTTAGCAAGAACAACAAAGGTCTGTCCTATGAGAATTTCATTGTGAAATTTTACCCTATCTACCCTGAAGCCCTCATCTTGCCCCTTCAGACTTCTTTCTGTTCCTCAAATTCAAAAGGCATTTAAAAGGAACACGATTAGAGTTCCTGAAGGATGGTAAAATTGCCATTTTTGACGTGGTGTAAATCATATACTACAGAATCTGGGGGGAAGGGTTAGAGAGATGGAAAATACCATGTTCAGAAGGATATAGATCTAGATGGAGGATGTGTTGAGAAAAAAAAGTATTCATATTTTGT
>NW_006408551.1:1006380-1007705 GCF_000296735.1 Chrysochloris asiatica | reverse complement strand
TTCAAACTTGTTCATAAAAAGCCTCTGTAATTGTCTTGTGTCTTTTGAGAAAACCTATCAAGATTACCCTGTTGAAATTTTGAAAAAACAGTCCCCATAACCTTCTGAGCTGATCTCTCTGTTTTGATTTTAACTAGACCAGCAGACCCCATTGGAAGCTACTGTTTTTTGTCAATGGATTTTGCTTTCTGAATTGTAGTAGTAAATCCAAGACATATCTATAATTACGATTTGATTAATAAAATGATCATTAGCTTGGAACTTGCTTGAACAACTGCTTGGAAAGGTCAACTCTGTGAGTTAAAAGATCTTTATGTTACAGCCATCTTGCCTAAAACTTGCTGAGGTTCAGACCATGTGAGATCCCAACTTCAGTAGCTATAACATAAATGGGATTTCTGTGGTTCTCTTGTAACAATTTTAGTCACAATTTATTCATTCTTTGAGTTGACGGTCATCCTTCTCTTGGCTTATCTTTGAGATACTCCTGACCTTCCTTGAAATACTTGATCCATCAAAAAACTGTCATTTTATGTAGGGCAGCATTCCAGTAATATTGTTGCACTCCTTCAACTATTTGGGAAGATGCCCTCTTGAATTTTGTTTAAAATTTGATATTAGCCCTAACCCTAGTGTTTTTTTAATTTTAATTTTTATTGTGGATTGAGTGAAAGTTTACAGGGCAGATCATCAGTTTTACATTCAACAAATCATACACCTTGGTTTATTACAATGATTATAACTCCCTCCATGTACTATCAGATAACATTATTTCTCTCTATTCACTTTAGCTCTTTTTTTTTTTTAACACTCAGGCATATATAATAATTTGTACCAACAAAGGACACATTTTTCAAGTCTGCCTCATGACCGCTAGCATTTAGTCCCTCTCTTCCTATGAATTTAGGGTCCTCAGCTGCTCCCTCTCTCCATGTTCCTGTCTGTGCCTTCATCTCTGGTGTCTCTGCTTCTCTGGATAAGGTCCTGCATTCTGCTTGTGCTCTTCTCCCTTGATAGTCATAGGGTCCTTGGTTTCTGGAACCTTAGTATTTTTTCCCCCATGGCAAATGTGGGAGTCCTGGTGTGGCACTGTGGATAAATGTGCTGGACTGCAGTCGCTTTGAACCACAGGGTTGTCAGTTCAAGCTCACTAGCCACTCCTCAGAAACCTATATAAGGTTGCTATGGGTTGGAACCAAATCAATGGCACTTAACAACAACAGCAACAACTGAGATGAAAACAGGGCACAATTGAGAAAATTTATCTGACTTGAAGATTTGGAGATGTGTATTTCAAATCATAAGGAGCTCTGGTAGCGTAGTGG
>NW_006408551.1:1000485-1003905 GCF_000296735.1 Chrysochloris asiatica | reverse complement strand
TGAAGTTATCAAGGACTTCATTTTTCTTGGATCAACTCTCAACATTCATGGAAGCAGCAGTCAAGAAAATCAAATGATGCATTAGGCAAATCTGCTGCACAAGAGCTTTTGAAAATGTTGAAGAGCAAAGATATCATCTTGTTCTTGTTTGTGTGTGTGTGTGTGTGTGTGTGAGGGAGATGTTCTTTCAAGATATTTGAAGTTTGCATACTATGCATCAGATATCTTGCAGATTGGCTTAAATACACAAGCAAATAACACAGTATTTTGCCTTTATAGTCCTCACCATCTACTGAAGACCATGAACAAGTGAAAGAAAAATTTCAACACATTAAAATTTTTGATGTGTTGTGTGATTATGTATTAGTCAGATGAAAATGGGAGAAAGAACATTTTTATCAGAGGCAAGAAGTTTATGAGAATTTAACAAGTGTTATATAGGTCGAAGTTCAAATCCACCAGTGGCTCATTGGAAGAAAGATGAGGCTATCTGCTCCCTTAAAGATAAGTCTTGTTGGAAACCCTGTGTAGAGTTGCTATGAATCAGAATCGACTCAAAGGCAATGGGTTTGGTTTTGTTTTTGCAAAAAATAAGCACCAAACATTCCTCCCACATCTGTCTCTACTCAACTAGGTTCAATAATTCATTTCAATGGTCACACAGAACTCAGACACCATATTCAGTTATGAGGTTTATTAGGGAAGTTAACCGGTTATAATGCAGGATCAAAATTCCTCAGGACACAGTTCTTCCGGTCAGGACAGCTTCTCCTCAGCCATCTCCACTGGCAGGCCTCTCTCTGACTTAGCAATGTTACAAAGCTCTTTTAAGGATGCTGATAAATGTCCATCTGATATACCACTTTACCATAAGCCTCAGCCTGAATGCGCTTAACTCTAACTCTTGTCAGTCAGCAAAAATAGCTCCTCATTGTGTTTGGAGGCACCCCACTCTTCAAGCAAGCCTCTTGCCCAAAGTCACTCAGCTTTACATACTTTGTCTCTTGCTTTTGTTGCTGCTACTTTTTGAACATTCCTTTGGTGTCACCATTTTCTGGCCTTGGCCAAGGAAGTTTAATTCCCAAGGATCTTGGGGTCCAAAGGACATGCTCTGTCTGACTCCTTTTTTATGGTAATAAGATTCCCCTACCTGCCCCAGCTTCTGAAGTGGCTCATTTTATATTTTTATGTTGTTGTTGTTGTTAAGTGCCATCGAGTCGGGTCCGACCCATAGCGACCCTGTACAGGGTTTCCTAGGGTGTAAATCCTTACGGGAGTAGAAAGCCTCATCTTTCTCCCGCGGAGCGGCTGGTAGTTTCGAACCGCTGACCTTAAGGTTCGCAGCCCAATTCGTATAATAATCATAATTAACTCTGTTAACCACTCACAATTGAATCATGTAACCTTCCAGCATCTTCTCTCTTACCCTCTGTTACCCAGAACCTTTAGGAAAACAATTGCTTGGTAGGAGTTGCAAAGACATTAAATAATTCACTATACCACAGGTTTATATAGAGTTTATTTCTTTCAGCAGTTCTGCGGGAGGAAGATGAGGCTGTCTAACTTTATAAACATTGACAATCTAAATTTGATTACAATCTAAATTACTTTACTATGCATTTTCCCTCTTCATTACTCAAAAAATAATTAGTTATTATTTTGGTTATAATTGTTCTTTTCTCTGTCTCTGTTTTTCTCTCTCACCAAATCCTCATGCATTTTGTTGAGATATTTTCCTGTTTCTCTTTCATGCTTCTTTAGTGTTGTAATCATTTGTATGCCTAATTAGATACATTCCAAGTTTGATCCTTCAACTTTTTTTTTTAGTGTTTTATTGTGAATTATATGATAATTTACATGGGAGAACATTAGTTTTACATTCATTCTATCATACATGGTATCATTGTCATGGTTCCAATCCCCTCCATGCATCATCAACCAACCAAAGGTTATACCCTGCAAGCCTGCCCCCTACATTACTACCCCCCGCCCCAGTCTTCAGCACAGTTGCTCTACCTCTCTGGATCTAAAGCCCCCAGCTGCTCCATCGCTCCACGTCATTGTCGCTGCCTCCATCTCAGGCTAGGGTCCTGCTCTCGGCACTTCTCCGTTGATGGTCCCAGGGACCTCTGCTCCTAGACTGAAAGGTTAATCACTTCCTTCCTTGCTATAAAATGTCTACCTTTACATTTCCAACCTTCACAATCAGTCTTGATAACAATTATTCTCTATTGTACCACAAGAGAACCATCTGCATTTCATTTCATCAACTCTGCCTAGGCAGATTGGATGATACTTACTGGAGATTTTGCCTTCCTCCAGGTCCCTGGTCTCTAGATTCCCTCTTGAAAGCTTGTAAGCCAGTCACTTCTTGTCTTTGTAGCCCTACTCCCCCATTTTGGGTAGCCAATGTCCAAGTTGCCCATCCCTGTCTACTCTGTGTGTGGATGGGGTGGGAATGATTCTTGCTGTAAGAATTTGTTCCCTCTTTTGACCTACTGTTTCCATAGGTGTAGGTCAAGTCCATCAAATTGCATCAGATTACTCTTTTTTTCCTCTTCTTTCTTCTTCTGGTTGAGCTCTGATCATCTGGTCATTGAAGCCAGGTCAAGTGGGTTTTATCTGCAAGTGTGGGTGTTCTTGTGCATATGCCCTCTCTTTTTATCAGCTGAATGCTTCACTCTCCATATTCTCGGGCTTAGCTCGCCACTTCATTGTTGTTTTTCCCTCACTTCCCCTAATAGGTGACGAGTGTGGTCGCCAACCAGAGCGTGTATTCCTACTGAGTCTTAGTCTAGGAAGGGGGTTTGTACTTGCTTTGATGTTTCCTGGGCAAGCAACTTGTTTGTTCTGTCCGTCTGCCTCTATTGTTTTGTATTCTTCCTGTAGGTCTTTCTTTCAAGAAATTTCCTCTATTCTAGCTGTTCCAGGCTGGTCTGCTCATCCTTTCAAGTGGAAATTTCCCATCTCTGGAGATCTGGATATGGTTCTGTTCCTTCAACTTTTGATTTAACATCTAGATGTTTTTGCCCTCTTCTAATCATTTTTTTCAAGACTTAATGAAGATACAGATGTTATGTATTATGTTCAATGGCGAGTTGGTTCCAACTCATAGCAACTCTGTGTACAATAGAAGAAAACACTGGTCAATCCTGTGCCATCCTCCCAATCTTGGCTTTGTTTCAGCCAGTGTTGCAGTCACTTTGCTGCCCATGTTAATGAGGATCTTGCTGTTTTTTCACTGATCTCCTTTCCAAGCAAGAGACTGGTTCCTCTTTATAACTTCACCAGTGTATGTCACATGAAGCCTTGCTATCCTTGCTTTCAAGGGCGTATATTCATTTTCCTTACAAATGTACTTGTCCATAAAGAACTTTTAGCACTTTCATTTACAAAATAATGTTAATCTTTTGAATTTTT
>NW_006408551.1:989701-999467 GCF_000296735.1 Chrysochloris asiatica | reverse complement strand
AGTCAGAATTGACACAATGGAGGTGGTGGTGGTTATGTGCAGTGATAGGTTCCGGCTCATAGCGACCCTGCAGAGGGTTTGTTGTTATGTGTCGTCGAATCGATTCTGACTCATAGCGACCCTGTATAGGTCTTCCAAGGAGCAGGTGGTGAACTTGAACAATCTACCTTGCAGTTCAAAACACTTTGCAGTCTGACGTATTAGCCCACGAGGCTGTAGATCTTTATTGGATTAGAAAGCCTCATCTTTCTCTTGAGGAACGGCTGGTAGTTTCAAACTGCTGACCTTGATGTTAGTAGCCCGACTCGTACAAGAGCACCTTATATACAAAATATATATATATATTTGTTGTTGTTACGTGCAGGCGAGTTGGTTCCGACCTATAGCGACCCTATGTAGGGTGTCAGAGAACTGGCTAGTGAGCTTGAACTGCTGACCTTGAGGTTCAAATAGACCTTGCAGTCCATTCCAGCACATTAGCTCATAGCGTGGGGCTGTGGGTTAATGGTTGGACTACAAAGCCAGTTTTAACCACAAGGTCTGTGGTTCAAGCTCACCAGCCACTCCTTGGAAACCCTATACAGGATCGCTGTGGGTCGGAACTGACTCTAAGGCACTTGACAACAACTATATTTACACACACATATATATGTAAATGTATATATACATGTGTGTATATATACATACATTATATATACACATACATGCACACACGCATGCATGTGTATATATACACACATGTGCACATGTATGTATACACACATGTGCAGGTGCACATATATGTGCACATTCATACGTGTGCATATGTGTGCACATACATATATGTATGCACATATGCATTGTATATATGCATATATTTATATGTGTAACGCATGTGTATATATACATATACATGTATGTGTATGTATGTGTATACATATATATGCATGTGTATATATATACATATACATATATATGCATGTGTAATGCATGTGTATATATACATATATATGTATGTTGTTGTTATTGTTGTTAAGTGCCATCGAGTCAGTTCTGACCCATAGGGACCCTGTACAGGGTTTCTGAGGGTGTAAATCTTTACTGAAGTAGAAAGCCTCATCTTTCTCCCGCAGAGCGGCTGGTAGTTTCGAACCTCTGACCTTAAGGTTCGCAGCCCAATTCATAACCACTACGCTACCAGAGCTCCTTATATATGTATGTGTGTGTGTGTGTGTATATATATATATATATATATATATATATATATAAACTGCAAGGTTGGCGGTTCAAGCCCACCAGCTGCTCCTTGGAAACCCTATACAGGGTCGCTATGGATCAGAATTGACTCGATGGCACTTGACGACAACAATATATATATATGCTGAACCACAAGGTCAGCAGTTCAAAACTACCACCTATTTCTTGCAAACCATATACAGAGTCCCTGTGAGTCAGAATCTTCTTGGCAGCACTTAACAACAGCAATGGCATATATATGCCATTGCTGTTGTTGTTAAATGCCATTAAGTTGGTTCTGATACATAGCAACACTGTACAGGATTTCCTAGGAATGGCTAGTGAGCTTGAACCACCAACCTTGAGGTTTAAATCAACTTTGTAGTCCAGCACAGAAGTAGAATGCCTCATTTTTCTTCAAGAACTATATAAACTCAAGCATGATTACAGACTAAAGGTTTTTAGTAAAAGCACATTGTTTTATATTAGCAAAATTTCTTACTTTTCTTTAAGAGCAATTTAATTCTTGTGAATGAGTCATTGAAGGCTTGTTTTACTTGCTTGTTTCTCAGGGTATAAATGAACGGGTTCAGCATAGGAGCAATAGAAGTCGTGAGGACAGTTATACCTTTATTAATGGCCACTGAATTCTTTGCTGAGGGTTTAACATAGATGAAGATACAACTTCCATAGGTGATAGAAACCACAATCATATGGGAAGAGCAGGTCGAAAATGCCTTTTTCCTTTGCTGGGCAGAAGGGAAGCGTAGAACAGTCTTGATGATGTATATGTAGGACATAACAACACATACAAGAGTCATGATAAAGGTCAACACAGCACTAACTATGACCATCTGTTCTATGAGCCATGTATCTGAGCATGAGATCTTTAGAAGAGGGGATGCATCACAAACAAAGTGGTCAATGACTTTTGAGTCACAGAATTCTAGATTTAGTCCCAGGCTAAGTGGTGGGAGTATGATCAACAAGCCAGATGTCCAGCAACAAAAGATGAGCCTTCTACAGACTTTGTTGTTCATGATGGTCACATAATGTAGGGGTTTGCAGATGGCTACGTATCTATCATAGGACATGGTGGCAAGAAGAAAAAATTCTGTTACACCAAAGAGATCAGTGAAGAAAATTTGAATAGCACAGTTATCATATGTGATTGTCTTGTCACCTGTTGATATGTTGTATAAATATCTGGGAATACAAGCAGATGTAAATGAGATTTCTAAGAAGGAGAAATTTTTTAAGAAAAAGTACATGGCAGTTTTAAGGTGAGAATCAATGAAGGTGAGAGAGATGATTGTCAGGTTCCCAATTACGCTCAACATGTAGGTGATCAATAGAAAGATGAAAATCACAACTTTCAGCTGTGGGTCCTCTGTAAGTCCCAGCAGGATAAATGTTATTGTTTGGTTTCTCATTGTTGACTTCTGACTTCTCTGCATTCAAAATTAAAGGTTTTTATATTGATGAATTAATAATGGAAAGCTATGCAAATGATTTGACATATATTAAAATTTGATTACAACTCATAATATCAATAAATTAGTAATATAGGTTCCACAGTTGTACATTTCTGGATATTTTAAAAATTAAATCACTTTATCTACACCGTACTCATAATATCAATAAACTAGTAATATAGGTTCCACAGTTGTACATTTCTGGATATTTTAAAAATTAAATCACTTTATCTACACCATACTCAATCATATTACTGGTTCTTCCTTCTCACCACAGTTTCTTCCTGGGATAGTTAAGGTTTTTTGTCTACTTGACTGGAAACTTTTGTGTCTACTTGACTGTCAAGATTCTCAGTAGTTTAATAGTTAAGTGTAGTCATCCCCTATGATGTAATCTCATGTAATGCAAATACTCTCATGATAAGATCTGATATGGTCAGCCTGATCTGATGTAATTTTTCAATGCATTGTCAATTCTCACTCTATGATGTTAATGAGGCTGGATGAAATCTATAGGATTAGGTAGTATCTTGAATCAATCTCTTTTGAGATATAAAAGAGATTAAACCTTGAGAGTGACCTACTACCACCATGAAAGAAGAGCCAGGAGTGGAGTGCATCCTTTGGTCCCTACACTGTGAAGATCCTTGATCCATGCAAGGAAAGATTGGTGCCAAGACACATGGAGGTCTCCAAGGAATGCTGGGACTACAGATACTGAAAGTAGACAAGGACCTTTCTTTATAGCTGACAATCTAAATTTGGACTTCTAGCCTCTTAAACTTTGAGAAAATAAATTTTGGTTTTTTAAAGCCTTCCATTTGTGTTATTCTGTTATATTGGCACTATATAATTAAGATACATCCCAATTTTTGTTCATTTATCTGTATCCTGGATTCATGTTTTATACATAATTTGGACTGAGTGCTAATATTTTCTAAGATCAAATACTCTTCTCTACTCAAAGGCTGAATTATAAAACGGAATAACCCATGTGTGCTTCCTTAAAATCTTGCTCTTGATAAAGTACGAATATATCACAAATAGTTTAGGAATCTCTATGGGAACTCTCCATATTCATTGCATAAGAATTTGGAATCTAGCATTTGTACAATTTCAAAAGTCCTGTTTTCTTTAGACAACTTTCTTTACTCACAACTTCCTAATTCTGTTTCATGACTTTCAGTTTAAAATTTAAATTTATTTTCTATGATTGTGTGGAAGATAAGGATTTTTAAAATAAGAAATATATTGTATATAACATTAAAATATGCTAGAACCAAATTATATGAAGAGGTATGACATTGTCACAACTATTTTCAATCTGCTCAATTAAGATTGAAAAATCTTTCAACATCTTATTATTAATACCACTAAATGTAAAAGGCATCAGATTTATATTAAAGTTTCTCCAAGCTCTGCTTGCTTTCAATGAGACTGTTTTTATCATATATAAAGTATTGAAAATTTACATGTTTACTATATAAAATACTTAAGAAGTATTTAACTGATGGATATGAGTTATTGAATGAAAAACCAATTTTTTTCTATTAACTTTTGCCCAAACCACAATAGAAGCTTTAAAGTACCTGACAGATCACAATTTTAATTTTTTAAATCATCATTCATACGATTTTCAGCATACTGCAATCATATTTTTTATTCCCAGCCTGTTTATACCAAAATTTCTCAAAAGATTTTCTTTTCAGTTTAAGAGATATCTAAGTGGAACATGTACTTCTTACCATACATAATCTCTCATATTTCACATTATTAAAGCATTCACTATTTTTTAATCACCCTTTTTCTTTCTAGTTTCACTTCCTTTGGACATGATAACAGGATAGAATAGTACCAGGAGGATATCATGCTTATTAAAGAAGAAGGGTTATCATCAGAAGGAAGACCCTCAATTAGATGGATAGACACAGTGACTGCATTAATGTGCTCAAACGTGGCAATGATTATGAGGATGGATCAGGACTATCCAGAAATTTTTGTGTGAGAGTTATCACTTCCTCATATCACCAGTTTATGCTACTTCAGATGACATTATATTCATTGTTACTTAAAAAAATGTCACCAGTGACTACACATTATTCAAGTTTAAAGTCTCCTAAAAATGTTGCATTAATATTTATATTCAAACTCATATTAAAAAATTTTGCACAACTAAATGAAAATTCACTCATTAGAAATAAATATGATCCAAGTCTCAAAGGGTAAATTTAACTGGAATGTACCATACTCACTCTTTTAGCAGTTAGTCATAGCTTCTTTCTGTAGGATCAGCACTGGACTGTAAACCACAAGGTTGGCATTTCAAACCCACAAGCTGCTTCTTAGAAACCTTGTACAGGGTTACTATGAGTCAGAATCGACTCTATGGCACACAACAGCAACAACAAACATTTATAGTTACAATTTGAACATGAATGCATTTTTAAAAGCAACATTTGGATTTCCGGTCACTATTCTTTTAATCTGCTTACTCTGCAAATTAGAATTGTCTGGCAAATGCATAATTCACTTGGATATTTTATAAACTGCAACATATGTTGTATGTATAGAAGCTAACCAAATGCAATCAACTGCATAACATTCCTTACAATAAATGCCATGCTTTCACCAGTCCAGAAAATATATTTTTAAAAACTCATCACTAAAAAGAGAAGACTAGTTCAAAGGAACTCCCACTAGCTTTGGAAGAGTTGATCCTGTGAATTTTCTTTATTTGCAGAAAGATTTTCAAATGCCAAGCCTGTTTTTTGTTTTGATTTTTTAATTTGCCAAATATGTAACAACGTTAATGAACAAAAAGGTCCTTAGTGACCAGGCTGAAAAAATCACTAATGAATCATCTGTGTAATGAACTTTGGGGAAACAAATTAAACTTAACACAGTAACAGTGGGGGACATAACCTTGAATGGCAAGAGACAGCATCATACACATTTGAAACAGACAAATAGGAAACAATAAAAATATCATTTAAAATAGCAAAGCAAAAAAATAGTATCCACTTGTTTCTTTGTTTTGTTTTTTACTGTTTAAAACCATTTTTATAATACAAGGCAGGTAAAAGATGACAGATATTTATTTTCTTCTCTACCAAGATTTCATAGTATTAATAATTATATGTTCCTAATGCATTAGATAAACAATAAGAGAAAAATAATGTGAAAACAAGGAAAATGGCTTAAATTAGATGTAAGAATATCTAATATTTATTAACATACCTTCCATAGTATTTTTGAAAACTTGCCCACATATGTCACAAGTAGTATTTAGAAATATGAACTTTAAAATTAAAAGTACTT
This sequence comes from Chrysochloris asiatica, assembly GCF_000296735.1. NCBI lineage: Eukaryota > Metazoa > Chordata > Mammalia > Afrosoricida > Chrysochloridae > Chrysochloris > Chrysochloris asiatica. The sequence continues at coordinate 993,459 of NW_006408551.1, read as the reverse complement.
ATATATTGAAACATATAAAGAGGCTTCAAAAAGTTCATGAAATAATTCCCTTACCTTTTAATTACATTTTTACACACACTTTTAGAAACCTCCTCATGGAAATATTTTAACCTTAAGTATATATAAATCTGTTCATATCTTTAAGATAATTAATATATATTATTTTAATTTCATCTCATTCCATTGTTTAAACCAGAGTTTAATCCAAAATTTATGGAAAATCCTTTTAGATTATTTCCTATTTGTCACAATTTTAGAAGACTTTCCAGGATAATTTCTTATGAAATCGTTGGTTTACTCAAAGTCAGTGTAATTGATATAAGTGAAATTTCTTTTAAAACGATGCTCATTTTTAGCACAATAATACATTATTATTATAAGTAGATGGCTGCTACTAAATTGTCTCTAACTCATGGTGATCTGTATGTATATAGAACAAACAATTCCTCAGTCCTGCATCATCTTCAAAACTAAGAGCATGCTTGGGTCTTTTGTTGTTGGGTAGTGGGCTCTACATATATCAAATTGATCACGTTGGTTGATTATCTTTGATGAAGACATCCTGTCTAAATTTTTTATCAGTTGCATAGAGAATGGTAATAAAACCTCTAATTTATAATTATGCATTTATTTTATCTTTCAGTTATATCCATTTATAATTCATGTATTTAGAAGTTCTGATATTAGTGGCATACATATTTAGGGTCATTATGTTGAGCAAATAATACAATAAGCTAAATTATATGAAGAAGAACTTAGCATCAGGATTGGAGGAAGACCCATTAACAACCTGCAATATGCAGATGATACAACCTTGCTTGCTGAAAGCAAAGAGGGCTTAAAATACTTACCGATAAATATCAAAGACTACAATCTCTAATGTGGATTGCACCTCAATGTAAAGAAAGCAAAAATCCTCATAATAATTCACTTGAATATTTTATAAACCAATAATATCATCATGATAAATGAATGACACATTCTATGAAAACGACCAGTCATTGTCCAATGGGCTCGTGAAAAAGTGGCCATGGTAACAGGAATGGAGGTTTTGCATGGACTCAGCAGCATGGATTTCCATTCACCAAGGCTTATTTGGCTACAGCCACTGTTAAGTGCCTTATCTGCCAGCAGCAGAAACCAACAGAATCCCAGACATGTGATCATTCCTTGTGGAGATCAGCCAGCAACATGGTGGAACATTGATTACATTGGGGTATTTCCATCATAGAAATGGCAGCATCATGTCCTTTTTGGAATAGACATTTACTCTGGGTATGGATTTGACTTTCCTGCATGCAATATTTCTACCTAAACTACAACCCATAGACTTACAGAATGCCTTATCCACTGTCACAATATCTTGAATAACATTGCCTCAGATCAAGGGATCCACTTCATAGCAAACTAAGTGTGGCAATGGTCCTATGCTCACGGAATTCAGTATAAGTATGCAACTGCAAATCACAAGGTCAGCAGTCTAAGTCCATTAGCCGCTCATTGAAAGAAGGATGAGGCTTAATGATCCTGCAAAAATATAAAGCCTTGAAAATCCTATATAGGGTTGCTATGAGTTGGAATCAACTCAAAAGCACTTAACAGCAACCATGTTCCTCATCATCGTGAAGCAGCTGGCTTGATCGAACAATGGAATGGCTTCCCAAAGACATAGATAGGCATCAGCTAGGTGTCCATACCTTGTGGGTTTGGGGCAATGTTCTCCAGGAGGCTGTATATTCTCTAAGTCAGTGTCCAGAATACTGTGCTGTTTTTCCAATATTCAATATTCACTGGTCTAGGAACCAAGAGATGGGAATGGGAGCGGCACCACTCACTATTACTCTGAGTGAACTACATGCATTTTTTTTGTTGTTGTTGTTACTATCCCTGTAACCCTATGCTCTTCAGATTTGGATGTTTTAGTGCCACCTGGAGACACATTGCTGATTTCATTGAATTGAAAGTTGAGAGTGCTCCTTGGTCATTTTGAGCTCCTCATGCCTCTGGATCAACAAGCAAAGTAAGGGAATTCATGTATTTGTTGGTGTTTGTGATCCTGTTTACCAAGGGGAAATTGGATTGACATTATACAATGGAGGTAAAGAAGACTATATGTGGAATTCAGGAGATTCCTTCGGATGACTTAATACTACCATGTCCTGTGATTAAAGTCAATGGTAAACTACAGCAACCCTATACCAACATGACTACTAGTAGCCTAGATCCTTCACATCACCATACAAAGATCCATAACCAGCTAAGGTGCTTGCTGAGGGCAAAGGGATTACAGAATGGGTAGTGGAACAAGGTAGTTCTAAATACCAGCTACTGCCATATGAGTAATTGCAGAAAGAAGGACTGCAATTACTATGAATTTATATATATACATATATTTGTTGTTGCTGTTGTTTTGTTTTGCATATATTCAACAAAAATTTTGCTTTGTTATTTTGTGAAATATAAGATGTAAATATAAGCTATAATGAGCATGTGCATTTTTAGTTTTTTAACTGTATTGTGTTAGACACAAGTATGTCTTTACAATTATCTTCATTTAGAAATTATGCATATAGTTCATAGGTGACAAGCTGATAAGGGGAGGATTGTGATAGTTGGGGTTTGTGTCAACTTGACTCGGCTAGGATTCCTATTGGTTTGGCAGTTGACATGTGGTTATTTCCATGGTGTGATCTAACACAATCAACTCTATACTGATTGGCTATAAACAATGTTGTTAACTCCATTTTGATTGGCTATGACCAGGCATTGTTATTTCTGTGATAATTGGCAATGAACCCCATTCAATTGAAAGGATGCTTCCTTGGAGATATGGCCTGCTTCCAATATAATGTACACTTAGGCAAAGCTTTCTCTCTATTCCACTGGGTCTGGATCTTGCATCAGACTCATCTTTCAACCTCTGATTTTTTTGGACTTTAGCCAGTGACATATTCTATTATCTGCCTGTCTTCCTGTCTGCCTCCTGGACCTGACTGCCTACCTGTCTGCCTACCAGACCTTCCTGCCTGCTGGACTTACCCTACCTGCCTGCTGATCTTGGTTCATCTGACCCAGACATGGGATGCTAAAATTGTAATGCATTTCCTTGACATAAACTTCTTTATAGAAACGATATACGTATATATTTCTTGTTAAGTGCTGTGGAGTAGGTTCTGACTCACTGTGACCCTGTATAGGGTTTCCTAGGAGCAGCTGGTGGGTTTGAACTACAGACCCTGAGTTTCACACTCCAGTGCTGATCCTACAGCCCTGCACCAGGAGTATATAGACATTTCTGTATATATAAAGCTCACCAGCTACTCCTTGAAAACTCTGTACAGGGTTGCCAAGGGCCAGAGTCGACTCGATGGCACTTAACAACAACAACATATACATATACAGCCACAAACACATAGAGTCCTGGTGTGGCACTGAAAGATCATGCATTAGACTGTGCAAGGTCAGATTGAACCGCAAGATCAGCAGTTCAAACCCACCAACCTCTCCTTAGAAACACTACACAAGGTCACCATGAGTCAGAACTGACTCGACAACACTTAACAACAAAAAAATAAATATGTATTTCACTGGTTTTTCTTCTCTAGAGAACCCAGCTTAAGACAGGAGATCACAGTAGTGTAGTTTGTCTTCTGCTGTTTGCTTATTTTAGTTATGTTTGATAATGGATCCATAACATGAATTAGTGCTCTTCAATTTGCTCCTATTTATATTTACAGGCTTTGCTTTTAATTTTGATC
>NW_006408551.1:987214-988933 GCF_000296735.1 Chrysochloris asiatica | reverse complement strand
GTATGTGATCATATCATCTGCAAATAAACATAATTTTAACTTTTCTTTGCCAAATTGGATACCTTTTATTTCCTTCTCTTGCTTTATTGCTGTGATTCGGACTTCTGATACAATATCAAATCAAATGGTGAGAAAGGGCAGCCTTGAATGATAACTGTTCATTAGGGGAATATTTTCAGTGTTTCTCAGTTGAGAATAATACTGAATGTTGATTTTGTGTGTATGCACTGAGTTATGTTGAGGAATTTCCCTTCTACCTCTATTTTGCTAAGTATTTATATCAAGAATGAATGTTGAAAAAAAAATGAGTGTTGGATTGTGTCAAATGTTTTTTTGTAATAAATTGATATGATCATGTCATTCTATTCCTTTGTTTTATTATGTGTGGATTACACTGATTGTTTTTCTAATGTTGAATCATTCTTGCATACCTAGTATGAATGTCACTTGTTCATGATATATTCTTTTTCTTATATGTTGTTGGATTCTGTTGGCTAGTCTTAGTTGAGAATTTTTGAGTCTATGTTCATGAGGTTTGTTTTTGTTGTTAAGTGCCATCGAGTTGGTTCCAATTCATAGTGATTGTGTATAGGATTTATGAGGAGTGACTAGTGGGTTTGAACTGCTGATTTCTCTGTTTGCAGTCCATTGCTTACCTTATAGCATCACATCTGAAATTGATCAAATATGCAATCAAGATGTATTGTCATTACTGGTGATTGGAATGCAAAGGTTGTGAGTAAAGAGGAAGGATCAGTAGTTGGAAGACATGGCCTTGTGATAGAAATGATGCTGGAGATTTCATGATAGAATTCTGTAAAATCAATGATTCATCCATTTCAAATACCTTCTTTAGATAGCATAAGAGACAGCTATACATATGGACCTCACCAGATGGAATACAAAGAACTCAAATTGACTACACCTGCAGACAGAGAAGATAGAAAAGCTCCATATCATCAGTGAAAACAAGGCCAGGGGTAGACTGTGGAACAGACAATCAATTACTCTTATACAAATTCAAACTGAAGCTGAAGAAAATGAAAACAAATTTACGAGAGGCAAAATAGGACTTTGAATACATCCCACTGGAATTTAGAGATCATCTGAAGAACAGATTTGGTACATTAAACACTAAAGACCGAAGACCAGAAGAATTGTGGGATGACATCAAGAACAGTATACATGAAGAAAGCAAAAAATCATTAAGAAGACAAGAAAGAAGGAAAAGGTTAATATGGATGTCAGAAGAGACATTGAAATGTGCTCTTCAGTGTAGAGATGCTAAAGCAAATGGAAGAAATGATGAGGTCCAAGAGCTTAACAGAAAATTTCAAAGATCAGATCAAGAAGATAAAGCCGAATATCACAATAAAATGTGCAAAGATCTGGAATCAGAAAGCCAAAACGGAAAAACATGCTCAGCATTTTTCAAGCTAGGGGAACTGAAGAAAAAATGCCGAAATCATTGGACAATCTCTTTGATATCCCATGCGAGTAAAGTCTTACTAAAGGGAATACAGAAACAGCTGCAAGCAAACATTGACAGATCACTGACAGAGGTTCAAATCAGATTCAGAAGAGGCCGTGGAAGGAGGGATATCCTTGCTGATGTTCAATGGATCTTGGCTGAAAGCAGAGAATATCAGAAAGATGTTTACCTGTGCTTTATTGACTACACAAAGGATTTCGATTGTGTGGATCATGACAAGCTATGGA
>NW_006408551.1:985041-986439 GCF_000296735.1 Chrysochloris asiatica | reverse complement strand
CAGAGAAAAAAAGGAAGACCCCCAACGAGATGGATTTGCCAAGTGGCAGAACTGATGGACTCAAGCATTGCAACAGGTTGGCCAGGATCAGGCAGTGTTTCATTTTGCTGTGCATAAGGTCACTATGAGTTGGTACTGACTTGATTACCCCTAACAACAACATATGCAAGTGAATGTTGGACAGTGAATAAGGAAGACTCTAGAAGAACTGATGCATTTGAGTTATGGTATTGGAGGAGATTATTTAAAGAATTATGTATTGACAAAATAGCTCACAGATCTGTGTTGGAAGAAATACATCCAGGATGCTCCTTAGAAGCCAGGATGACCAAATTTTGTCTCTTGTACTTCAGACATATTACTTGGAGAGACTAGTCATTGAAGAAGGATATCATGTTTAATAAAGTGGAGGGTTGGAGAAAGAGAGGAAGACCCCCAATGAGCTGAATTGGCATAGTGTCAGAAATGACAGACTTAGATGTAGCAATGATGACGAGGTTGATCCAAGACGGGGCAGCATTTTGTTTTGTTGTGTATAGGGTTCCTATGAATCTGTACCAAATCGATCAAACCTAACAACAACAACAAAGACCCCAGCCTAAGATAGACTCTTCAGTCATTATATAATGTCCTTCCTTGTCTTTTTTGTTGATTTTTGCTTTAAAGTGTACTTCATCAAAAATTAATATTGCAGACTTCCGGTTTTGGAGGCGGGAGAAGCAGAGTCAGTTAGGATAAGCTCTTTGGAAGAGATGCCGAGAAATCAGAGAAGGTGCTTTCACAGAGCAGCTACAGAACTCTGGATCTTGTGTAAGGTGCAGGGCATCAGTTTCCTGCATCCACCGGTGGAAAAATCATGGTATAAGGGAAATTATTGCAATTTCAGAATTGATTGGGACAGGGGCCTCCCTGCAGCCACTCTGCATGGGCTGAGTTCAGAGGGTGAGAGCACAGCCAGAATGACACAGCAATACAGCACTAAAACCCACACAGTGACATTTGAAAAAAGAAGTGTTGGGGATTCTATACATTTTTCCTCCTGTCTACTGTCACACCCTCTCTGCTCAGCCGGGACACCTTCAGGTAGGTGGGTGTGCACCCTCAAAAGGGTCCAGAACAGGAAGAATCACAGTAGTCCACAGAGGAAATAGTTGAAGAGCTACTGGAAGATAATTTCCCTGACATCTTTTAGGATGAGAAGATAAATATTCAAGAAGCTGAAAGAACCCCAGGAAGGATAAACTCCAAAAGAAAATCACCGAGACATAGCATAATCAAGCTCTCCAAAATCAAAGACAAGGAGAAAATCCTAAAAGCATCCAGGGAGAAGAGATGTGTTACTTACAAAGGCAAGCAAATCAGATTATGCTGTGACTTCTAAGCAGAAACCATGCAGGC
>NW_006408551.1:981129-981638 GCF_000296735.1 Chrysochloris asiatica | reverse complement strand
GAAGAAATTGATCAGGTCATCAAAAAACTCCCAACCCAAAGAAGTCAAGGCCTAGACAGCTTCACTGGTGAGTTCTACAGAATATTCAGGGAAGATATGTCTACCAATTCTACTCAAATTACTTCAGAATATAGAAGAGGATGGAAAAATTCCCAGCACATATTATGAAGCAAACATAATCCTCATACCAAAACCAAGGAAGGCCATCACTATGAAAGGAAATTATAGACCAATATCCCTCATGAGACTAGATGCAGAAATTCTCAACAAAATCCTAGACAATAGAATCTAGCAGCACATCAAAAAAATAATACATCATGACCAAGTGGATTTCATAACAGGGAGCACGGATGGTTCAACATTAGACAAACAATCAACATAATCCACCATATAAATAAGAAAAAAGAAAAGAACCTCATGATCATATCAATTTATGCAGAAAAGGCATTTGACAAAATCCAACATCCATTCCTAATAAAAACACTCAACAAGGATGAAAAAAAATATAC
>NW_006408551.1:954228-955687 GCF_000296735.1 Chrysochloris asiatica | reverse complement strand
CTAATATTGGAAAAGGCAATTAGCACAAGGACTGTATAAAAATGTATGATAAACTCATTGCTCCATTTTATTTTATTTTGTTTTGTTTGCACTTTTGTCTAAGATTATTTAAAAGTTAAGGAATTCTGTTTCTTAAAAATGCATAATAGTCTCTTATTGAGAAATATTATTCTGAAGCAGATTTGTTTCCAGGAATGAAAAGAATGAAGAGCCTAAATCGACATATATCTCTTTATATATATTTTATGAAATATATGTAATATATATAAATATAAATATAAATATAAATATATATAGACCCCTGATGGTGCTGAGGAAGCTGAGGCTGTCTACTCTTGTGAAGATTTACAGTCTAAGAAATCCTATATAGTAGCCCTGTGAATCAGAATTGACATGATGTCGGTGGTGGTGGTGGTTCTATGCCGTGGAGTCCGTTCCGACACATAGCGACCCTCCATAGGGCTTCTGAGGCTGTAACTCTTTAGAGAAGCACAAAATCTCATCTTTCTCACTGGATTGGTTGGCAATTTAGAGCTACTGACTTTGAGGTTAGCAGTCCAACTCCCAATCACTACTCTGACAGAGCATGCTCTCTCTCTAACTAACTCAATGGCACTGAACAACAACAACAAATATATATTTGTTGCCATTGAGCTATTTCCCAGCTGTAAATCTTTTCAGGAGCAGAAAGCATCATTTTTCTCCAATGATCTATATATCTATATAAACTCGAGCATGTTTAGAAATGTTTAGGTTTTTAATAAAATCAAGCTGCTTTATATTAGCATATTTTCTGACTTCTTTAAGAGCAATTTAATTCTTGTGACTGAATCATTGAAGGCTTGTCTCACTTGCTTGTTTCTCAGTGTATAAATGAACGGGTTCAGCATAGGAGCAATGGAAGTCAGGAGGACTGTTACACCTTTATTAATGGCCACTGAACTCTTTGCTGAGGGTTTGACATAGATGAAGATACAACTTCCATAGGTGATAGAAACCACAATCATATGGGAAGAGCAGGTTGAAAATGCCTTTTTCCTTTGCTGGGAAGAAGGGAAGCATAGAACAGTCTTGATGATGTATATGTAGGACAGAACAACACATACAAGGGTCATGATAAAGGTCAACACAGCACTAACTATGACCATCTGTTCTATGAGCCGTGTATCTGAGCATGCGATCTTTATAAGAGGGGATGCATCACAGAAAAAATGGTCAAGGATGTTTGAGTCACAGAATTCTAGATTTAGTCCCAGGATAAATGGTGGGAGTATGATCAACAAGCCAGCTGTCCAGCAACAGAGGATGAGACTTCTACAGAGCTTGTTGTTCATAATGGTCACATAATGTAGGGGTTTGCAGATGGCTACATATCGATCATAGGACATGGTGGCAAGAAGAAAAAATTCTGTTACACCAAACAGGTCAGTAAAAAAAATTTGAACAATACAGTTATCAT
>NW_006408551.1:949114-953913 GCF_000296735.1 Chrysochloris asiatica | reverse complement strand
TGTGGATAGAGTAGTAATTAATGATGCAATGCTATGCAAACTATTTCACATATACAAAATTTGATTACAACTCATAGTATCAATAAACGAGCAGTATAGACTCCACAATCATAAATTTCTGGATAGTTCCAGAGATATTTAAAAATCAAATCACTTTATCTACACCATACTCCATCATATTACTAGTTCTTCCATCTCAGCAGTTTCTTCCTATAGTTGTTAAGTTTTTTTTGTCAACTTGATTGGAAACTTTTGCGTCTTCTTAACAGTCAAGATTCTCAGTAGTTTAGCAGTTAAGATGTATACATCCCTCATGATGTAATCTAATACAATGTAATTACTCTCATGAACTTCTCTGATGTGGTCAGCCACAGCAGATGTAATTTTTTTATGTACTGTAATACCTCACTCTATGATGTTAATGAGGCTAGATGAAATCTATAGGATTAGTTAGTATCTTGAATCAACCTCTTTTAAGATATAAGAGATTAAACCCTGAGAGGGATCTACTGCCACCAAGAAAGAAGAGCCAGGAGTGGAATGCATCCTTTGGACCTGGGGTCTGTACACTGTGAAGATCCTTGATCCATCCAAGGAAATAGTGATGATGAGACACATGGAGATCTCCAAGGAATGCTGGGCCTATAGATGATCAGAGTAGACAAGGAAGGAACTTTCACTGTAGCTGACACACTCTACTGGGACTTCTAACCTTTTAAACAGTGAAAAAATAAATTTCTGTTTGTTAAAACCATCCACTTGTGTTATTCTGTTATATTGGCATTAGATAATGAAGATACATTCCAACTTGTATTCATTTTATCTACACCTTGGATCACATTTTCCCCCATAATTTGAATTGAATGCTAGTATTTTGTTAGCTCAAATGCTCTTCTCTACTCAAAGACTGAATTCTAAAGCTGAATCACCTGTGTGTGCTTCCTTAAAGTCTTATTCTTGATAAAGTACAAATATATCACTAATAGTTTAGTGCTCACTAAGGGAACACTCCCTGTGTGTTATATGAGATGTTGAAATCTACTATTTGTACAATTTAAAAACTCCTGTTTTCTTTAAACTGCTTTCTTTATTTACAACTTTGCAAACCTTTCCTGATTTTCAGTTTAAAATTTAAGTTTATTTCCTATGTTAGTGCAGAAGATAAGGATGTTTTTAATAAGAAATATGTTGTGTAAAACATATATGTTAGATCCAAAATACATGCGGAGGCATGGCATCATCACAAATATTTTCAATCTGCTCAATTAAGATTGAAAAACACTTCAACATCTTTTTATTAATACCACTAAATATAAAAAGTATTTGCTTTATACTAAATAGTTTATCCAAGTTTTGCTTGCTTTCATTGTGACTCAGTTTTGTCATCTATAAAATGTTGAAGCTTGCATGTTTACTCTATAAAATACTAAAGAAGTATTTAACTGATGTATATGAATCATTGAATGGAAAACCAATAGTCTCTATTAACTTTCACCCAAATCACAATAGAAAAATTTAAAGTACCTGACAGATCATACTTTAAATTTTTTTCATCATTCATACAATCTTCAGTACACTGCAATCATATTTTTTATTCCAAGAACTATAAAAAAACTTTTTATTCAAAAATTTCTCAAACATTTCCTTTTTAAGTGTAGGAGATTTCTAAGTAGAACATGTATTTTTTACCATGTACAATCTCTCATAACTTGCATTAATAAAACATTCATTATTTTTGTCACCTTTTTGCATTTCCTTTGGACATGTTATCAGGAAAGACTAGTCCCTAGAGACTACCATGTTTGTTGAAGAAGGGTTATCAACACAAGAAAGACCCTCAATGAGACGGATTGACACAGTGACTGCAAGAATGTGTTCAACATGGCAATGATGATGAGGATGGATCAGGACACTCTATAGGGTTACTGTGAGTGGGAACATACTCAAAGACACCTTACAACAACAATAATTTCTAGACATTTAGTAACTTTTTTGCCCCAACTAAGTTGATCATTGTTATCTTTATTCTTACTATATTTTTTCTTCCTAACATATTCACTGTCTTTTCAAAATTTCTTGAACTCTGAATCTCTGAAAATAGATTGTTCTTCAGACTATCAATTATATAACCAAATGTTATAAAGTCCAAAATGCAAAGCTCAAACATATTAAGCCTAGAATGGAACTCTCGATTTTCACCACTCCTATCCAATTTCTTCTTTGTGTTCTTTATAATAAAAGACATATTTTATATTAGTTGTAACTTTACTATATTGCATAAATGCATTTATGCTAGATATTCAAATAAACACATTTTATGACATATTTTTCTACTCTCCAACTTTATGTTTTCCCACAATATCCTTGTGTTCAGTATACAATGACAACTTAGGATACATATTCTAGGCCACTGGGTTTTAGTTTGTAGTTTCCAAAATTTTTGTGTGGGAGTTATCACTTCTTAATGCCATAACATGCATTGCTACTTTAAAAAATCTACAAGTTTCAAGCATCCTAAAAATGATGTTACATTTATATCTATATTAGAACTCACATTTAAAAATTTTACACAACTAAGGAAATTCATTCATTAGAAATAATTATGATCCAAGTCTCAAAAGGGGAAATGTAACCAAAATGATAGAATGTACTGTACTCACCCTTTTAGCAGTTAGTCATAGCTTCCTTTTGTAGGATTAGCATTAGACTGTGAATCACAAGGTTGGCATTTCAAACTCACAAGCTGCTTCTTAGAAACCTTGTATAGGTTTACTATGAGTCAGAATCGACTTGATGGTACATAGCAACAACAACAACAACAACAAATTTTTACAGTTACAATTTGAACATGAATGTATTTTTAAAACAACATGAGGATATCTGGTCACTAGTCATTTTATCTGCTCACTCTGCAAATTAGAACAGCCTGTCAAATACATAATTCACTTGAATATTTTATCAACTGCTAAGTATGTTGTATATATAGAGGCTAACCAAATGCAATCAATTGTATGACATTTCTTGGAACAAATGTCATATGTTCACTGGTACAGAAAATACAGTTTTAAAATCTCATCACTAAAAAGAGAAGTCTAGTTCAAAGAAACTCCTACTAGCTTTGGAAGAGTCGATCCTATGAATTTTCTTTAGTTACAGAAAGATTTTCAAATGTCAAGTCTGTTTGTTTTTTTGCCAAATATACAACAACCTTAATAAACAAAACGGTCCTGAGTGACCAGTTTCATAAATCACTAATGAATCATCTGTGTAATGAACTTTGGGGAAACAAATTAAACTTAACAAAGTAACAGTGGGGGACATAACCTGGAGAGGCAAGAGACAGCATCAAAAACACTTGAAACAGACAAGCAATAAAAAAACAATAAAAATATAATATAAAATAACAAAGCAAGAAAGTATTGTCCAGTGTTTTGTCTTTAAATTCATTTTTATAATATGAGTCAGCTGAAAAGTGACATTTATATTCTTCTTTGCCAAGATTTCATAATATGAGTAATTGAAAAATCTTAAAGCATTGGATAGTTAAGCAAAAAGAGAAAAATAATGTAAAAGCAAGGAAAATGGCTTAAAGTAGATCTATGAAAATCTAATTTTTATGAGCATACCTTCCATAGTTTTTATTTTCAAAATGTGCCCATATATGTAACATGTAGTAGTTGGAAGTAATGAACTTTAATTATAAATGTATTTATATATTGAGCTATATAAGGGATCTTTAAAAAGTTCATGGAATAATTCCCTTGTCTTTTAATTCCACTTTTCCATATACATTTACAAACTTCTTCATGGAACCATTTTAACCTTAAATATATATGAACCTATAAAGCCCAGTTAATACCATTAGTATTCAAATTTATGCAACAACCACTGAAGACAGTGGGGAAGAAATAGAAGAATTCTACCAATTTCTTCAATCTGAAATTAATCAAACATGCAATCAAGATATATTGATTATTACTGGTGATTGCTGTGAAGTGGTTGGGAGCAAAGAGGAAGGATCAATAGTTGGAAAACATGGCCTTAGTGATATAAATGATGCTGGAGAATGCATGATAGAATTCTGTAAAATCAATGATTTGTTTGGTTCAAATACCTTCTTTAGACAGCATAAGAGACAACTATACACATGGACCTCACCAGATGGAATACATAGAAATCAAATTGACTACATCTTCAAACAGAGACGATGAAAAAGCTCCATATCATCAGTGAGAACAAGGTCAGGGGCAGACTGTGGAACAGCGCATCAATTACTCAAAGGCAAATTCAAACTGAAGCTGAAGAGAATGAAAACAAGTCCATGAGAGCCAAAATATGACCTTGAATCTATCCCACCAGAATTTAGAGATCATCTGAAGAACAGATTTAATACATTAGACACTAAAGACCGAAGACCAGAAGAGTTGTGGGATGACATCAAGAAAATCATGCAGGAAGAAAAAAAAAGTCATTAAGAAGACAAGAATGAAGGAAAAGATCAAAATGGTTGCCTCAAGAGACACTGAAACTTGCTCTCCAGTGCAGAGTGTTAGAGCAAATGGAAGAAATGAGGAGGTCCAAGACCTGAACAGAAACTTAAAAAGGTCAGCACAAGCAGACAAAGTCAAATATTACAACAAAATGTGCAACAATCTGGAGTCAGAAAACCAAAAGTGAAGAACACGATCAGCATTTCTCAAGCTGGGGGGAACTGAAGAAAAAATTCAAGTCTCAACTTTCTTTATTGAAGGGTTCCCTGGGCAAATTATTGAATTATGTAGAAAGCATCAAAAAAAAAA
>NW_006408551.1:946983-947999 GCF_000296735.1 Chrysochloris asiatica | reverse complement strand
GAAAGCTGCACAGTGAATAAGGAAGACAGTAGAAGAATTTCTGCTTTTGAGTTACGGTGTTGAGAATATTGAAAGTGCCGTGGGCAGCCAAAAAGAACCAATAGATCCATTTAGGAAGAAGTGCAGCCAGAGTGCTCCTTATAGGCCAAGAAGGCCAAACTTCGTATCTCATATTTTGGACATATTGTCAGGACGGAGCAGTCGCTGTAGAAAGATATCATGTTTGGTAAAGTGGAAAGTCAGAGGAAAAGAGGAATACCCCCAACGAGATGGATTGGCCAAGTGGTAACATCGATGGACTCAAGCATAGCAATAATAATGAGGTTGGTCAAGGACTGGGCAATGTTTCATTCTGCTGTGCATAAGGTTGCTATGGGTTGGTACCAACTCAATTGCACCTAACAACAACCACAACACATGATACAATGTCTTGCCATCATGAGTTTTGAGGAGAAATCTAGCCCTGCTTTCAAAACTGATTTGTTCATTTTCCTGGCATATTCAATATTTTTCACTATCACCATAGTAAAATATGTCAATTGTTCTCCAGTCTTCCTTATTCATTGTCCAGGTTTCACATGCATGTGAGGAGATTGAAAATATCATGTCTTGTGCAGGCACACTTAGTTCTTTAGTATTTTCAAGAGGTCTTTTGAAATATGTGCCAAATGCAAGATGTTATTTGCTTTCATGACTGCTACTGCCATGAACATTGATTATAGATCCTAATAAAATGAAGTCTTTGACAATTTTAATCTTTTCTCCCTTTAACATAATATTGTTTATTGGTCCAGTTGTGGGTATTTTCATTTTCTTTACAATGAGGTGGAATCCAAACTGAAGTCTTTGATCTTCATCAGTAAGTCTGTTTCATGTCTGCTTTCAATAAGCAAGGTTGTGTCCTCTACATATCATACGTTGTTAATGAGTTTACCTCCTGTCCTGATGCCATGTTATTTATTCATCATATAATCCAGTTTTTCAGATTTTTGCTCAGCACATAGGTTAAATAAATA
>NW_006408551.1:945632-946538 GCF_000296735.1 Chrysochloris asiatica | reverse complement strand
TTTTTTTTTTTCTTTCCTCCCTGCCCCAGGTCGTCAGCACACAGCCCCTCTTACTCCCTGGATCCTGAGTTCCAAGCTGCTCCATCTCTCCTTGTCATCATCTCTGCCTTCATCTTGGGGATCGCTGCCTCTCTGGGTAAGGTTCCTCTCTCTGCTCTTCTCCCTTCATAGTTCCAGGGACCTCTGCTCCCTCATAAGCATGTGATATTTATTATATTGTTGGATGATTTTTATATTCTACTGGGTTACCATACTTTGAATTGGGCACACATATGAATCTCTTCCAGTTGGTTGGCCAGTTATCTGTCTTCCATATTTCTTGACATAGACTAATGTATTGTTTCAGCATTTCATCAAATTATGAAAACATTTCTATTTGTATTCTTCATCATAAGTTGTGTTCATTTTTAAAATAATAGTGGTATTAACTTTTCTTCCTTCTAACTGTATGGATATTAAACTATTACAGACCGCATTGTACTCCAAGGGAGATCTTGAAATGTTCTTTTGGACAATGAATGCAACATCATTTCACTTCATTTTGTCATTTCTAGCATAATAAACCATATTATTATCTGATTCAAAATGGCCGATACTTGTCCATTTCAGTCATTTTTGATGACTTTCAAGATTCTTTGTTCATACTTCATACATTGCACATTCTGATTATTAATGGATGTTGGCAGTTGTTTCTTCTTATTTTGAGTTGTGACTTATCATCAAATGAAGTTCTTAAAGACTTCATTCCATGCACATCTTTAATACCAACTCTATTTTGAAGATGTAGGTCTTCCCCAGTCATATAATGAGTACCTTTCCATATGAGGGTCTCATCTTCTGGCACTATATCTGGCTGCAAGTGTGGTGCTGTGAGTTAATTAATGCATTCTACTGCAAAGTTAGTTT
>NW_006408551.1:940625-941754 GCF_000296735.1 Chrysochloris asiatica | reverse complement strand
TATATATTATGGACCCTGATGGTGCTGAGGAAGCTGAGGCTGTCTGCTTTTGTGAAGATTTACAGTCTAAGAAATCCTATATAGGAACCCTGTGAATCAGAATTGACACGATATCAGTGGTGGTGGTGGTTCTATGCCGTGGAGTCAGTTTCAACTCATAGCGACCCTGCATAGGTCTTCTGAGGCTGTAACTCTTTAGAGGAGCAGAAAGTCTCATCTTTCTCACTGGACTGGTTGGTAGTTCCGAGCTATTGACCTTGAGGTTAACAGCCCAATTCCTAACCACTACACTGACAGAGCATGCTCTCTCTCTAACTAACTCCATGGCACTGAACAACAACAACAAATATATATATTTGTTACCATTGAGTTATTTCCCAGCTGTAAATCTTTTCAGGAGCAGAAAGCCTCATTTTTCTCCAATGATCTATATAAACTCGAGCATGTTTAGAACTGTTTAGGTTTTTAATAAAAGCATGCTGCTTTATATTAGCATATTTTCTGACTTCTTTAAGAGCGATTTAATTCTTGTGACTGAATCATTGAAGGCTTGTCTCACTTGCTTGTTTCTCAGGGTATAAATAAACGGGTTCAGCATAGGAGCAATGGAAGTCAGGAGGACTGTTATACCTTTATTAATGCCCACTGAATTCTTTGCTGAGGGTTTGACATAGATGAAGATACAACTTCCATAGGTGATAGAAACCACAATCATGTGGGAAGAGCAGGTTGAAAATGCCTTTTTTCTTTGCTGGGCAGAAGGGAAGCGTAGAACAGTTTTGATGATGTATACGTAGGACAGAACAACACATACAAGGGTCATGATAAAGGTCAACACAGCAATAACTATGACGATCTGTTCTATGAGCCATGTATCTGAGCATGAGATCTTTAGAAGTGGTGATGCATCACAGAAAAAATGGTCAATGATGTTTGAGTCACAGAATTCTAGATTTAGTCCCAGGATAAATGGAGGGAGTATGATCAACAAGCCAGCTGTCCAGCAACAGAGGATGAGTCTTCTACAGAGCTTGTTGTTCATAATGGTCACATAATGTAGGGGTTTGCAGATGGCTACATATCGATCATAGGACATGGTGGCAAGAAGAAAAAATTCTGTTACACCAAA
>NW_006408551.1:936051-938645 GCF_000296735.1 Chrysochloris asiatica | reverse complement strand
CTACCATGTTTGTTGAAGAAGGGTTATCAACACAAGAAAGCCCCTCAATGAGACGGATTGACACAGTGACTGCAAGAATGTGTTCAACATGGCAATGATGATGAGGATGGATCAGGACACTCTATAGGGTTACTGTGAGTGGGAACATACTCAAAGACACCTTACAACAACAATAATTTCTAGACATTTATTAACTTTTTTACCCCAACTAATTGATCATTGTTATCTTTATTCTTACTATATCTTTTCTTCCTAACATATTCACTGTCTTTTCAAAATTTCTTGAACACTGACTCTTTAAAAATAGATTGTATTTTTATATACAATCTATTTTTATATTTTATATAATTAATAATCTCTAAAAATAGATTATCAATTATATAACCAAATGTTATGAAGTCCAAACTGCAAAGCCCGAACATATTAAGCCTAGAATGGAACTCTTGATTTTCACCACTCCTATCCAATTTCTTCTCTGTGTTCTTTATAATAAAAGATATATTTTATATTAGTTGAAACTTTACTATATAACATAAATGCATTTATGCTAGATATTAGAATAAACACATTTTATGACATATTTTTCTACCCTCCAACTTTATGTTTACCCATTATATCCTTGTGTTCAGTATAAAATGCCAACTTAGGATACATATTCTACGCCACTGGGTTTTAGTTTGTGGTTTCCAAAATTTTAGTGTGAGAGTTATCATTTCTTCATATCACCAATTTTTGCTACTTCTGAATGCCGTAATGTTCACTGCTACTTTAAAAAATCTTGTCAGTGACTCACACTATACTAGTTTCAAGCATCCTAAAAATGATGTTACATTAATATGTATATTAGAACTCACATTAAAAAATTTTGCACAACTAAGGAAATTCTTTCATAAGAAATAAATATGATCCAAGTCTCAAAAGGGGAAATGTAACCAAAATGATAGATTGTACCATACTCACCCTTTTAGCAGCTAGTCATAGCTTCCTTTTGTAGGATCAGCACTGGACTGTGAACCACAAGGTTGGCACTAGCTGCTTCTTAGAAACCTTGTATAGGTTTACCAAGGAGGGGCTGGTGAGTTTGAACCACCGAACTCGCTGTTAGGAGTCCAGTGCTTAACATACTACTTTTCAAACTCACTAGCTGCTTCTTAGAAACCTTGTATAGGTTTACTATGAGTCAGAATCGACTTGATGGTACATAGCAACAACAACAACAATAAGAGCAACAACAGTAAATTTTTGCAGTTATAATTTAACTTGAATGTATTTTTTAAAGCAACATGAGGATATCTGGTCACTATTCATTTAATCTGCTCACTCTGCAAATTAGGACAGCCTGTCAAATACATAATTCACTTGAATATTTTATCAACTGCTAAGTATGTTGTATATATAGAGGCTAAGCAAATGCAATCAATTGTATGACATTTCTTACAATAAATGTCATGCTTTCACTGGTCCAGAAAATATATTTTTTAAAACTCATAACTAAAAAGAGAAGGCTAGTTCAAAGGAACTCCTACTAGCTTTGGAAGAGTCGATCCTATGAATTTTCTTTAGTTACAGAAAGATTTTCAAATGTCAAGCCTGTTTCTTTTTCCTGCCAAACATGCAACAACCTTAATAAACAAAACGGTCCTGAGTGACCACTAATGAATCATCTGTGTAATGAACTTTGGGGAAACAAATTAAACTTAACAAAGTAACAGTGGGGGACATAACCTGGAGAGGCAAGAGACAGCATCAAACACACTTGAAACAGACAAGCAATAAACAAACAATAAAAATATAATATAAAATAACAAAGCAAGAAAGTATTGTCCAGTGTTTTTTCTTTAAATTCATTTTTATAATATGAGTCAGCTGAAAAGTGACATCTATTTTCTTCTCTGCCAAGATTTCATAATATGAATAATTGTATATTCTTAAAGCATAGGATAGTTAAGCAAAAAGACAAAAAAACAAAAACAAAAACAAAACAACTAATGTAAAAGTGAGGAAAATGGCTTAAAGTAGATCTATGAATATCTAATTGTTATGAGCAAGCCTTCCATAGTTTTCTTTTTCAAAATATGCCCACATATGTAACATGTATGACTTAGAAGTAATGAACTTTAAATATAAATGTATTTATTTATTCAAATATATAAGGGAACTTTAAAAAGTTCATGAAATAATTCCCTTGTCTTTTAATTCCACTTTTCCATACACTTTTACAAACCCCCTCATGGAACCATTTTAGCCTTAAATATATATGAACCTATAAAGCCCAGTTAATACCACAATTACTCAAATTTATGCACCAACCACTAAAGACAGTGAGGATGAAATAGAAGCATTCTACCAACTTCTTCAATTTGAAATTGATCAAACATGCACTCAAGATTTATTGATCATTACTGGTGATTGCAATGAAGCGGTTGGGAACAAAGAGGAAGGATCAGTAGTTGAAAATATGGCTTTGGTGATAGGAATGATGCTGGAGAATGCATGATAGAATTCTGCAAAACCTATGATTTGTTCATTTCAAATGCCTTCTTTAGACAGCATAACAGATGACTATACACATGGACCTCACCAGATGGAATACA
>NW_006408551.1:933117-934661 GCF_000296735.1 Chrysochloris asiatica | reverse complement strand
TAAAACATTTACTGATGAAGATCAAAGAGTACAGCCTTCATTATGGATTGCATCTCACTGTAAAGAAAATGAAAATCCTCACCACAGGACCAATAAACAACATTCTTATCAATGGAGAAAAGATTGAAGTTATCAAGGACTTCATTCTTCTTGGATCAACTATCAACACTCATGGAAGCAGCAATCAAGAAGTCAAAAGATATATTGCATTAGGCAAATCTGCTGCACAAGACCTTTTTAAAGTGTTGAAAAGCAAAGATGTCAGCTTGAGAACTAAGGTGCGCTTGACCCAAGCCATGTTATTTTCAATAACCTCATATGCCTGTGAAAGTTGTACAGTAAATAAGGAAGACCTTAGAAGAATTGATGCTTTTGAGTTATGGTGTTTGAGGAGAATATTGAAAGTGCATGGGCTGCCCATAGAACCATCAGATCAGTTTTGGAAGAAATACAGCCAGAGTGCTCCTTGGAGGCCAGGATGGTCAAACTTCATCTCTCATATTTCGGACATATTGTTAGGAGAGACCATTCTCTGGAGAAGGATATCATGTTTGATAAGGTGGAAGGTCACAGAAAAAGAGGAAGTTCCCCAGGGAGATGGATTTGCTAAGTGGAAACATCAATGGGCTCAAGCATGGCAACAATAGTGAGGTTGGCCCAGGATTGGGCGGTGTTTCATTCTATTGTGCATAAGATCGCTATGAGTCGGCAACAACTCCACGGCACCTAACAACAACATATCTTAAAAATTGCTCTGGTAGCATAGTGGTTACAAGTCAGTCTGCTAACCGCAAGGTCAATAGTTCTAAACTACCAGCAGGAGAGAGATAAGGCTTTCTGCTCCCATGAAGATTTATAGCCTCAGAAACCCTATACAAGGTTTACATGTGTTGGAACCGACTCCACAGCATATCACTACCACCATATCATTTAGATTTCATTTTATTCTTTTCCATTGTCTAAACCAGAGTTTAACCCAAAATTTCTTGAGCATCATTTTAGATTACTTCCTGTTTTTCACAATTGTAGAAGAATCTGTAAGATAATTTCTTATGAAATCATTGGTTTACTCATTGTCAGTGTAATTGATAGATGTGCAATTTCTTTTTTTTTTTTTTTTAATTTTTTTTTGTGAGGTTTACATGGGAGAACATCAGGTTTGCACTCATCTATCTGGTATTTAATTTCATTGCAATGATTGCAGTCCCCTCCATGCATCATCATATAACTGGAAGGGTACACCACACAACTTCCCCCCGCCCCCTGCCCACCTCAGCCGCACAGCCCTTCTCCCGCCCTGAGTCCAGTGTCCCCAGAAGCTCCATCTGTCCACCTCATCTTCTCTGTCTCCATCCCTGATGTCACTGCCTCTCCGGGTAGGGTCCCCCTCTCTGTTCTTCTCACTAGATGGTCCAAGGGACCTCCACTCCTGAGCTGCAAAATCATCCGGGTAGGGTCCCCCTCTCTGTTCTTCTCACTAGATGGTCCAAGGGACCTCCACTCCTGAGCTGCAAAATCAATCACGCTCCTTCTTTTGTCAAAAA
>NW_006408551.1:931630-932657 GCF_000296735.1 Chrysochloris asiatica | reverse complement strand
TCTCCATCCAGGTTCACGGGGGTCTATTGAATGTGGTCAGGCTTAGCTCACAACTTCATTGTAGTTTTTGTCCCTTCTTCCCCAATTGGTCACCAATGGGTTCACCATCCAGACCACATGCCTGCTCATGTATTCCCCTTGAGTCTCAGTTTTGGAAGGGGGTTTACTCTGAGGGGTCCTGACCACTTGCCTTGATGGCTCTCGGGCAAACAGCTTACTTGTTCTTGTAGTAATCAATCAGACTGCTGTTATTGTTTCAGATTTCTCTTGCCGGTCTTTCTTTCTTTCTGTTCTTCTAGCTGCTCCAGGCTGGTCTACTGGTCCTTTCCTGTGGAAATTCCCTACCTCAATTGGTTCTGGATGGGGTTCTGGATTCCACCTATGGTCTTGTGCAGTGTAAATGCTCCACAGGAAGCTTCTTTCACTGGGCAAATTCTAGCCCCCTTTAAGGTAGTCCAGTCAGTTATAGACTGAAGATGGACTTAACAAGCTTTCTGTAGTGTTGATTCTGGCTATTCCTTTCTCCCCACCTCAAGTGTCTATTTTACAGTGGTAGGCAAGAGAAACCAAAATTCAAAAGACAGCCAAGCATCTTAACATTTTCTCCTCTTTCATCCCTTCAAACCGTGCCTCTCAATCCCTGTATCCTGGAGCCCTGTTGTTCCAAGGTTGTGCATACAATATCATTTACCTCTGTCCCACATAGCCCATGCAAACCTACCTAATTCTTCTCCAATCAGCCTTGTTCTTCCATTCCCCTCTACCTTCTTGTGTATTTTTCCCCAGTGTCCCCCACCCCGTACCCAAGGTATCCTGTGTACATTCCTTACCCTGTGCTCTAGCTTCCCTTCCCTCCCTCCCCTCAACTCATCCCTGGTGATCAGCAAATATATATATATATATATATATATATATATATACAATTTTTGTCCCCCATTTAGTGTGGGTTCTTTTTCTTACTCTTTTACAATAATGGTCCTATGCAGTATTTCTCCTTTTGTGACTGACTAATTTCACTCAGCATAAT
>NW_006408551.1:928065-930329 GCF_000296735.1 Chrysochloris asiatica | reverse complement strand
TTTTCTCTGTATAAGTACTTTGTTTCTTTGGTTACATTTATTCCTAAATATTTCATCCTTTGGGTGGCTATTGTAAATGGTATTTCTTTCTTAATGTCTTTCACATTGCTGACATTGTTGCTATAGAGGAATCCAACTGATTTTTGAATGTTGATCTTATACTCTGCCACTTCGCTGAATCTTCCAATAATGTCTAGTAGCTTTTTTACTGAGTCTTTGGGGTTTTCTATGTGTAGGATCATATCGTCTACAAATAGAGAGGGTGTTATTTCCTCTGCTAATTTGAATGCTCTTAATTTCCCTATCTTGCCATATAGCTTTGGCTAATACTTCCAAAACAATATTGTAAAGGAGTGATGACAAAGGACATCTCTGTCTGGTTCCCATTTGCAGAGGGAAGGCTTTCTGTATCTCTACATTGAGAGTGATGATGGCTGTTGGTTTTGTATAAATGCTTTTGATTATGTTGAGAAATGTCCCTTCAAGTCCTACTTTGTTGAGTGTTTTTATCAGGAATGGATGTTGGATTTTGTCAAATGCCTTTTATGCATCAATCTACATGATCATGTGGTTCTTTTCCTTTTTCTTTTTTATGTGGTGGATTACATTGTTTATTTTTCTAATGCTGAACCATCCTTGCATCTCTTTTATGAAACCCACTGGGTCCTGATGTACTATGTTTTTGATGTGCTTTTAGATTATTGTGGCTAGGATTTTGTTGAGAAATTTTGCATCTATGTTCATGAGGGATATTGGTCTGTGGTTTTCTTTCTTAGTGATGTCCTTCTCTGGTTTTGGAATGAGAGTGATGCTTGCTTCATAAAAAGTATTAGGGGAGACTTCTGGTTTGCCAGATGGCCAGACGGCACAGGTGAGTGAGGCTCCGGGTTCAGGGGAGGGGAATTCATGAAAAGAAACCTTCCTGTGGTGAACCCACACCCTTACAGCCACCATAAGTCTCAGCACTTCAAAATCTTAAACTAGCTTTTTTTTTAAAAAAAATCACAGTACTGAGTAACTACTGGCTTTTTAAACTTGTACCCACCGCTGCATGTAGCACAGCTCCTACTCCTTTGAGCTTGGGGGGCAGGGCTGGAACCAACTTGCGCCGAAAGCGGCACTTTCAGTAATTATTGAACAGGGGGAACCACTGGGGACAAGGGGAAGAGAAAGTGAGGGTCATCTGCCCCACTGTGTAATTTCGGTGCTTGCAGTGGGCAGAGAGTAATCAGTCAACAAAGAGAGGAGGGAAAAAAAAAGGGAAATAAAACAGCGATTGTCTGACGTCATTGGGCAAGGAATGTGTTCGCACAGCCAAGTGGCCTCTCACCCACCCCATTACCCCCTCAATCCCCACACCCCCACCTTCCTGGACCTGGACCAGACCGTAACCCTAGCATCCACCGGAGCATGCCCTAACCTTTGGAGCACTCACACACCCTGTTGACCCCACCCATATGACCTAACAAACTAGAGCCCCACACAGGCCATCCAAAAACCCCCGCAACCTCCCCCCACACACACTGCTTGCAGGACCTTGCACAAGCACTGCCCTACCCACAGGACCCACTGCTAGCCCCACACCCCTGACTGATCGCTCATGACCCAACCCTGCCCACCAGGCCCACCAGGCTCACCAACGGGATTGTCCCTCTGCCTTGGACAGCGTGCCCGCACCCCATTGACCCCGCCCCCATGCCATAACAAGCTAGAGCCCCGCCCAGCCTCCCATAACCCCCATGGGACCCACCCTGCTGCAAAGCTTATTGAACTGCAAGGGTGGTGATCCACGCCCACCAGCCAATCCTCAGGAAGCCTCTGAGACACGGATGTGCACCTGTCTGGGTCTGCCTTCTTGTGCTGGTTTAGTAGGAGCCCTGGTGTGGCTCTGAGGGTTGAGACAGCATACTACAGAGCCTTATGAACTGCAAGATTCGTGGTTCAAGCTCACCAGCTGCTCCTCGGGAACCCTATCTAGTTCTCCCTTTTATAGCCGGTTTAGCAGGAGTTCTAGCATGGCTCTGAGGGCTGGGGCGCCACTACAGAACCTTTTGAACTGCAGGGTTGGTGGTTCAAGCTCACCAACTGCTCCTCAGAAACCCTATACAGGGTTGTTATGGGTCACAATTGACTTGACAGCACCTAACAATCAAGAGAGAAGGGCAGAGTGACTGAAAAAGAGTTAGGACATTAAAGGCATACCTACATTAAGCCACAGATTTTCCTATTATTATTATTGTCGTTTTTTTTTTTTTTTAATAATA
>NW_006408551.1:912936-917730 GCF_000296735.1 Chrysochloris asiatica | reverse complement strand
TCTACCTGACATCCTCACAACCTGTATCTCTGTTCCTATATTTATCCCTTCTTTGACATTGATATTATTTTGATCTTTGGTTAACCTCCCAGCTCCTTTGAATTTGTTGTTGTAGTTTTGTTCTATGTGCACTAGAGAAGAAAGTATATTGTGTTGTTGTTGGGTTGAATGCTGTTGTCTCTTTTTGTTCTGGACTCTGCTATCTGTCAACTGAGTTCCAGGTGGTGTTGCCATGCCTGTCAATCTCTGGTTGTTGTCTGTTCTTGTTGGTTTTCAGTCCAAAGAACTCCCTATAGGATGTTTTAAAGTGCTGGATTGGTTTTGATAAAATCTCTTAGATTCTGTTTATCCTGGAATGTTTTGATTGCACCATTGTATTTGACTGATAGTTTTGCTGAATAGGTGATTCTTGGTTAGCATTTTTTTCTTTTTTTCTTTTAGGGCTTTTTATGTGTCTCCCCATTGTCTTCTTGTCTGCATGGTTTGTGCTGGATAGTCAGAGCTTAATCTGATTTGCTTGCCTTTGTAAGTGACATTTCTCTTTGTCCTGGCTTCTTTTAGAATTTTCTCCTTGCCTTTGATTTTGAGAGCTTGATTATTATATGTCTTGGTGACTTTCTTTTGGGGTCTATCCTTCCTGGGGCACATTTGGCTTCTTGAATGTTTATCTTCTCATCATTCAAAATGTTAGGGAAATTTTCTTCCAGAAGCTCTTCAACTATCTCCTGTGTGGACTTCTTTGATTCTGCCTGTTCTGGAATATCATTAATTCTTAAGTTCCTCCTCTTCATGTTATTCAGCATGAATCTTAGACTCTCTTCAGATTTTTTTTTATCCTTTTTTAGCTTGCTCTTCTGTCTTAGCAGTATTGAGAGATGTGTCTTCCAGCTCACTAGTTCTGGCTTCCATCTCTTCTATTCTGCTCCTTTCCTCTTTCAATGTATTGTCCATTTCTGATATTTTGTTATTAATCATCTGTACCTCTTTTTGCAGGTTTTGAATAATTTCCAAAACAATTTCCGTTTTGAATGTTTGATTGCTCTTGTAGTACTTTCCTGACTTCTTTCTTGTTTTCCTCCACCCTTTTTTGGAGCATTTGAATTTGTTTCCATATTATTCTTCTGAATTCTTTTTCAGGCAAATCCAAAATCTGCTCTTCCTCTTCTGGGGAGACTTTGTTTATCTCTAGCACATTTGTCTCAGTTACTCTCTTCTGTTTTTGGACGTATTTTGAGATTGTTTGTTGTGTTTGGGATCTTTTGCTTGTAATTTCCAGTGGTTATTATTGTTTTTTTAATGCTTAAATGGATGTTTGTTGTGCTATTAATCTTACTGGGTGTCTCCTGGTGGATATGATCAGGAGATAGGTTTCCCTTTTCATATGTAATACTTAGCAGCTGTTATTGGCTCTTGTTTCAATGGTGGAATATTATGGGGTATGCTTGTAGCTTGGCTATATGGCCATGAATGCTATCTCTTCTTTGGTAATGTAGGGAAAAAAAGCTTCCACCTCAAGGAACAATGTGTGATAAAAAGGACCAATAGCAGAAACAATATAAAATAGAGACAAAACCCACCACTTTGAAACAAAAATAAAACTGTGGCTGAGTGTCCACAGGTAGTGTGTGTGCACTGGTAGAAGCCTCCAGCAGTAGGTGGGGGTGTCTGCTTGCTCAGGCCCCTTTCCTAGTCACCACCGTGGATGTGCGCCAATAGATATTGAGAAGTTAATGGGAGAAAGATTGTCCACTATTTTTGTCTCTGAAGATCAGTTAGGTATCTGAGTGTGCACAGCATAATTCTCGAGGTAGTTGTGTCCTTTTATGTTGGAGTTTTACAGATTGTTCTATGGTTTGTCTGTCAGGCCTGATGTGCTTGCTTTTTCTTGCTGTGTAGGCCTGGATAAGGGTCCTGCACAAGAAGCTCCGGTAGCTCAGTGGTCATGAATCGGGTTGTGAACCACAAGGTCAACAGTTCAAAACTACCAGCTGTTCCATGGGAGAACAACAAGGTGCTCTGCTCCCACAAACACCCACAGCCTCAGAAACCCCGCACAGGGTTGCCACAAGTCAGAACTGACTCCAAGGCACATAGCCACCAAGGGTCCCACACAAGTCAATTTTAGGGCTGCTACTCTGAGGCTGACGTCATAAGTAGCCATGAAGCTCCTTCTCTCTGTACTGTGGGAAAACTGTGGGTTCAGTGCTGCACTTTTTTTTTTTGGTGGGGTGCTGGTGTGGACCCACTCACCTGAAGGCATCCAGGCTGGGCAAAGAAGGTGCAACAGGGAAGAGGAGGAAAAAATGTGTAGAATCTCCAGCTCCTCTTTTTGCAAATGTCTCTGCACTGCTTTTAGTGCTGGTTCCCTGTGCCGGTCTGGCTGTAGCCCCGCCCTCTGAACTCTGCCCAGGTGGGGTGGCTATAGAAGGAGCCCCATGTCCAGAGATTCCTAATTCACAATATTTTCCTTTATATCGTGATTTTTTTCACTTGAGAGTATGGGAAACTAGAGTCCTGGGCCTTATGGTAGATCCAGAGCTCTGGTATTGTTCTGTGAGCATAGCTTCTGTGGGTTTTCAATTCTTCCCCATGGAGCCTCTCATACCTGGCTGTCTGCTGCCATCCAAACCAGAAGTTGACTCAAGTGCAATTTCTTTTAAAAATGATGTTCTTCTTCCATTAAGGCAAGCAATCATATCCCTTCAGGACAAACCACCCTCTAAGACTGAAACTTAGAAGGAACACATGAGCAGGCATATAAGCTTGTTGGTGACCACATTGGTCTACTGGTGAGTAGAAGCTGGGGAGAGGCAGCAATGAAGAAATGGGTTGAGTTTAACCATATTCCATAGACTCCCATTGACCTGGAGATGAGAGAGAGAAGAAGAAAGTCTGGTTAGTCCAAAGTGTGGTGAGACCTGGGGAAACCTGAGCCCATGGACAAGTACATAGCAACAGAGGGCTAGAGCTGAGAGTGAAGCACCTTCAGCTTATATGAAGTGATGGGTGACACACAAGAACACCCAAACTTACAGTTAGTACCATTTGACCTAGCCTCAATTTTTTGATAATTAGATCTCAACTAGAGGAAGATAAAAAATAATTTTTAATAAAGGAAATGAGGGTAAATTGCTAAAATTTGATGAACTTGACCTATGTTTATGGATGTAGTAGCTCAAAATACCAACTGAGAGGAAGGAAGTCTTCACATCAATTATCAATGCTATTTCCTCTGTATACAGGGCAGATAGGGATGGGCAACTTAGACATTGGCTATCTAAAAGGATGGGGCAATAAAGGCACAGGATGCTGGTGGCAGGTTGATTACATCGGGCTATTTCCATTACGGAAATGACAGCTTTGTGTCCTGTCTGGAATAGACAATTACTTTGGATATGTATTTGACTTTCTTACATGCAGTGTTTCTGTCTAAACTATAACCTGTGAACTTACAGAATGCTTTATTCACTGTCACAATATTCCACACAACATTGTCTCAGATCAAGGGATTCACTTCATAGGAAACTAAGTGTGACAATGGTCTCATGCTCATGGAATTTAGTATAAGGATAGGACTGCAAACAACAAGGTCAGCAGTGTGAGCTAAATAGCTACTTAACCAAAAGAAAGATGAGGCTTTCTCCACCCACCAAGATTTAAATCCTTGAAAACTCTATACAAGTCATTATGACTCAAAATCAGCTCAAAGGCACTTAACAATAATCATGTTCCTCATCATCCCAAAACAGCTCTGGCTTGATCAAACAATGGAATGATCTCCTAAAGACACAGTTAGGCATCAGTTAGGTGGCCATACCTTGCAGGGTTGGGGCAATGTTCTCTAGGAGGCTGTATATTCTCTAAACCAGTGTTCAATATATGGTGCTGTTTTCCCAATAGTCAGGATTCATGTGTCCAGGAAGTAAGAGATGGAAATGGGAGAGACACCACTCATTATTACTTTTAGTGATTCACTTGCAAAATTTTTGCTTCTTGTATCTGTGACCCTATGCTCTTCAGATCTGGATGTTTGAGTTCTAGAAGGAGGAATATTCCCACCTGGAGATACATTGTGGATTCCATCACATTGGAAATTTATAATGCCCATGATCACTTTGATCTCCTCATGCCTCTGGATCAACAAGCAAAATAAGAGAGTGCCTGTATTTGGTGGTGTTAAGTAGGTTAAGTAGGTGCTGTGGAGTAGGTTCTGACTCATTATGACTCTGTTTCGTATTTTGCTTTGTGTATTGCTGCTATAAATTGTGCTCTGAACACTGCTTTTGCTGTGTTCCAAAGGTCTTTGTATGTTGCATTTTCATTTTTTGTTTGATTCAGATAATATTTTATTATAATTTGTATTTTTTTCTATTATTCAGTAGTTTTAAAGTAAGGTGCTATTCAGATTCCATGTTGTGATAGTTAGAAGTTTCCTCAGAGATGTGTCCTGCTTCCAGTGTATGGGATACTTGGGTAAAGTTTGCTGCTTTCTGCAGGTATAGATTTAGCTTCTGGCTCATTCTCTGAACTCCACTTCTTTTAACTTGAGCCGGTGCCTTGCGCTATTGCTTGATAATATTGGTAGTCGTCAGCAGTCTGCCATATTACCTGCCCAACCTGACTGCCTGACAGCTGACATACTGATCTTGGTTCATCAGCCTTGCAGTTACATGAGTCAGTTCCATTCTGATATTTAACTCAGAAAGTTTGCCTGCGTATATAATTGTGGGAGTAATTTCCTTTATATAAATTGCTCTCTCTCTGTCTCTCTCTCTCTGTCTATATATATATATT
>NW_006408551.1:876347-912118 GCF_000296735.1 Chrysochloris asiatica | reverse complement strand
TAGTCCTCAAGCTGACATCTCTGCTGTTCAACACTTTAAAAAGTTCCTGTGCAGCAGATTTGCCCAATGCATTACGTCGTCTGATCTCTTGACTGCTACTCCCACGAGTGTTGATAGTTGATCCAACAAGAATGAAGTCCTTTATACTTAACTATTTTTGCTTCTGTAGAAAACCGAGCCATGGTATTTTCAACAGTCTTATATGAATGTAAAAGTTGGACATTGAATAAAGAAGACCATAGATGTATGGTGCATTTGAGCTATGGTATTGGAGGAGAATATTGAAAGTGCCATGGACTGGAAAAAGAACAAACAGATAGATCTGTGTTGGAGGAAGTACAGCCAGAGTGCTCCTTGGAAATCAGGATGGCCAGACTTTGTCTCTCATGATTCGCCTGTATTATCAGGAGAGATCAGTCATTGGAGAAAGATATCATGTTTGGTAAAGTGGAGAGTTCGAGAAAATCAGGAAGACCCCCAATGAGATAAATTGGCACAGTGTCCGAAGTGATGGGCTCAGACAGCACTGTGAGGCTGGTCCAGGACTGGGCAATGTTTTGTTCTGTCATTCTGTTGTGCATTGGGTCACTATGAGTCAGAACCGACTTGATGGCACCTAACAACAACACCAGGAAAACCAGCCTAAAATAGATCCTTCAATCATTATATAATGTCCTTCATTGTGATTTTTACTGATTTTTGATTTAAAGTATACTTTATCAAAAATGAATATTGCCACTTCTGCTCTTTTTTGGTTGTCATTATCTTGATGTTTTCAGTTCTTTGAGTTTTATTGTATTTTTATCGAAAATGTGTCTCTTGTTTACAGCATATTGATGGGTCACATTTTCTTATCATTTATTTTCTCTTTGTATCTTGACTTGTGCATTTAATCCATTCATGTTTGGTGTAACCATCTATATGTGTGAATTTACTACAGTAATTTTGCTGTCGGTTTTTTTTTTTTGTGTGTGTGTGTGTGTGGTGTTGATTTTTTTTTGTGTGTGCTGAGTTGTTTTACAGATTTTCTTATCAGTTTCTTCCTTTCAGTGTTTATGATTTTCTTCTTTACAATTTTGATTACATTGTTTGTGAATTTTTTTTGATGTTACCCTGTTATTTATGATTATCTTCTGGAGTTTAAGACAGTCCATTCTGTCTTAATATTATCTTGAGTTCCTTTCCATTTGGAAGTTCTGTAAATAAATCATTTATTATTATTATTTTTTGCTTTAGTAACCATCGTTTAGAAGCTGTCCTCTCTGGTCCCTTATTTCCAGTTTAGATTAGTTTTATTTTTGAAATATCTGTATCTGGGTTAATTTTTTGTTTTTTTTAAACATTTTGTTATGAATTGAGTGAAAGTTAACAGACAAGTTCATCAGTTTTACTTCCACCAATTATAGGTTTGTTTCATCTAAATGATTATGTTTTTTTTTCCTGCAACAGTTAGATCAGGGTTGATTTTTGAATGATGTCATTGTGTTTCTTAATCTCTGGAGGTTGTCTGCTGTTGCTGGTTGTCTATTCAAAGGACCCTCCTCAGCATTTCTTATAAGGTTGGTCTGGTTTATACAAATTCCTTAAATTTCTGTTTATCTGGGAATGTCCTCATTTTGACAAAATATTTAAGGGACACTTTTGTTGGATTATATAATTGTTGGTTCTCAATTTTTAATATAGATCATTCCATTGTCTTCTTACCTGCATTGTTTCTACTGAGAAATCAGAGCTTAGTCTTATTGGTTCTCCTTTGTAAGCAACTTTTCATTCTTATGAGCTTTGTTTAACATTCTCTCTTTGTAGAGGGTCTGGGTAGTCCACCATCTTGCTGAAAGTCTCAAAATGTTGTTTTTTTTATTATCAATGCAATGTCATTACTCTTGAATTTGTTGTTCCTGGCATTACAAACCATATGATTGTGCAATTCAAAATGGACATTATCAGTCCATATTTAGCTCACTAATGTCTAAGATATCTACCTTTATGTGTTCTATTTCATTTTTGACAATTTTCCTAGGCTCATATTTAGTATATTACGTGTTCCAATTATTAATGGATATGTGTAGCTGTTTATTCTCTTTATGAATTATGTCCCATTAGCAAATGAAGGTTCCATAAGCTTTGCTTCATTCATGTCACTAAGGTCAACTCTACTTTGAGGAGGCAGGGCTTCTCAGCTCATATTTTTAGTGTCTTCCAACTACTACAGGGGCTCATGTTTCAACTCTGCATCTGATAATGTTCTGCTATTATTCATAATGTTTCTATCTGCTGGAAAGCATCTGACAATATTCCCCTGTTATTCATAAGGTTTTCATGGACTAACGTTCAGAAGTGTTCTGCCTCTCTTTCTTCCTAGTCTGCCTTAATTTGGAAATTCCCTGAAACCTATCCACCGTGGATGACCCTGCTGGTATTTAAAATACCAGTGACATACCTTCCAGCATCACAGCAACATGCAAGCCACCACAGTATAACAAGTTTACAGATGAGTGGTGTCATATATAGTTATACATATATACATATATATGTTGTTGTCAACTTCCTTTGAACTGGTTCAAACTCATAGCAACCCTGTATAGGGTTTCCAAGGAGCAGTTGGTAAGTTTGAACTGCTGATCTTGTGGGTCAAACGGAACTCGCAGTCCATGGCTGATTTTACAGTGTTACAGTGTACACTAGGACTTCACATACACATATACATGTAATTATGTGTGTGTGTGCACATATATGTATATACATATACACATATAATTACATATATATGGCATACTGTATATGTATACATATATATACATATACACATATATGCACACACACATATAATTACATATATATGGAGTCCTGGTGTGGTGCTGTAGGATCAGCACTGGACTGATAATCACAATGTTGGTGGTTTGAACCCACCAACTACTCTATGGGAGAAAGGTGAGACTTTCTGTTTCCACAAAGTTTAACAGCAGCTTTGGAACCCTTATACAGGGTCACTATGAATCAGAATTGACTTGACAGCACATAACAACAAGGACATATGTATATACACTCTTGCTGTGGTGCTGTGAGATAAGCACAGGACTACTAATCACAAGGTTAGCAGTTTGAACCTGCCAGCTGGGTCTCTGAAACCCTAGACAGGGTTTCTATGAATCTGAATTTATTCAAGAACCCCTAACAACAACAATATACATGCATAATTGCTGTTTACTTACTCAATTTATTAATGATATTATTGTGTTTAAATGATTACCTTTAATGAAGTACATTGTCAATTTTTTCTCTTATGGCTAATGTAATTTTGTCCCAACAAATCTTTTTTTTTTTTAACTCCAAAAGCATTAAAATATGTTTATAAACTCTTCTAAGGACCCCTGTTGACTTCCTTAGGAGATGGGCTAACCAATTTTGGATTTCATCTTTAAGTCTACAATTTGTTTTAATTTAATTGTTGTGTCCTTTATGATGTTAAGAATTAAAGTTCATTTTATTCTCCAAAAAACTATAGTTGTTTTGGCATTATTTATTGAAAGGATCATTTTTTTAACCTATGGAAGTGCATATTTTGCAAATGGAATGATTTTGTTTGTACGAATCTATTTCTGAGCTTAATCTATTCCATTGATCTATTTGTCTATATTTGTATCACTATTACAGCACATCATTTGCTGGAGTTTCATATTAATTTCTGAACTCTGAGAGTAGAAATCCTTTTACTTTCTTATCCTTTCTTACGATTTTCTGTGTATTTCAGTTGTTTCATAGTTTTTAATCAATGCTTTGATGAGCTTATCCAGTTGCACAAAAGTTAATGTTGTCTGGGAGTTTGATTGGGATTTTATTGAATAGTGTTCTGTTTGAAAAAAACACACAAAAAACTGACATCTAAGCAAGATCAAGTGTTCCTATCAGTGGTATATCAGACATGCAATTGCTTCAGTTATTTTATTTTGACTTAAGAAAATGAAAGCCTATCTGTATACTCCATTTATTTAGTTCTCTTTGATTTCTTTTAGCAGCATTTTTAATGTAGAGATTTTGTAAGTATTTTGTTAGAATTTTACTTATGCACTAAAGTTTTTGAATATTAAAATATATTGTTTCATAAATTTCCTTTGCAAAATTGTGATATTAACATCATAACTAACTTTGTGGATTTTGTATCTAGCAATATTGAAAATTAATTTGTGAATTTTAACATTTTGGTAGATACTTGGATTTACTAAATATTTATTTACATCATCAGTGAGCAGTGTAGATTTAAATGATTCTTTTCCAATTTTTCTACACTTTGCTTCTTTTTTTAGCTTTTTGCCCTGGCTACAGCTATTCAATGTTGAAAACAGGTAGTGCATCTGAGCATCTTTGTCCTTTTTGAAGAGTGAATGTAGGCTAAAATATTCACTACTTTTCCACTATGTATAATGTTAGTTGTAGAGATTTGCAGATATCCTTTTGCGTATCCAGAAAGTGTCTTTCTATTCTTTGTCTAAGAGATTTTTATTGAAAAAAATATGAAATTTTCAGAGTAATTTTCTACATCTATTAGCAATATAAAATAATATTTTCTCCCTTTTCTGTTAATACGTGAAGTAAGAAAAAATGATCAAATTCTCATTCACAAAAATCTGAAATTTTTCCAAGTGTTTAAATGTACTCATTAATTTCCAAGATACAAATAATTGTGAGACACAGGAGAACCAGGAAGATTTGGGAACCAGAAAATAGAGATTCCTCGGGCCTTTTTAAAAACACACCAGCATGTGCTCTGTGTCAGTGAGTAAGATGTTGTTGTTGTTGTTTTTTAAGTGTCCTTTAAGTATATTCTGACTCATGGAGACCATGTATAAGGTTTCTGAGGCTGTTCATCTTTGTGGGAGTAGAAAACTTCACCTTTTCCCATGGAATATTTGTGGTTAGCACTCCAGTGCATATCCTACAGCGTCACCACGCTCCGATTTTATGAATGTTGTTACTGCTGTTAAGTGCCATCAAGTCAGTTCCGTCTCATAGTAACCCTGTATAGGGTTTCCGAGGAAAGCTTGGTGCACTTGAACCTTGCGGTTCAAACCGACCTTGCATTCCAGCACATTAGGCTACAACGCCACACAAGGACTCCTACAAGTTCTTTAGCTTTACTTACATAATCCTAGATACAAAAATGTAGCAAATAACTACATTTCTAGTAAAGAGAAATCCATCATATTTTTTTACCATGCACATTATTCAAAATGGATTTATATCTAATGAGAATATATGTAATGTCAGTAAACACTTAACTGACTAACATATTTAAAAACATCTTCCCAAGCAAGCAAAACCAACTTGAAATACTACATTAAAGTGCAAAACTGGCTTTCTACAAACGAAAATTCTGAAGTAGTTAACTTTCAGTGAGAAAGAACTGAACATGTTTAAGTTGGCAAGACAGCTTTTTCATTTATCACTCCCACGTCATCCTAAGTCATAGTAACACCCCAATGAATACTTTGTTGTTGTTGTTGTTAAGTGCCGTTGAGTTGATTCTGACCCATACCAACCCTGTATAGAGTTTCCAAGGTGCGTCTGGTGAGCTTGAACCACTGACCTTGCAGTTCAAATGATTTTGCAGTCTGATGCATTAGCCCACAGCACAACACCAGGACTCCATCAATGAACACTGTTGCTGTTGTTGTTATGTGCTGTGGAGTCGTTTCCGACTCATAGCGGCTCTGTACAGGGTTTCTGAGGCTGCAAATCTTTACGGAAGCAGAAAGCCTCATCTTTCTCCCGCGGAACAGCTGGTAGTTTCGAACTGCTAACCTTGCGGTTCACAGCCCGATTCGTAACGGATGCATAATTATGAAGCAATAATTTTTTTTTTTTCACTCAACACTGTCACCAGTATGCTGTAACAAAATCATAAAACTCAAATAAATACTTACACGATGTCAAATGATCTTTAGAAAACATAAATTACTGAAATGCAAGCAAGTAAGGCTTGTCCCCTATAGTCACCATCCACTTTCTGGCTAATTGAACATCCAGATGCAGCATGCCACAACTTTCTAAGTATCTAAGTCTGAGTAGCCTTCCCTGAAAGTAACTTTTCACTGTAGACATTGGAGAAAATATACAAATAAACCAAGGCCAAATTGGCAGGCACAGATTTGTCAGGAACTTTAACATCAAATCAAATGTGTTCCTTCCAACCACTTTTCCCTTCAAAGCACATTTTGTAATAGTTCTTCATTTCTAAGAACCCAATTTGGAAACGTTGTATAGGATCACTATGAGTCAGAAGCCCCTTGATAGCACTTAACAACAACAAAGCATATGTAGGGTTTTGGAAGATGACTTTTTAAAAGTCTTTCTTATCAGTGGCTACAAAAATAACAGAGACATGAATGCAAGTCCTTCTGAGCATTTTGTTTAGCCACTTTTCTGTTAAATCAATCTTTTTGTGACTCATTATTCAACCTATCAATGTATCCTCCCTGAATATTGAACAAGATTAAAAGAAGCAACTATAGTACTTGGAAACAGAAGTATGGGCAGCAGACACTTTTGATATTAGAGTGAGTGTTGTACCCTGCACAGCACCCCGATGCCTGCAAGCCTGGGACTAGGACCACCCTTTCACTTTTATCTGTAGTTTTTTTGGGAACCACAATCTCTTCCAAAATCTGATCAGCTGAAAAGATTCCTTCTTTGCAGTTGGAGTAACCCCTTTCATTAATCTGCCCTCTGGGAGAAAAGCAGACCTGTGGGAGTTCAGTGGGTACAGCTTAATTCCAGGCCCTTGGGGAGTTGCCTCAACCAGACTGCCGGAGTCTCTGGCTTGTCCCCACCACAGCTTGCCTCTGTCCATTACCAATTACCACTCTTCGGTGAAATACAACTTTGAGAAGCCAGTAGGCAGAGCACTAATAAAAAAAGACATGAAGGAACATCTTTTGCTCAAAGTTCATTTTATATTTAATATAGATTTCTTCATCCATGAGAGATAATTTATCATGACCAATAGCTTTTTAAGCATATTGCCCTGGTTTCATAGGAAAGGTTCTCAATGATTATATTCGTATATTTATTTCTATATTCTATTTTATACATAATCCCACTTTTAGCTACATTCTCAGCAAGAGTGTACTTATGCTATGGACCTTACCTTTTCAGTCTAACCTTTCTGTTCTTCATTTTTCTATGTAAAAGTACAAGTTTCATTTTGGCAAATGCAAATGTTAAGTAATTTATACTTTTTCATATGATAAAAATATTTTAATACTTCTTTTTATGTTATGAATTTAAAGTGCATATGATATTTATATTTTTTCTCTTAAAAATCACATATTTTTTTGTTTTTATGAATTAAATAAGACTTGTGTTTGATGCACGGAGATTTTCCTAAGGTGCCCTTTTGTTGTTAAGCACTGTGAGTCTGTTTTCATTCATTGTTGCTGTTGTTAGTGCTTTTGAGTCGTTTTGGGCGGTGCAACCCTGTAAAGGATTTTCTAGAAGCAACTGGTGGGTTTAAACTGCCACTTTGCAGTTCACATTGACTTTGTGGTCCAGTGCTTATCCTACAGCTCTACACCAGGACTCAGAAACCCTGCATAGGGTTTCCAAGGAGCAGCTGATGGGTTTGAACTGCCAATCTTATGATTCCCAGTCCAATGCTGATGCTACTATACCACACCAGGAGTACAAGGTTTTCCTTAAAGTTATCCTGATGTAGAAATGTGTGTCACTATAGCATCATTGTTGTTGTTGTTGTTAAGTGCCATCGAGTTGGGTCCGACCCATAGTGACCCTGTACAGGGTTTCCGATAGCATCATACGTACTGCAAAAATACAGACATTGAGTCAGATAAAAAGGAATTTGCAACCTGGTTTCTCCCCAGAGTAGCTTTCTTGAGCTTCAATTTGCCTATATGCAAAGTGAAGACAAAGTACTTATATAAATTCACTATTACATATAATGAAAAAGCAATATATCTCTAATGGTGGCTGATGAATATAATCATCTTAATTACACTACTAAGATGAATACTTTAATAGTATTATGACTTCATTGTTTAAAGCCCATCTGTAATATTAAACTTAGCGGTCCTAAACCATTTTCTTCCCTAGTTTAAAGTTTAAAGTCAAAAGCAAAGTAAACTAGAATGGTGTCCAGAATCACAAAGTCCCTAAAAAAACTGGAATTCAAATGGTCAATAAACATACTTGGTTCAAAACATTAAGATGAACTTAATGATTCAGTTAGGTTTTGTTTGCAGTTTTATCAATAGGCTATTTGATATACAGTGATTATTGTTTGTTCTTTGTTGTGTTCCATCATGTTGGATCATAGTTATAGCTACTCTGTATAGGTTTCTGAGAGAGGCTGGAGGGTTTGAGCTGGTAACCTTGTGGTTAGCAGTCTAGTGCTTATCTTATAGAGTCACAACTGTAAATGTAATTTAGAGTTCTGCTGTGGTGCTAAAGGATAAACATTGGACAGATAGCCATTGGGGGTTCAAATTCACATGGCAACCCTTGGAAACCCTGTAACAGGATCGTTATAAGTCAGAAACTTCTCAACGATAATAACAAAAAAAATAACATGTCAGTTAGTGAGAAATGCTATCCTGTTAAGCTCCTTGTTGTTGATAATTTTCACATAGTCAGTTCTGACTCATAATAACCCAGTTGAGGGTTTCCCAGGAGCACCTGGTGGGTTTGAACAGTGGACATTTTAATTAGCAGTCCAACAGTTATTCTACAGTGTCATACCAGGACCCTTACTAGAAAGGAAATGAACAAGCATTTAAAGATATAGAACAAGCATTTAAAGATAAAGGGATTTTTAATCTTTTTTTTAATGAAAGTGGGATTGCTCTATATTAGCAAATTTCTTTACTTCTTTAAGAACATTACTATTCTTTTGATTGTATCATTGAAGGCTTGTTTCACTTGCTTGTTTCTCAGGGTATAAATGAAGGGGTTCAGCATAGGAGCAATAGAAGTTGTGAGGACTGATACTCCCTTATTGATGGCCACTGAATTCTTTGCTGAGGGTTTGACATAGAGGAAGATACAGCTTCCATAGGTGATAGAAATCACAATCATGTGGGAAGAGCAGGTTGAAAATGCCTTTTTCCTTTGCTGGGCAGAAGGGAAGCGTAGAATGGTCTTGATGATGTACACATACGAGAGAACAACACATATGAGGGTCACAATAAAGGTCAACACAGCACAGACTATCACCACCTGCTCTATGAGCCATGTTTCTGAGCATGAGATCTTTAAGAGAGGAGACACATCACAGGCAAAATGATCAATGACATTAGAGTCACAGAATTCTAAATTTAGGCCCAGACTAAGTGGGGGAACTAGAATCAATAAGCCAGCTGTCCAGCAACCAAGAATGAGTTTTCTACAGATGTTGTTATTCATGATGGTCATGTAATGTAAGGGTTTGCAGATGGCTACATACCGGTCATAGGACATGGTGGCCAGGAGAAAAAATTCTGTAATAGCAAAAAGGTCAGTAAAAAAAATTTGAATAACACAATTGTCATATGTGATTGTCTTGTCACCTGTTGATATGTTGTACAAGTATTTGGGAATACAAGCAGATGTAAATGAGATTTCTAAGAAGGAGAGATTTTGCAGGAAAAAATACATGGCAGTTTTAAGGTGAGAATCAATGAACGTGAGGGAGATGATTGTCAGGTTCCCGGTTACACTCAGCATGTAGGTGAGAAATAGAAAGATGAAAGTCACAACCTTCAGCTGTGGGTCGTCTGTCAGTCCCAGCAGGATGAAACTTGTTACTGTGTGATTTCTCATAGTTGATTTCTGATTTCTATTCAACCTGCATTTATAATTCAAAGATATGTGATATGAGGAGAATGGTGCTGCCATCAATTTCGATAAATTTTGTCTCAAAACATTGTGGGAACCATCTTAATTAATTTTTCATTAATCTGTTTCCAACTACACTAGTATAATTTGTTGATAATTACACCAGCAGCATAGGTTTCAAAGTTGTATTCTTTGCCATTTCTGTAACTATTTCTCAAAAATCAGATTATCCATACCACAAGCCAACATATTCTGAGTGATTTTTACTACATTTTATGCACAATTTGTATTTTTATGTTCAATAAATATTAAAGCCGAATCTAAACTTACACTTCTTAAACAATTTTATTTACGAAACCTGTCCTTCTTTATGGTAACAAACACAGCCCTGCTGATATTGAGTAGGACTCATCGCTAAAAAATAATTTTTATTTCAGTCATTAGAAGTTTACTTCCATGAGAACATATTACAATGCAGAGTAAACTAAGTAATCAACTCCATGGCAACAGGTTACTATTTATATTTGAAATCTTTCTTTAAGTTTAAAAAATTTTTTAATGAGGTGGTACAACATTAGCTAATGTGTTAACTAGATTTTTAATTCCCATGTGGGAAATATTGCTACTTTATTTTCCTTGAGTTATGATCATATCAATGAGAAATTATCATACAAATGAAAGAAACCAAAAATAACGCACTCTAAAAAAGTCATTCCATTAAGATTCATATCAAAACTGATGCAACTAAAAGTAATGTAAATCAGTTTCATTGTCATTGTTGTTAAGTGCTGTTGAGTCCTTTCCAACTCATGGAGACCCTGTATAGGGTTTCCGAGACTGTAAATCTTTGCAGGAGCTGAAAGCCTCACTTTTCTTCTGCATTTCAGTTTTATATAGTCAGAAGGAAAAAAAAAAAAATCTTTTTTTCAGATACAACTATGACTCTTGTCTGCAAAAGATAATATCACTAAAATGACAGAATTGGTCACACTTCACATTCCTTGCAGTTAATTACAGCTTCCTTCTATGAGTTGTTTAAGTAAAACAATTCTTACAGTTAACAATTTTTAAATGAATGTAAAGTTGAAAATCAGTATTTCTTGTCACTACTGATTAAAACCCCACCCACAGATATAGTGAAGTCCTGGTGTGGTGCTGTGGGTTAATGCACTGAACTGCAAGGTCGGCTTGAACTGAGAGGTCGATGGTTCAAGTTCACCAGCTGCTCCTTGGAAACCCTATACAGGGTCACTTAGCAGCAATAGCAACACAGATACAGCAGTCATGAATGGCTTGACTTTTGGATCTTCAGTCTTCAATCACTTGCATAAATCTCATGATAGATATTGTTCTGTTATAAACCACTACCCACTGTCATCCAGTGATTCCAATGTGCAGTGACCCTGTATAGCATTTCTGAGAGCTGCTGGTGGGTCTGAACTGCTGACCTTGTGGTTAAGAGTTCAGTGCTTATCGGTCATATCTATTTTCTTTTACTCTCCACCAGTGATAATAAATAGTACTTCAAAGGCAGTCCTACTAACCTCCAGAAGAGCTGATGTTCTTAACTGTGTGTGCTTGGAAAGAGGGTTTTGTCATTTCAAGCTTGGTATCAGTTTTCTTTGCCAAGTCAGCAACAGAGTTAATATATTAAAAAGTCCTTGGTGACCTAGCTTCAAAAATTACTAATGAGTCACCAGTGTAAATAACATTGGGGAAAAAAAAGAAACAATACAATAAGAACAGGGACATAGCCGTTAGAGACAGAACAAAACATCAAAATCATTTAAGATAAACATACAGAGACTGGTAGGAAAATATAAAAATTCAATAT
This sequence comes from Chrysochloris asiatica, assembly GCF_000296735.1. Classification (NCBI taxonomy): domain Eukaryota; kingdom Metazoa; phylum Chordata; class Mammalia; order Afrosoricida; family Chrysochloridae; genus Chrysochloris; species Chrysochloris asiatica. Next base: position 900,459 of record NW_006408551.1, on the reverse strand, counting down.
CTTAAAATAAATCCTAATCAAGCATTTTAATTTAATTTAATTTTTAAGTAATTCTGTTTATATACAGTTGCTACAGGAGTTCTGGTGTGGCACTGTAGGATAACCACTGCACTGCTAAGCACAAGGTTAGTGGTTCAAATCTGCCAGCCCTTCCTCAGAAAACCTATAAAGGGTTTCTATGAATTGGAACCAATTTGATGGCACTTGTCCTGGAGTGGCACTGTGGGATAAAGCACTAGGCTGCAAGGTTGGGTTGAACTGCAAGGTCAATGTTTCAAATCCACTAAATGCTCCTTGAAAACCCTATACAGGGTCACTATTAATTGGAACTGACTCCACAGAACTTAACAACAACAACAACAACAATAATAACAACAAGTTTGCTACAGGAAGTCTTGGTGGTATAAGTGGATAAGCGTTGTTACTACAACGTTGGCAGTTCAAACACACCAGTCACTCCACAGGAAGAAGACATAGCAGTCTGCCTCTCTAACAATTTACAGCCTTGGAAGCCCTGTGTTTCCATTCTACTCTGCTGAAATTATTTTAAATCCACTCAACAACAACTGGTTTTAATTTTTATTACTATTTTGGAAAGGGTCAGACATTTGATCAGATAAAAACAAACAAACAAATATCCCAGAAAAATATCAAAAGAACAAGGCTAAAGTTTTAAAAAGATGCAATGATTACTAATAATTTTGAGTATACCCTTCCATACATTTCTTTCTGTGAAAATATCCATTTATGTCACATATAATATTTACAAATACAAGAACATTTAATTTAAAATACTTGTATGTATTGAAATGTATAGCTCACTAGAAGCTATTTTATCTTTATATATACAAGGTTAAGTCCAAAATATTTCTACTAGGGTTCCAGTTCATATATGCATGAGTTTATTCCAAACAAAACATGTTTAAACATATCTCTGCCATCAGAGACAGACAAGTTCTTTCAGCAATATACTTGTCTTAGTCTCATTAGGATGTCTTCAAAAAAGAAGATCCCATTAAAATATGACCTTGAATATATCCCACCTGAATTTAGAGATTATCTGAAGAACAGATTTGATACATTGAATACTAAAGACCGAAGACCAGAAGAGTTGTGGGATGACATCAAGAACATCATACAGGAAGAAAGCAAAAAGTCATTAAGAAGACAAAAAAGAAGGAAAACGTCAAAATGGATGTCAGAAGAGACACTGAAACTTGCTCTCCAGCATGCAGATGCTAAAGCAAATGGAAGAAATGAGAAGATAGAATAGCTGAACAGAAAATCCCAAAGGTCAGCTCGAGAAGACAAATTCAAATATTACAACAAAATGTGCAAAGATCTGGAGTCAGAAAACCAGAAGGGAAGAACATGCTCAGCATTTCTCAAGCTGGGGAAACTAAAGAAAAAATTCAAGCCTCAACTTTCGTTATTGAAGGATTCTCTGGGCAAATTATTGAATGATGCAGAAAGCATCAAAAGAAGATGGAAGGAATACACAGAGTCACTGTAATTAAAGGAAATTGTTTCAAGAGGTAGCAGATGATCAAGAGCCAATAATACTGAAGGAAGAAGTCCAAGGTGCATTGAAGGAATTGGAAAAGAACAAGGCACTGGGAATTGATGGAATTCAAATGGAAATACATGTACAGATATTAACATGTACAGATATTAACATAATTTCCAAAGTAAAATTTCTTCAGCAATTGTTGTTAGTGGCCATCGAGTAGGTACTGATGCACAGCAACTCTATGTACAGCAGAATGAAACACTGCCCGGCAATGTGCTAACTTCACAATTATTGTTATGTTTGAGTCTGTTGTTGCTGCCACTGTGCCAATCCATCTCATTGGGAGTCTTTCTTTCTTTCTCCCACCTTCTACTTTACCAATATGATATCCTTCTCCAGAGACTGGATGAAGTCTGGTCATCCTGGCTTCTAATGAGCATTCCAGCTGTATTTCTTCCAACACAGATTGGTTTTTTATTATTATCCTCCAATGCCATTACTCAAGTCATTGGTTCTTCTGTGGTCTTCCTTATTCACTATCCAGCTTTTACATGCATATGAGATTATTGAAAATACCATGGATTGGGTCAAGCACACTTTAGTTTTCAACAATTAGAATATAAAATTCAGAAGTATAATGCAAGGATAATATATATTAATATTTTTTAGGTCGAGTTTATGAGTGTTGTACATACATTCATATCATAATTGAGCTTCTCCCCATTTATACAATGAGACTATTTTTACGTTAATTCAATTTTAGACTAATGTAGATAAAGGCTAGGTTGCAGATTTATTGATACATAATTTATAACCCTGTACAGGGTCACTATGAGTCAGAACCGAGTCCACGGGACATGACGATGACAACAACAACAATTTACATAGATAAAATGTAACAAAAAGATTTTATGTCTGTTTTGTAGAGTTGTGTATCAATGAAACCATAAAGTATGCATCCTTTTGAAATCTTTTCACTTAGCTAATTCAGGGCATACACAGACTACCAAATATTTTGCAAATGACACGCAAAAAAGTAGACAAAATAGATGATTGGGACATACTAAAAATTAAAAATTTATGTGCATCAAAAGACTTCACCAAAAGAGTAAAATGGAACTCACAGAATGGGTAAAAATCTTTTGCAATGACACATCAGGCAAGGGACTCATTTCTAAAATATATAGTAAACTATAACACCTTTACAAGAAAAAGACAAATAACCCAATTAAAAAATGGGTACAGGACATTAACAGACACATCACCAAGGAAGAGATCCAGGCAGCCAACAAATATATGAAGAAATGTTCACAATCACTAGCCATTAGAGAGATGCAAATCAAAACAACAACGAGATATCCTCTCACAACAGCAACAACAACAAAGATTAAAAAAAGTAAATGCAGGTGAGGATGCGGAGAGACTAGGACCCTCCAATATTGTTGGTGGGATTACAAAATGGTCCAACCACTCTGGAAATCAATACAGTGCTTCCTCAGAAGGTTGGAAATAGAAATACCTTATGATACATCAATTCCTCTACTTGGGATTTACCCACAAGAAATATGAACCATAACATGAGTAGCTATATGTACACCAATGTTCATAGCATGGTATTTTCAATAACCTCATATGCATACAAAAGCTGGACAATGAATAAATAAGGAAGACCATACAAGAATTGATGCTTTTGAGTTATGGTGTTTCAGGAGAATATTGAAGGTGCCATAGGCTGCCAAAAGAACCGATAGATCTGTTTTGGAAGAAGTGCAGCCAGAGTGCTCCTTAGAGGCCAAGATTGGCCAAACTTCATCTCTCATACTTTGGACATATTGTCAGGAAGGACCAGTTGCTGGAGAAGGATATCATTCATGTTTGGCAAGGTAGAGGGTCAGAGAAAAAGAGGAGGACCCCCAATGAGCTGGATTGGCCAAGTGGCAGCATCGATGGACTCAAGCGTGGCAACAGTAGTGAGGTTGGCCCAGGATCGGGCAGTGTTTTGTTCTGTTGTGCATAAAGTCACTATGGGTCGGTACCAACTCAATAGCACCTAACAATAATGACAACTACCACTATCAACCGCTCTGAAAGGGGTCACATTATAAAGTCCTGGTAGAGTAGAAGAAAATGTGGAACAAAGCTCAAAACCATAAAAAAGAGCTGGGGCTTGCTGGTCAGAAGGACATTGGAGAAACCCAAGACTGTGTACCTCTATGGCCCTTCAGGTCTGGAATGAAACTCACTATTATGGTCTATTTTTAGCTAAGAAGTCCATAGGTATATAGAGGGGACAGTAACACTAGTCCAGAATGTTCACCATAGAATGGTCAATCATTCAAGGTCAAAAGGAGAACATTTACAAAAGTACAAAAGTGAGAAGGGATGGGAAGGGATGTAGAATGGAAAGGAGAATCACAGGAAGGATATGGGAAAACTATTATTACATGGAGGGGATTGTAATTATTTACATGAATCTAAAACTGATGATCTCTGTAGTTAGTAATTTTGAACTGCTGGCCTTAAGATTTGCAGCCCGATTCGTAACCACTACGCTACCAGCTGCTCCTTGAAAATCCTATACAGATTCGCCATGGGTTGGAACCAACTTGACAGCACTTAACATCAATATTCTGCTGTGGCACTACAGAATAAGCACTGGACTGCTAACTGCAAGGTAGGCAGTTAAAACCACCAAATGCTGCTAGGAAACACTGTACAGGATCACTATGATTCATAACTGATAGGAAAGTAATTAACAACAACATTCCTGTTTTAATTCAAGGCCCCATTATATATATATACAAGATAGCTTTTTATTTTTTTCTTCAAAGTCATGGATGCACTGTTTATTTCTTTTGGTGCTTTTCTTCCTTTCTACTTTTGATTTAGGTGTTGCCATATTTTCAATTAATTTAGTTTCCATTGTGCAGTATATAAATGCTGTTCCTCTCATCAAGGCAATTCTTCAAATACTATATGAGAGTGAGTCAAAAATCATCTTCTGTATGGATATAGAATGTATTTTAATTAACTTTTAGAAAAGACAAATCCATCATTTTCAACATAATCTCCTTGTGTTTCAATACACTTTATCCATCTGCCAACAAACTTCCATGTTCCCTTATTAAAACATGTTTTAGGCTGAGTTGTGAGCCATGAATGCACTGCTTTCTTCACTTATTAATCAAAGGTGATATTTATCATCAAAGAACTGCTTTCAGGGAACAAAACAGATAATAGTTCAGTGGAGGTGGAGCAAGATCAGGACTATCAAAAAGATGCTTTAACACTTCAAAAGGAAGTTTTTGCAGTGTCAACAGTGTGGACAGAGGTGTGGGGACATGCATTGTCAGGCAAGCTCACAAGGCCCTTGCAGTCAGTCCTTTGTGTTTAATACCAAATTTTAGGCTTCACCTCTTCAGTGATTGATTGTTGATTGTTGAACATTTTCCCTGTTAGTGTTCCAATACTGACCCTTGAGAGTCCCAGAAAACTGTAAGCATCAATTTTCCAGTTGGTGGTTGACTTTTGAACTTTTTCTTGCTTGGCGATTGAGGATGTTTCCATTCCATACTCTGCCATTTACTCTCTGACTTATAGCGGTGAATCCATGTCTCATCACCAGTAACATTTTTTCTTAAAGAAACTTTTATCTTCCTTTGAGTATCAGTCCAAATTTTGTTTGCAGATGTCCAAATGCTTGTTTATGCTCTCCCATGAGTTGTTTTGGTACCTATCTTGCATAAACTTTTGGAAATCTGTGTCTATAGTGGATTATTTCATAAGCAGAACCATGGCTGATTTGCAAATGATTTGCCACACAATCCACTGTCACTTGTTTATTCTTACAGAATCATTTCACACGCTGCTGAGTGTTTTCATCAACCATGGAAATGGACAGGCATTTTAATACAACTGTAGTGTGGATAATTTTTTTACTTACTCTCATATGTTCAATTTTTAGAGAAGTTCCATTTGGTTCTGCTTGATATCTTCCATTTATTTTATATTTTTCTTTTAGGTACTTAATTGTTGTTGCTGTTATGTACCATTAGTTGGATTTTTATTTTTACATTGAGGTAAAATCTATATAGAAAGCTGTAGTTATTGATCTTCATCAGTATTTTAGGTTCTTGCTTCCACAAGCAATCATCTGCATATTGCAGGATATTAGTGACTCTTTCTCTACTCCTGATGCCGTGTCTTCTTCATATAATACAGCTTCTCTGATTATATGTTCAGCATAAATATTGAATAAGTATGTTGAAAGAATACAACCCTGGCACACATCTTTTTTTATTTTAAACCATTCAGTATCACCTTGTTCTGTTTTAACAGCTGTTTCTTGGTCTTTGTACAGGTTCCTAAGGAGCACAATTAAGTATCTGGACTACCCATTCTTTTCAATATTATTCATATCTTGTCATGATTTACACAGTTGAAAGCCTTTACATAGTCAATAAAACACATGTAAACATAGTTTTTGCAATTTTCTGCTTTCATTCAGGATCCATATGACATCACCAATGGTCTCCTAGTCCCAAGTCCTCTTCTGAATCCGATTTGAATTTCTAGCAGTTCCCTGTTGATGTATGGTTGCAGTCATTTTTGAACATTCTTTAGCAAAATTTTATTTGCATGTGATATTAATGATATTGTTTGATGAGCTCTGCATTCCATTGGGTTACCTCTCTTTTGAATGGGCACAAATATAGATCTCTTTCAATTGGATTGCCAGGTAATTGTCTTCCAAATTTTGGCATATATGATTCAATGTCTTCAGTGCTGCATCAATCTGTTGAAAGATTTCAATATATATTCTATCAATTCCTGCAGCTTGTTTTTCACAATGCCTTCAGAGCCACTTGAACTTTTTCATTCAGTATCATTGGTTATTGATCATGTGCTACCTCTTGAAATTATTGAACATTGACTGTTTCTTTTTGGTACAGTGCCTATGTATTCCTTCCACTTTCTGTAGATGCTTATGTATCATTCATTAATTTGTCTATGTTATTGTTGTTAAGTGCTGTTGAGTTGGTTCTGACTCATAAAGATCCTATATAGGATTTCTGAGGATCAGCTGGTGAGTTTGAAATGCTGACCTTGTGGTTCAAACTGACCTTGTGGCCCAGTGCTTATCCTACAATGCTACCTCAGAAAATATTGCATGTCAAAGCTTGATTTTTTTTTTTTCTTCCTGTTCTTTTGGCTTGAAAAATATTGAATATGTTCTTCTCTTTTTCTAACTCCAGGTCTTTGTACATTTCATTAAGCTTTCCCTTCTCAAGCTGTCATTTAAAAATTTCTGTTTAACTCTTTTATGTCCTCATTTCTTGGATTCACTTTAGCTTTTCAATTGTCAAGAGCCAGTTTCAGATATCAGTTTTTATCTTTTCTTCCATTCTTGTCTTTTTAATGATCTTTTGTTTCTTCTTGCATAATGTCCTGATGTCATTCCACAACTCTATTGGTCTTTGGTCATTAGTGCCTAATGCATCAAGAAAGTTATTGAGATGGTTTCTAGATGTAGGTGGGATATATCCATGGTTATATTTTATTTCTCATGGATTAATTCCAATTTTATTCGGCTTCAACCTGAACTTGCATATGAGCAATTGATTGTCTGCTTCCACAGTTGGCCTCTGCCCTTGTTTTTGCTGATGATATTGACATTTTCCACTGTCTCTTCCCACAGATATAGCCAGTTTTATTCCTGTGTGTTCCACTTGGTGATATCCATTCAAATAATAAGCTTTTATGTTGTTTACAGTAGGTATTTGCTATAAATTAGTTATTGGTCTTGCAAAATTCTATCATGGGATCTCCAGCATCATTTCTATTACCAAGATCATATTTTCCAACTACAGATCCTTCCTCTTTGTTTCTAACACTTGCATTCCTTGAAACCTGTCCACCACTAATTACCAATACATCTTATTTATTTATTTTTTTCAATACATCTTGAATGCATGTTCAATTTTCTCTTAAAGACATTAGTAGAATTCTTCAATTTAATCCTTACTGACTTTAATTTTTGGTGTGAAAATTTGAATTACAGTGGCATTTACTGGTTTTCTTTGCAAGCATATGGATACTATCCTATAATATACAACGCTGTACTTCAAGATCAATCGTGATTCTTTTTTGATGATGAATGCTATGCCATAACACTTTGATTTTTCATTCCTGACATAGTAAACTATGTGATTGTTAGATTAAAAATGGCCAATACCAATCCACTCCAGCTCACTAAACCCTAGGATTTTTATTTTTGTATGTTCTATTTCCTTTTTGAGAACTACAAATTTTCTGAGATTCATGCTTCATACATTCCTTCTTCTGATTATTAATATATGTTTGCTGATGCTTCTCCTTAGTTTGAACTGTGCTCCATCAACAAATGAAGGTCCTCAAAGCTTTACTCCATTTGTGCCATCACATTCAGGTCTTACCAAGTCATACTCTGAATGCCTTCCAATCTAAGGGGCTAATCTTCGGACAATATATGTAACAATATTCTGGTGCTAGTCATAATGTTTTCACCTTCAGGCACTATTTCTGACAATGGTCCTTTGCTATACATAAGGGTTTCAGTGATTAAATATTTAGAAGTAGTCTGCTTCTCTTCATTCCTGCTCATAGTCTGGAAGCTCCACTGAAACCTGTCCTCCATGAGTGACCCTGCTGTTATTTAGAATACTGGTGGCGTAGCTTCCAGAATCACAGCAACATGCAAACCACTGCAGTTTCACACACTGTCAGACGAGTGGTGGAGAGAATTATATCCAGCATATTTATAATATTTGTTTTAATGTTTCTGAACGTCTTCCAAATAATGAAATTTGTTGCTGGTACTAAGACATATTCGTATGGTTCCTGGCATATCATATGTATGTGTGTGTGTATATGTCTGTTGGTCAATATTTTGTTTGTTACCTTGGTGAATATCAGAATTTTATTGTTCCAGGTCTTTTTTGAGTGCCATATTCTATTCTTACAGCATAATCTTGATTCATTTTACATATCTTTTGAAGATTTTCTTTTGAGGGACAGATTAATTTATATTATAAGAATAACTTAGGTGCACTTCTAAGGCATAACCTTCCTGGAGTTTCTGCTTGGCACTTTGAGTTTTCAGTGAGGGTGTTCCAATTTGCTTGATTGAATATCTTGCAAAGCAGTTTAATCTTTGTAATATGTTCTGTTTGAGGCTCATTGATAATTCCTTGTGTAGCCTTTAGAGTTTTATCATACACATGGGTGATTTAGTAAGCAGTAATGATACATGCTGTGGCACTGTAGGATCAGCATTGGACTGGGAACCGCAAGTTCAGGAATTTAAAACCACTAGCTGCTTCTCAGAAATCCTATACAGGGTTGCTATGAGTCAGAACTAACTTGAAGCACTTAACAACAACAACAAAGACACATGGAGACCACAATGTGGATTTGACACACTTTTGATGCTTAACTCCTGTCTCCACTCATGTCAGCTTCCTTAAACTCCAATCTCCATCTAAATTCAACAAGTTTTCATTGCCTTCATTTACTCAGTTCTATGTTACAGTGTCTCATCTGACTTTGGGAACAATTCTAGTCATACTGAACCCAGAATTCTGGTGTACGTTATCAATAATTCTGAGTCACTATTTATCCTCAATGCTATGTCTATTTCTTCCTGGCCATGTCTTCAGTAATATTCCTGTATAGAAAATACTTCAAGATTTCTACATTGTCTTGCATCAGTATTGTAAAACACACTCATGGGTTATGTTAGAGGAGATAATTGTCATCATAAATCAAGCAATGTTTCATATTCATCTTTTTTAAAATCAATAATACTAAACATTTGATCTCCATCTTCTTGTATCTTTGTCTTATTTTTTAGTTTATTCTTACTGTATCAGCAGTTCAAACCCACCAGCTCCTCCTTGGAAACCCTATGTAGGGTCGCTTATGAGTTAGAACCAACTCATTAGCAACAACAACCTTGTTTCACAAAGTGATTGGTGGTTTTATTATGTACTGAATTTCCAAAGATAAAGAAAATGTTAAAATCTCTCTTATTCTTTACCCAAATGCAATCCTTTCTGTGGAATAACAAATTGCTATCAGTCTGATGAGTATGTTCCTAGATTGTATGCTATCTGCTTTGTGACTGTTGTAATTATTAGGTGCCATAAAGTTGGTTCCAACTGATTATGATACAATGTACCACAGAATGAAACACTGTCTGTTCCTGTGTCATTCTCATAATCTGTTATGTTTGAACCCATTGTCAAATGATCTCATTGAAGGTCTTCCTTTTTGTCTCTGACCCTCTACTTTTCAAGCATGATGTTCTCCATGGACTGGTCTATCCTGACAATATGCCCAAAGTACACGAGACAAAAGATTATCATCCACATTTCTACCAAGACAGAGTCATGGTACACTCAATATTCTTCACCAACACAATAATTCAAAGACATTAATTCTTTGGTCTTCCTTATTCATTGTCCAGCTTTTTCATACATATGAGATGATTGAAAATTTCATGATCATTGCTACTTATGAGTTCTACTGGCCAATTTTTTTTTTAGAAGTAGATTGCCAGACTTATCTTCCTAGACTGTTGTTGCCTGGAAGCTTCTCTGGAAACCTGTCCACTATGAGCGATCCTGTTGGTATCTGAAATACTAGTAGCATAGTTTCCAGCATCACCATATGCAAGTCAGCACAGCATGGTGAATTGGCAGACAAGTGGTGATCTGTTTATATGATAGGTAAAGCATATGTGTTTATGTGTTGTATCCTATTATACACTAATTCTATAAATTATTTTCACACTCAATACAAATCTTATATTTATTTCTATGTCAATTAGGAGATTTTTTTACATGATCTAAGAAATAATAAAAGTATGAGTAGCTTATTTACAGTTAGATTAAAATAGCTTAAAGACAACTCAATCACTGAAATAAAATTCAGGAAAGAATGGGAAAATTTAGGAATTAATGGAAACTAAAGAAAAACACAAATATGAAACAAAATTTGAGATGATGGAGATGAATAGTGATCACAAAATATAAAAACTCTAAATAGGTCATTTAAAATGATTAAATCAGACAACATACTCAACTGAGTAAGGAGCTTTGGTGGTGTACTAGTTATGAGTCCGGCTGCCAACCTCAAGGTTAGCAGTTTGAAACTACCAACTGCTCTGTGGGAGAAAGATGAGACTTTCTGCTCCAGTAAAGGTTTACAGCTTCAAAATCCTATACGGGGTCTCTATGAGTTGTAGTGGACTCCATGGCACAGAGCTACCACCACCACCAATCAAACTGGATACAAAGTAACATGAAAACAAAAGATGGAAACCACATAAAAATGATATGTTAACAAAAAGTGCAACAGATATAAATCCTTAGCTTAAAATAAATGGATGAATCCTTGTTTCATGTAATGGCTGACTTTTCAATCTGGACCATGACTTGAACAAATGTATTTCCAAGAGCTAAAGATGAAGAAGAAAAAGTCAAACAATCTCTTTGTAGATTTGCAGCCTAATTGTGAGTCATCAAGTTTTAAGCTTGGATTAAGATTTGTACAGGTTAATAATTAGGGATTTGAAAGAAATCAAACAAAAGTCCTTTCCATAGAATAATAATAACATTATTCCAGGTCAGAATATTTAATAGTTCAGCAAGTACAATGTCTACAACATAGTTGCTGATTAGTAGACATATTAGAAGAAAATATACTGGGGGGATATGTGATAAATATGAAGACCACACACTAACTCCTACTGCTTCAGAGGATGGAATACAAGGCACAAACTGTAACAACATGACCTTCAAAGAAACAAAAGATTATAAACAATTACAGAAAACTCTAAATGTAGATTAGGGAAAAAAAATCAAATCATTTGAATTCTAGAAGAATCATAGAGTATATATATATATATAAAATCATAGTAACCAACCTTCAAATTAATAGGGACATTTCAAAGGTGAAAACAAAATGTAACAGAAAAGTCTGGATAAACTGAAAACACTTACAAATAGGGAAGATATAAAAATAAATGTTTTTACATAAAATAAATGGACTTCAAAGAGCCAGACACAAAATACTATACATTGTATAATTTCATTCATATGAAAATTCCAGAATGAGCAAATCTAGTGAGAAAGAAAGTACATTAGTGGTTGCCTAAGGCTGGGAAATTAAGCATCACTGGTAAAGAAGTAGAATTTTCTCCTTTTATGTGGAAGGCCAGTGTTCATTCCTGGTCAATGCATGTTGTGTACATCCACCACACACTTTGTAAGACAGACTAGATAGAAAGACCTGGTTATCTGCTGCTGAAAATCAGCTAATAAAAAGTTCATGAGCCGTAATAGTTTGATTCATAGCCTATCATGGGGATAGAACAGTATCAAGTAGCATTTAATTCATGATTGCCATGTATTCAGGCACTAACTACACAGCAGCAAACAGCAATAAAATTAATAAAGCTAGGAAGAAAGAGATGAATGGAGTGACTGCTAATGGGTGCAAGGCTCCTTTCAGGGTTATAAAGTATTCTAAAATTAGACTATGATAACAAATGCATAACTTTATATAGACTTCAAAATTTTGAATCTTATGCAAATTTGGTGAAATTTATAATATGTAACTTTTATATTAATGAAGCTGTTTTTTTTTTTTAATTGTCTAAATAAAGAAGTCAAAATATTTAAGATTAGATAATATATTAAAAAAAACCCTCAAAGTTAGTAAATTGAATGCAGGATATGAATTAAGAAACCATGAGTTAATAATTTTATAAACAGTTGTTGTTGTTGTTGTTAGGTGCCATTGAGTTGGTACTGACCCATAGCAACCTTATGCACAGCAGAATGAAACACTTCCCAGTCCTGGGCTAACCTCAGTACTGTTGCCACGCTCGAGTCCATTGATGCTGCCACTTGGTCAATCCATCTCATTGGGGGTCTTCCTCTTTTTCTCTGACCCTCCACCTTACCAAACATGATATCCTTCTCCAGTGACGGGTCCCTCCTGACAATATGTCCAAAGTATGAGAGACAAAGTTTGGCCAATCTTGGTCTCCAAGGAACACTCTGGCTGCACTTCCTCTAAAACAGATTTATTGGTTCTTTTGGCAGCCATGGCACTTTCAATGTTCTTCTCCAACACCATAACTCAAAAGCATCAATTCTTCTATGGTCTTCCTTATTCACTGTCCAACTATCGCATGCATGCATATGAGGTTATTAAAAATACCATGGCTTGGGTCAGGTGCATCTTAGTCCTCAAGCTGACATCTTTGCTCTTCAACACTTTAAAAAGGTCTTGTGCAGCAGATTTGCCTAATGCATTACGTCATTTGATTTCTTGACTGCTGCTTCCGTGAGTATTGATAGTTGATCCAAGAAGAATGTAAGTCCTTGACAACTTCAATCTTTTCTCCGCTGATAAGACAGTTGTTTATTAGTCCAGTGGTGAGGATTTGTATTTTCTTTATATTGAGATATAATCTATAGCGAAGGCTATGCTCTTTGATCTTCATCAGTAAATGTTTTAAGTCTTCTTCACTTTCAGAAAGCAAAGTTGTGTCATCTGCATATTGCAGGTTGTTAATGCTTTTTCATATTTTAAAGAAGTCTTTTGCAGCAGATTTGCCCAATGCAATATGTCATTTTCTTTTTTGACTGCTGCTTTCATAAACACTGATTTTGGATCCAAGTAAAATGAAATCTTAGACATCTTCAATCTGTTCTACATGTATTATGATGTGCTTGTTGGGTAAATCATGAGGATTTTTGTTTCTCTTACATTGAGTTGTAATCCATACTGAAGACTGTATCTTTTGATCTCCATTAATAAGTGCTTCAAGTCTTTGCTTTCAACAAGCAAAGTTGTGTCATCTGCATGTTGCAGTTTGTTAATGAGACTTCTTCTAGTTCTGATGCCTCCTTCTTCTTCAATATTTTCCAGTTTCTCAGATTATTTGTTCAGCATAGAGATTGAAAAAGTATGGTCAAATGATACAACCCTGATACACTCCTTTCCTGATTTTAAACCATTCGATATCTTCTTATTCTTTTCATAAAACTGCCTCTTTGTTTATGCATAGCTTCCACATGAGCACAATTAAGTGTTTTGGAATGCCCATTCTTCACAATGTTATCCATCATTTGCATGATCTACAAAGTCTAATGTCTTTGAGTAGTCAATAAAACACATGCAAACATCTTTCTGGTATTCTTAGTTTTCAACCAAGATCCATCAGACATCAGGAAAGATAACCCTCATTCTACATACTCTCTGAATGTGACTAGAATTTCTGGCATCTCCCTGTAGATATGCTGCTACAACTATTATTGTATTATCTTCAGCAAAAGTTGACTTGCATGTAGTTAACTTTAAGAAAACCCAAAACTCCTTGACTTTACATTTTTCACTAGCGGATGACATAGCCTTAACAAGACAGAATATAGATGAATATGTTAGGAAAATTAACCAATGGTTAATTGAACTAACAAAAGTTACCCTAAACATTACAGAGAAATAACAGATATGACTTTAAAAAGTAATTTATTAAATTTATTAAAATAAATTGAAACTAAGTTTATTTTCATTGAAAAATTAAAGAAGAGGATTGGGTAATTGTAGTAGCATAGTACTGCGAGGACATTTTTGTGATTCCCATTATATATTGAAATTTAAGATGGTCTGATCAACACAGAAGCGAGGAAAATAAAAGTTTTTGATCATTGTCAACTCAATATGCATTATAAATGTTTATATTTGTCTGTGTGCAAGTTAATTTCTTTTTATATTCTTAGATTCCTGGTATGACACTATAGGAAAGGCACTTAACCACAAGTTCAGTTTAAGTCACAAGGTAAGGGGTTCAAATTTACTGTCTGGTCCTCAGAAACTCTATACAGGGTCTCTATGTAGCAGAACCAACTCGAAGACACTTAGTAACAACAACATATGATTGTTTCTTTTTTACATCTTAAAGTACATGGGAGAAGGTTTGTTGTTGTTGTTGTTAAGTGAAGTGGAGTTGGTTCTGACCCATAGCAACCCTTATAGGGTTTCCAAGGAGCAGCTGGTGAGTTTGAACCTCTGACCTTGCAGTTCAAATGGCTTTGCAGTCTGGTGCATTAACCCACAGCACTACATCAAGAATCACTAAAATGATAACTGGCCCAAATTAAATGCCCAGTGCTGATTTCAGCGTAGGATAAGTATTGGACTGCTAACCATAAGGCTGTCACTTCAAACCCACTAGCTGCTTCCATGGAAAAAGATGAGGCTTTTTGTTCCTTTAAAGAGTTAGATATTAAGATATCCTATACAGAGTCACTAAGGAGCTCTTGTAGTATAGCAGTTATGAACCAGGCTGCAAATCTCAAGGTCAGCAGTTCAAAACTACCAGCTGTTCTGTGAGAGAAAGATGAGGCTTTCTGCTCCCCCGACTCCATAGCTCATAACCACCACCACCACCATACAGGGTCACTATGAGTAAGAAACTGACTGGACAGTATTTAACAGTAGCAACAGCAAATATTTGTTAGGTGAATCAGTGAATATATCATTTTAGAAGATTTAATTAGAAGAAGCAAAGGTGATTATTACCTATTGGACAATGTAATGATTCATTAACATTTTTTTTGGACAATGTAATGATTCATTAACATTTTTTTCTTTTGATATTTTTAAGTTGGAGATATGATTTAATTATATTTTATATTTAAATTTCTGGCATTACCCACTTGGAGATGAAAAAAGAATTTAAATTTCAGTGTCCGTGGTTCAAGCTCACCAGCTGCTCCTTGGAAACCCTATGAAATAGGGTCACTATGGATTAGAATTGACTCGACAGCACTTAACAACAACAACAATATGGAAGAATGTTTGTGAGACAATGAGTGTATAGGACAGAATAGCGGAGACAGCATTTTGAAAGAGATAACTTGTTTAGAGAGTTTGGGAAGCTCACTATAAGAGTAATTTTAAGTTCTAACTCCCGTTCTCTCATTTCTTGAAAAATATTATAATTCTTTTGATTGAGTCATTGAAGGCTTGTTTTACTTGCTTGTTTCTCAGTGTGTAGATGAAGGGGTTCAGCATAGGAGCAATGGAAGTCATGAGGACTGTCACACTTTTATTGATGGCCACAGATTCCTTTGCTGAAGGTTTGATGTAGACGAAGATGCAGCTGCCATAGGTGATGGAAACCACAATCATGTGGGAAGAACAGGTAGAAAACGCTTTATTCTTTTGTTGAGCGGATGGAAATCCTACAATTGTCTTGATGATATAAATGTAGGACAGAATGACACACAGAAGTGTTATGATGAGGGTCAGCACAGCACAGATTATAACAGTCTGTTCCATGAACCAAGTGTTTGAACAGGAGATCTTCAGGAGGGGAGATGCATCACAGATAAAATGATCAATAGTGTCAGAATCACAAAATTCTAGATTTAATCCCTGACTTAATGGGGGTATTAGAATACACAGACCAGCCACCCAACAGCACAAGACTATTCTTCTGCAGACTGTGGTATTCATGATGGTCACATAATGCAGAGGTTTGCAGATGGCCACGTAGCGGTCATAGGACATGGCAGCCAGGAGGAAAAATTCTGTTACTCCACAGAGGTCAGTAAAAAACACTTGGATGACACAAGCATTATAAGTAATGACCTTGTCACCTGTTGCTATGTTATACAAGTATCTGGGGATACAGGCAGATGTGAATGAGATCTCTAACAAGGAGAAATTTTGTAGAAAAAAGTACATAGCTGTTTTAAGGTGAGAATTCAGTAAGATGAGTGTGATGATTGTCAAATTCCCAGTTATACTCAGCATGTAGCTGAGAAAGAAAAAGATAAACACCAAAACCTGCAGTTGTGGGTCATCTGTCAGTCCCAGCAGAATGAATGCTGTTACTGTATGGTTTCTCTTCATGACTCTTGACTTGGGTCCAATCTGCATGTAATATTCAGGGACATTTTATTACATAATTTTAACAATATTATACCCATCATGCTCAGATTTTTCTATTCATTAAAATTTATTATTAAAAATTTTAGCTCTTTAAATACATACTCTGAATAGGATTGCCTTTAAGGGCTATTAGTGTCTCACTTTATAAGAAGAAAAAAAAGATCCTTTGACCCCTTTCTGAGTTTGTGCATAAAACGTATTTTCTTCTGTGAACAGCTCTAAGCGCGACATGCACATACACGTGCATGCATTCACACATACCATCTCCAACTCTCCACCTGAATTCTTCTTAGCTTTCTCATCCCTAAGCAATTATTCATAGTCCCTGTTGGTTTAGTGTATTTTAATCTTTAGTTAAAAGTATTAGGTTTATCCTTTTATGAAATGTTCCCGCAAATTAGCTTCAAACACAGCACATCTATAAATGACATATATTTTTCTCGCTTTTACCTGTTGTTATTTGTTAGTATAATCTTCATCCGTATTCGCCCTTCATAGTGGTCACATTCCCTCTGTATTTTCATCAGTTGCTATGCTTTAATTTTTAAATGAGTGTCTCTAGGCTTGTCTTCATCAATGAATTGTTATATATTTTCATTCGATAATTGCTATATATGGAAGTCCCAATTGATTTGTAAGTAAACTCACTATCATGTAAATCTTTACATTCTTTTGTGGATATGGGATAGGTTCATCTCTGACTACCTAAAATGTGAACACAGTTATGGCCTTATGGGCACAGTCTCTAACATAAAGGAGAAATTATCTGGCTCATGGTTTTCCTTAGAGTTTATGGACACACTGAACAATTATATTATGTTAAATTGATATGGAATTGAAGTATTGCTGATTTCCCCCCTAGCTTTCTATCCTTCTTTCTAATATCTCAGGTACCATGCATATCACTGATCAAGTGTACTCAGCACTGTTAACATTAAACATCCCTAAACACACTAGAAATATCTTTTTGTGTCCCAAATAGTAATAAAGTATAATAAAACAAGATTTAAAAAAAGTCTCTCAGTAAAATGAGACTAATTGACTTTTATTTACTTTACTTTAAAGATATATCTTTGCAATGTGGACAAGGAATATTGATATGGTGATGCAACTTCATAATTCTTTGAGGGGAATGCATGCCTATGTAATTGTATACATATGTAGATCTTTAGTTGATGTGAGGTTGGCAATGTGTAAAATACACTTCTTTGTTCTTATAAGTACCAACATATTACTAGGCATAAAACTTCCCAGAAAATGACATTTATAAATACAAAGAAAATGCATTTAAAATATTCTAAAATGGATGGTTTCCATTTATATATTTTAAATTCTATACTTACAAATATAGAATTTACCACTTACATCTCTGATTATGACAAAGTCTATATCTTTTCCTCCAGAGCACAAGACGTATACCACACAAAGTAAATATAATTAGAATGATGATCTTTATTTCACTTACTATTATGACTGTTAATCACTTTAGTGTTGAAACACATAAAATCTTTAAATGTCCAGGTTAAACATGGTAGCTGTGATGAAGATTTTCATGTGAACTGCTGATTTTCGCTATGAATCCACTGTCACATCCACAGGTCTGGGATACATAATATGCATCTTCAACTAACTATATGGACTTCTTTATTCTACTATTGAAATTCCCACAAGAAAGACAAGACAAGACAAGTAATGATAATGAAATGAGAGTTATGGAATGTCAGGGATCCTCTCCTGCTTCAGGAAAGCTGCTCTTCTGACCTACTGGGCAGCAAGTGAGTTTACTGCATTCGGCTTAACATTTGATGTTTGCTTTATTTGAAAAAAAAAAAAAAATGCAACTAAGTGAATAAACAAAGAGTTCTTCATGATGTACAAGCAAGGTTGTTAATGAATCTTCTGAGTAAGGACATTTGGGGAAACAAAAGTATGGGAACAAAGGCATCTTTGGAGACAGTGTCCTTGGAGACAGGGATGTAGCATCAGACAGACAATATGAGAATCAGATTATAAAACTCAAGGTTAGCTTCATTTTACAGTCACATTGCTTAATCTTAGATGTACCAAAAGGGAAGATCATAAAAAGATCACATTTCTTGATTCCTGGTTTGCTACATGAATAGTTTATTTATATTTGAAAAATTTCAACTAGGAAAAAGACATATGTGAAATTCCATATGCTATACTACTTACGGAGTCCTGGTGTGAAGATGTGGGTTATAATGTGCTGGACTGAAAAGTTAGCTTGAACTGTAAGGTTGGTGGTTCAAGCTCACCAGTTGCTCCTTGGGAATGCTATACAGGGTCGCAATGGGTTGGAACTGACTCGACAACACTTGACAACAACAACAACAATATAATACTTATAGAATAATAGATACACTCTAGACATTTATTTGGAGTCCTGGTGTGGCATTGTGGGATACTGCACTGGACTGCAATGTCAGTTTGAACTACAAGGTCAGCATTTCAAGCTCACCAGCCACTCCTTAGAAACCCTATATAGGGTTCCTATGAGTTGGAACTAGTGTGACAGCACTTACCATCAACAACAGCAACAGACATTTATTCATACAAATATATAAAAATATTTTATGTTGCTAAGAAGCTCTGGTAGTGTAGTGATTATGAATCAGGCTGGTAACATCACAGTCAGCAGTTTGAAACTACTAGATGCTCCATGGAAAAAGATGAGGCTTTTTGCCCTTGTAAAGATTTACAGCCTTGGAAATCCTGTACAGGGTCACTATGAGTCGGAACCAACTCCACGGCACATAACAACAACAACAAGTGCCATTAAGTTGGTTCCAAATCATAGTGGCTCTGTATAGGATTTCCAGGGAATAGTTGGTGGGTTTGAACTGTCAACCTGTGGTTAGCTGTTCAGTGCTTACAGAGCCACAGCAAGAGGTCATATATTTTATAGAAGATATTTAAAAGTAAGGAGTCCTGATGTGGCACTGTGGGTTAATGTACTGGACTGCAAAGTCAGTTCAAACAGCAAGGTCGGTGGTTCAAGTTCACCAGCCATTCCTCAGAAAATCTATACAGGGTCACTATGGGTTGGAATCAACTCAACTTGATTGCACTTGACCACCAACCATCACATTTAAAACTTAAAGGAGCCCTGGTGAAGTAGAGGGTTACACATTGGGCTGCTAACTACAAGGTCAGCAGTTTGAATCTACCAGTTGCTCCATGGGAGAAAGACAAGGCTTTCTGCTCCCATAAAGATTTACAACCCAAGAAACCCTATACAGGGTTGCTGAGTTACACTGCACACAGTCCCCATTTAAAAATAAAAAAGCCTTAGTGGTGCTGTAGAAAAAACCACCAGATTGCTAACTGAAAGGTCTTCAGTTCCACTATCTGCTCTGTGGGAGAAAGATACAGCTTTCTGCATCTGTAAAGATTAATAGCCTTGGAAACCCTACACAGCTGGGGTGGGGAAACTTTTCTGTGGAGGACCATTTGCATATTTATAACATCATTCTCTGTGGGACATCCAAAATTATCAACTTAAAAATGATCCTGCTGTATTTGGTCCAACATTTAATTAACTCAACCCAAATGTGATGCCTGGAACTGCTTCTCTGGTGAGGCTACTGAAGTTTCTACTTACAAATGTTTTTCCAGGTTTGCATCAGTCAGTCTGAAGTGCAGTTGATTCTTTGTGATGATAAGTTTTTTTTCTATATTTTATTGTGAATTATGTGATAGTTTACATGGGAGAACATTAGTTTTACATTCATCCTATCGTATATTGTTTCATTGCTATGGTGACAATCCCCATGCAGCAGCTAAAGGGTATACACTACAAGCCTGCCCCCCAGTCATCAACACACAGCCTGTCTCCCTCTCTGTGTCTAAAGTCCCCAGCGCTCCATCTCTCCACGTCATCATCTCTGCCTCTATCTCAGGCATCACTGCTTCTCTGGGTAGGGTCCCAGGGACCTCCACTCCTAGGCTGAAAAGTTAATCACTCCCCTCTTTGCTACAAAATGTCTACCTTTACATTTCCAACCCTCACAAGCAGTCCTGATAATAGTTATTCACTATTGTATCACAAGCGACCCATCCGCATTTCATTTAATCAGCCCCACCTAGACAGATTGTATACTATTCAGTGGAGAGTCTACCTTCCTCCACGCCCTCTGGATCTAGGCTCCATCTTGAAAGCTTATAAGCCAGTCACTTCTTGCCTTTGTAGCCCCCCATCCCCCATTTTGGGTAGCCAATGTCCAAGTTGCCAATCCCTGTCTACTCTGTGTATGGAGGGGGTAGGAATGATCCTTGCTGTAAGGATTTGTTCCCTCTTTTGAGCTACTGCATCCATAGGTGTAGGTCAAGTTCATCAAATTGTACCAGATTACTCTTTCTCTCCTCTTCTTTCTTCTTCTAGTTGAGCCCTGATCATCTAGTCATTGAAGCCAGGTCAAGTGAATATTATATGTAAGTGTGGGTGTTCTTGTGCATATGCCCTCTCTTCTTATCAGTTGGATGTTTCTCTCTCCACTTTAGTCCTCTGTGGCTATGTCACTGACTCTGGACCCAAGAGTCCCCAGGTCTTGCCACACTGCTGACCAACCAGGTCTACACCCGGGTTGTGATGATAAGTTTTGAATCCCAAAGCAGTAAGTTGTTCTGAACATAGATGCATATTTCAATGCATGTCTCCTCCAAGTGGGAAATTCATCATTCTTGTTTAATGTTTATAGAACTCAAGCAGTGGGAGGCTATTGTACCTGATTTTCAGCTCACCATCACTTTGCAGCTGAAGGATTTCATGTTTTCTGTTATCAGGTTATGTTATCATGTTTTATGTTATCCTCATGAAAGGAGTGTAGCAAAGATGTTCAATTCCATTTGTTTAGTTTTATCCTTGTGCATAAGGCTGCTATGGGTCAGTACCTACTCTATGGCACCTAACAACAACAACATTCTTGAGTATTATTCCTTCAATATGACACTATTCCTTGAATCTCTCATTAAATGAGTCAATTAATTTCACACATTCACCAGCATATTCAAGTGTTGTAGAAGGATTTTGTCTTTCCAGAGTATACTTTCGAGTTGCACTTTCCACAGAAGTCCTGGCATGGCCCTGCTGGATAATGCACTGGACCTCAAGGTCAGTTTCATCTGCAAGGTCAGCAATTAAAACTCACCAGCCTCTCCTCAAAAACCTGTAGCGGGTCTGTATGAGTTGGTACTGACTCAATGGCACTTAACAACAACAACAACAATAATTTAGCTTCAAATGATTTCACATTTGAAAGTAGGAAGCTGAGACACTGGTTGGGGCCCTGCAGCTTGACTTTCAGCTCTGAGAGGTACTTGGTAATGTCCACCATAAACGCTAGATCACACAGCAACTTGCTATTATTGAGTTCCCTGACAGGTTTCCCCTTCATCTCCTTCAGCTGCTTGACTTTGTCCCACGGTTTGTAAAACCTCATGAACATGTTCCTACGACTCAGCCACTGCACTTCACAGTGATAAGCAAGATCCCCATACACAGAGTCAGGGTCATTCAGTAATTCCTTAAACTGGTGGCTGCTAAATCCTTTACTTTAGATACAATTACTGTATGGCACTGCTGTTGACATCACATTGTTAAGCAGCAAAAACTGTGCACAGTTGTTGAAAGAAAAGACTTTCTTGGTACATGATGCATTGGCGTATAATTAAATCTCTTGGATCAGGACTGAGATGATTCATTCTTTATTGACAAATGCAACACTTTTTATGAGCCAACCATGGCTGAAGCTCCATCTGTAGTAAGGTCACTTAACTTTTCAAATGTTAGTTCAAGATTTTCCATTGATAAAGCAAGTCGTTCAAACAGGTCCTCATCTTTTGTAGTGCTTTACATGGCTTTCAGTAACAACAGTTCCTCTCACAGGTCAAACTCTGCATTTATCCCATGAATGAAAATGGCCAGTTGGGCAGTATTTGCTATGTCCATTGCCTCATTACAAAACAGAGAGAAAAATGAGAAATTTCCCACAGAATTCTTTAATAATTTTTCAGTATCTTGTGCTAAGTCAGTTATCTGATCTGAGATGATTCTATGAGACAAATTAAGATGCTGAAACAAATCTACAGCAGCCACCATGCACTTTTTCAGAAACTCTCCCTCTAAATGAGTCCTCAGCTATGTGATTAGTGCACTCACTATACAACTTGTCTAAATAACATTGTCTCTGTCACAATGAGGCCTAGCGAAAGCAACTTGTTGTGACACCAAACTCAGCTGAAGAGCATTGATTTTATTCAGGCTCATTTCACCTCCCAACTCCCTAACTTTAGCATGTCTCGAGATGTAATGCTGCTCCAAATTGGCTTTTTCATTACTGCTAATGCATCTCCACAAACTAGCACACAGGTTTGCCTTTGACTTCAACAGAAAAATAATAATTTGTCTATTTCTCTAGGAAAGATCGACGCTCTGCATCAACTTTTCTGTGTAGTTGCCGTTTGTAAGATGTCACACCACTAAGTTTTAGTAACTATCCAGTAGTGTGTGTGTTACCAGTGATGCAATTATTTTACCTGGATCACCATTCTAATCTTATATCATGGATTTGGAATATATTCAGTGTTTGTATCATCAGCTCTTGAGGTCTTTTCTGTGTAGTGTAATTTCCTTAATCTTTATCTGAGATTCAGTTTTTGCAAGGATTGTTGATCATGGATATGTGAATAAAGATTGTATTGGAATTATTATCTGTGTCAACAACATCATTGTCAATAATAATCAGAGGCAAGGTCATCAACATTGTGAGGAATCATCTCATCACATCCAGTCTCATCATCATTGGATTGTGGTAGTTTGTCACAGCATGTTTACATTTTCATAACACATAAACTCCCAGCCTGCCTGGCACTGACAGTCTTCTGAGTCACTGCAATACAGACAGAAGGGCCGAGGGCACACCGCTTCCAACACCACCATAAGCAGATTATTTGACATGCAGACACTATAATTGTCATTTTAGAGCATTCTATTCTGTTGAATGTGTAGTTGTTTCTTGTTGCAGCTTGAATTCAAATTTATTTTATATTTATATGTTTTTTGTAATTTGGATAAAAGTTTAGAGAACAAATTGATTTTCCATTCAAGAACACATATACTTCTTGTTTTAATTGCAGTCTCTACAATGTATCTTTCCATTGTCTTCTTGTGTTTACTGCTTCCCTTCTGTCGGGGACCCGCCTCGACATAGGGGTTTGGTTCACGAGGAGGGGATACCTGATGGCGATTGCAATATATCAAGAATACACAGAAAGAGACAAAGAGAGAGACAATGAGGCACCCCAAAGCCAGGGTGGATACATCACTGGTGGGCAGGCCTGGGAGTACAGGAATCGTGGCCTCTGCAGGCAGCAACTCACTGCCCTGCAATCTTTACCGCATGCCCTCCAGCCCGTAATGCACTGCCATCTTTACTCCATGCCTTCCAACCAGTAATGCACTGCAATCTTTACTCCATGCCTTCCAACCAGTAATGCACACCTGGGGAGGCTCGGGCCTTTGTTTTATTTAGGGGAGGAGCTTCACACCAAGCTGGGAGGGACTTAGGCAAG
>NW_006408551.1:874201-876007 GCF_000296735.1 Chrysochloris asiatica | reverse complement strand
CTTGGCTCTTAGGAAAATATCACATTTATCTGTGGATTATCAAAGGCCCCATGTATTAAATTAATACATATAACTGAATATTAAGATGAAAGACAATTTGCCATTAACTGCCAGTGGCCTCATTTGTTACACTCGGCCCTAGAGGGCCTCGAACCTCTGACTAGTCTTACACGGTCCGCAACACCCTTCATTCTTCTTTCCTACCACTTCTTGCTTTCTGAGCATTATCCCTAACAAATGTCCTTTTGATCTTATATGGTTGATTATTTTAATGAGTTCTTAACCACAATGGTGTTAATGTTTACCTAATAAGCCTGTGTATTATTAAACTGAAAGTTTAGTCATGAGGATTATTTCAGTCTAGGACTGAGGTATGTCTATGGGCCTTAGTCTTAGAAGTGAGGGAGTGGCCAAGTTCTTTTCCTTTCCACATAAAATTGGTGATCAGTTGTTTCTCTTTTTTTAATCTCTTAAAGAATAATGGTAAAATCTAGATTGGGACTGCATTATATCTGTGTACTGCTTTGTATAATGTTGATAGTTTCATAATGTTAAGTCTTTTGGTACATGCTTTTGTTGTCGCTGTCAGGTACTGTCCAGTCAGTAGCAACTCATAGTGACCCTATGTACAGCAGAATGTCCCTGCACCAACCTTGTGATTGTTGCTACGCTTGAGCTTGAGCTCATAGCCACTGTGCCAATCCATCTCACTAGGGTCCTTCCTCTTTATCTAGCACCAAACACTTTACCATACATGATGTCCTTGTCTGAGAACTGGTCCCTTGTGATACTATGTCCGAAGGATGATAGATGGAGTTTGGTTATTCTGGTTTCTAAGAAACATTCTGGCTATACTTCTTCCAACACAGATTTGTTTGTTCTTTGAGCCGTCCATGGTACTTTTAATATTCTCCTCCAAAACCATAACTCAAATGCATCAATTCTTCTATAATCTTCGTTATTCACTATCCACCTTTCACATGCATATTAAGTTCCTCAAAATACCAAGGCTTGAGTCAGGTGTCCCTTAGTCCTCAAACTGACATCTTTGCTCTTAAACACTTTAAAGAGTTCCCATGCAGCAGATTGCCCAATGCAATATGTTCTTTGATTTCTTGACTGCTGTTTCCATGTGTTGATGTTTGATCTCAGCAAAATTAAGTCTTTGACAACTTCAATCTTTCCTCCATTTATCCTTTTTTTTTGGCCCATCCCTCTCTACCCTGTATACAGAGGGGATAAGCTTGATACTTGATGTGAAGAGTCCTTTCCTCTCTGTTGGTTTTTTGAGCTACTACCTCCACGAGTTTATGGAACATGGTTGAACTCAGTGCATTTTTTCATTGCAGCCTTTCCCCCTCTTCCACTCACCAGTAGACCACTGTGGTCCCCAGCAAGCTCACATGCTTGCTCATGAATATTGGTTTCCCTTGCCTACTATTGTAAAAGAGACACTTGAGTGGGATACAAAGGAATGTCAGAAAACATGACTACAGAAAGTTTGTAAGCCCATCTTCAGCCTATAACTCATTGGAATACCTAAAAGGGGTTCTACAACTTGTACAGTAAAATAGGCCTCTTGCAGAGTCTTTGCAGTGTATAGGACCTTCGGTGGAATCCTGAGCCCCATCCAGAACCTTCTGAGGTTGGACATTCTCACTAGAAAGGACAAGCAGACCTGCTTGGAATAGCTAGAGTGACAGATGTATCTTCAAAAAAAGATCAGCAGGAAAAATCCAAAACAAAAATGACAGTATGATTGGCTACTATAAGAATAAGAAAGTTGTTGGTCAGGAAGCCATAAAG
>NW_006408551.1:846770-873098 GCF_000296735.1 Chrysochloris asiatica | reverse complement strand
TCTTCTAGCCATTGTCACTTTCGTACATGATGGATTGACTTCCCATATAACACTCATTTTAACTGTAAAAACATTCATGAAAACTTGTAAGACAACCATTTTATGACTTATTGCCCTCCCCCCATTTTAGGTGTCCAATTTCTAAACTGTTAGTCCCTAGCAACTCAGTACTCCAGGAAAGAAGCATATTTGTTGATGTGAAGAATCTTCATTTGGGCTAGAATTTTGAGCATCTGCATCTATAAGCAAAGTTCAATCCAGAGCAAGCCATCAAAATTGCAGCAATTTACACAAGCTTGCAGTATCAAATATCTTTTCATTTAGTCATGTTTTGATCATTTCAATCCTAGCCATCCTAACTAGATCATATTTTTACAAGCTTCAAACATGGGACTCAGTATACAACTCATGGCACTTTAGACCAGCTGCCCTCTTCCCTCTCTCTCTCTCTCAGCTCTAACCCCCAGAGATTAGGTCAGTTCCCATATGCTCAGGAGTCCACTCAACTACCCAAACTTCAGACCAGCCATCCCTTCCTCTTCTTTCTCACAACTTATCACTTCAGCTTATTAAGTACACCCAAGTTGTTACCAATGAGCATACCAAGTTGTCTGCTTGCTGACTCCCTTTAGCTTTCAGTCCTATAATAGGTTTTTTTCTGATTAGCACAGACTTTTACTGCTTCCATGACATCTGACAAGAAACTGTTTGCCTAGTATTTTAAAAAGCCACACAATCTTTTTTTTTTTTTCCTGAATGTCTTTCCTTCAAAAGTAAAATTCCTGTTCTCTTAGCAGTTCTGGATGGGTTTGACTGTCTTTTCAAATGTAAATTTATTGCTGCTGAAGGTTATGATTGGGGTTCAAATATCCACCAAGACCTCCATATTCTATATATTTTATACACACACTGTTGTTAAGTACCATCTAATCAGTTTGACTCATAATGACCCTGTATAGGGTTCCCAAGGAGTGACTGGTAGATTTGAACTGCTGAACATTGAGTTCAAACAGACCCTGCTGTGTAGTGCTTATTCTACAGTGCCACACCAGGACTAAACACACTACTAACTTAAAATAAAACATATACTTTTTGGAGAATTTCTAACTGCCTTTTTAGCTTACATAATCCACTTGCTTATCAGTTTGTCATATTGTGGTGGCTTGTATGTTGCTGTGATTATGGAAACTGTGTCATGGGTATTTTAAATACCAGCAGGGTCACCCATGGTGGACAAGTTACTCCCAGACAAAGAGCTGAGCTCCCAGACAAAGACAGACTAGGAAGAAGGAGAGACAGATAACTTCTGAATATTTAGCCATTGAAAACCTTATGAATATCAGTAAAACACTGTCAATGCCATACCACCGAATATTGAAACATGATGAGGAACATCAGAATATTGTAGGGAAATGAGATCCTCAGGTTGGAAAGCATTAAAAATAATATACTTAGAATAATAAGCTGCGTCTTAAGAGTAGAGTTGACCATGAGGATACACATAGAGTAAACCATTTAGGACCTTCATTTGCTGATGGGACACAACTCAAAATAAGGAGAAACAGTTTCAAACATTCATTAATAATCATAACATAGAAGATACCAATTATGAATCTAGAAAAATTGGAAGTTGTCAAAAATGAAATATAACACATAGACATCCTAGGCATTAGTAAGGTGAAATGGACTGGTATTGGACATTTTGAATCTGACAATTACATGCTTTACTATGCCTGGAATGACAAACTGAAGAAGAATGGTGTTGCATTCATCAAAAAGAACATATGAAGATGTTTCTCGAAATATAATGCTGTCTGTGATAGGCTAACATTCATGCATCTACAAGGAAGACCAGCTATTACAACTATTATTCAGATTTATGCACCAACCACTAAAGTGATGATGAAATTGAAGAATTCTACCATCTTCTTAAGTCTGAAATTGGTCAAACATGCAATCAAGATGCAATAATAATTACTGGGGATTGGAAAGCAAAAGTTGGAAACAAATAGGAAGGATCAGTTATTAGAAAATATCGCCTTGGTGATAGAAATGATGCTAACGATCATATGATAAAATGTTGCAAGACCAATGACTTATACTATGCAAATAAGGTTTTAAAACAACATAGAAGATGAGGATACACATAGACCTCATTATATGGAATGCACAGAAATCAATTAACATCAAACATGAAAAAAACAAAAGGTCATTAAGACAATAAGAAAGAAGGAAAAGACTAAAATGGATGTCAAGAGACTCTGAAAGTTGCTATCCCACGTAGAGATGCTAAAGCAAATAGAAGAAACAAAAAGGTAAAAGAGTTGAATAGAAAATTTCAAAGGACAGCTTGAGAAGACCACGTAGAGATACTAAGGCAAATATAAGAAACAAGAAGGTAAAAGAGTTGAATAGAAAATTTCAGGACAGCTTGAGAAGACAAAGTAAAATATCATAACAAAATATATAAAGACCTGGAGTCAGAAAATGAAAAGGGAAGAACACACCGAGCATTTCTCAAGCTGAGGGAACTGAAGAAAAAAATCAAGCCTTGACTTGAAATAGTGGAGGACTTTATGGGGAAATTATTGAATGATGCAGAAAGCATGAAAAGAAGATGGAAGGAATACACAGAGTCACTCTACCAAAAGGAAATGTCAATGTTCAACCATTTCAAGTGATAGCATATGATCAAGACTCAATGTACATTGAAGGCATTGACAACCAGCAAGGCACTAGGAATTGATGGAAAACAAAATTGAAATATTCCAACAAACTGAGGCAGTGCTGGAGTACTCACTCATTTATACCAAGAAATTTGGAAGACAGCTGGCCAATTGATTGGAGGAGATCCATATTTTTCCCATACCAAGCAGAGGCGACCCAACAGAATTCAGAATTTATTGGGAAATATTATTATTAATATTTCATGCAAGTAAAATTTTGCTAAAAAAATGACTGAAGGAATAATTGCTAGGAAACTGCCAGAGGTTCTATCAGAAATCAGACGAGGACATTGAATGAGAGATATAATTGCTGATAACAGATGGATCTTTGCTGAAAGAAAAGACAAGAAAGATGTTTACCTGTGTTTTGTTTTCTATGCAAAGACATTTGATTGTGTGGATCATGCTATCGACAACATTGTGGAGTATGAACATTCCAGAATACTTAATTGTGCTCATGAGCAGCTTGTACATAGGCAATGAGGCAGTTGTTCAAACTTAACAAGGGAACATTGAATGGTTTAGAATTAGGAAAGTTGTGCGCCAGGGTTGTGTTCTTTCACTATACTTATTCAGTCTTTATGCTGAGCACATAATCCAAGAAACTGGACTATATTATGAAGAATGTGGCATCAGGATTGGAGGAAGATTCATTAACAACCTGCAATATGCTTGATGAAACTGAAGAGGACTTTAAATACTTATTGATCATGATCAAAGACCTCAACCTTCTATATGGATTGTGCTTCAGTATAAAGCAAACAAAAATCCTTACCACTGGACCAAAAATAACATCAAGATAAATAGAGAAAAGATTGAAGCTGTTAAAGACTTTATTTTGCTCGGATCAGACATCAATACTCATGGAAGCAGCAGTTAAAAAATTCAAATAATGTGCTGCATTATAAAAACCTGCTGCATGAGATCTCTTTAAAGTGTTGATGAGAAAAGATGTCAGTTTGAGGGCTAAGATGAACTTGACAAAGCCCAGGTATATTTAATAACCTCATATGCATGTGAAAGCCGGACAGTGAATAAGGAAGACCGAAAGAATTGATGCATTTGAGTTATGGTGAAGGAGGAGAATATTGAAAGTACCATGAACTGCCAAAAGAACAAACAAATTTGCTTTGGAAGAAGAATAGCCAAAATGCTCCCTGGAAACCATAATGGCCAGATTTTGGCTCTCATACTTCAGACATATTATCAGTAAGGAACAGTCTCTAGAGGACTGTTGCTTGGTAAAGTGGAGGTTTGGAGAAAAAGAGAAAGACCCCCAATGAGATGGATTGGCACAGTGACAGCATCAATGGGTTCAAGTGTAACAATGATTGTGAGATCGGTGCAGGACTAGGAAGT
The DNA here is from genome assembly GCF_000296735.1 of Chrysochloris asiatica. Lineage (NCBI taxonomy): Eukaryota > Metazoa > Chordata > Mammalia > Afrosoricida > Chrysochloridae > Chrysochloris > Chrysochloris asiatica. Next base: position 869,013 of record NW_006408551.1, on the reverse strand, counting down.
ATTTTTTTCTGTTGTGCATAGGTTCATTATGAGTTGGTACTGACTCGATGACACCTAATAACAGTAACAATCTAATCACATATGCAATTAATAGATAATTCATTTCTTAGGTATCTTAGCAGCAGAGTGTACCTATGCAACTGAAATCACATTTAAATTCCAATCACTTTTTTCTTCTCTGTTCTATGTTAAAGCACAAGATATATTTTGGTAAATCTAAATGTTAAGTATAGAAAATATTCTCCTATGATAAATATTATGAATTAGAATAATATATAATATTTGGAATTTTGTTTTCTCTCAAAAATCACATATTTTTTTCTGTTTTCATGAATTAAAAATATTGTATTCTGTATATATATGCTTTCCTAAGTGGTCCCTTGAGGAGATCATAATGATGAAATGTGTATCATTGGAGCATCACATACTGTATAAATTAACTTTTGAGTTAAATAAAAAATGATTTGTATCATGCTTCCCCCAGTCTCTGTCAGTAACATTGTTTAACTTTCTCAAGTTTCAATTAAACTCTTTTTGAAATGAATATAAAGTACCTCTTTAAATTCTTTATTACAGATGATAAAAAAAGTAACAAGTCTCTAGTGATTCTCTCAGTAGAAACTGCTGTAATCATCGTAATCAAGTTGCCAAGATCTCCCTTAATAGTATTATTACTTCAAGACTAAAAGTTCATTTTAAATACTAAGCCTACTGGCCCTAAACCATTATTTCTCCCTAATGAATTATTGTAAGTCAAAAGTAAAGTAAACTGGAATGGTGCCCAGAATCACCAAGGCCCTATACAAGCTAGCATTGCAATGGGCAATAAACACACTCAGTTCAAAATACCTATTAAGGTGAACTTATTGATCCTGGTTGATTCTGTTTGCAGGTTCGTTAAGTTAGTTGGGCATGAAGTCAATGTCTATCTGCCTGGAATGTAATATATTCTCTTATCGAGAAATGTTGTCCTGATAAAACTCCCTTACTAGAATGGAAAGGAATGAACATTTAAAGACACAGCATAGGAATTTCTAATCTTTTTATAAAAATGTAATTTCTATACATTAGCAATTTTCTTTACTTCTTTAAGAACAATACAATTCTTTTGACTGAGTCATTAAAGGCTTGTTTTACTTGTTTGTTCCTCAGGGTATAAATGAAGGGGTTTAGCATAGGAGCAATAGAAGTTGTGAGGACTGATACTCCCTTATTGATGGCCACTGAATTCTTTGCTGAGGGTTTGACATAGAGGAAGATACAGCTTCCATAGGTGATAGAAATCACAATCATGTGGGAAGAGCAGGTTGAAAATGCCTTTTTCCTTTGCTGGGCAGAAGGGAAGCGTAGAATGGTCTTGATGATGTATACATAGGACAGAGCAACACATATGAGGGTCATAATAAAGGTCAACACAGCACAGACTATCACCACCTGCTCTATGAGCCATGTTTCTGAGCATGAGATCTTTAGGAGAGGGGACACATCACAGATAAAATGGTCAATGACAGTAGAGTCACAGAATTCTAGATTTAGGCCCAGACTAAGTGGGGGAACTAGAATCAATAAACCAGTTGTCCAGCAACCAAGAATGAGTCTTTTACAGGCTTTATTGTTCATGATGGTCATGTAATGTAGGGGTTTGCAGATGGCTACATATCGGTCATAGGACATAGTGGCCAGCAGAAAAAATTCTGTAATGGCAAAGAGATCAGTAAAAAATACTTGCACTACACAATTGTCATATGTGATTGTCTTGTCACCTGTTGATATGTTGTACAGATATCTGGGAATACATGCAGATGTAAATGAGATTTCTAAGAAGGAGAGATTTTGCAGGAAAAAGTACATGGCAGTTTTAAGGTTCGAATTAATGAGGGTGAGAGAGATGATCATCAAGTTCCCAGTTATACTCAGCATGTATGTGAGAAATAGAAAGACGAAAATCACAACCTTCAGCTGTGGGTCATCTGTAAGTCCCAGAAGGATAAATGTTATTGTGTGGTTTTTCATCATGACCTTCTGAGTTCTAGTCAATCTGCATTTAAGATAAAAAATATTTTATATTACTAGAGTGGAAACTGATGGTAGTAAATAAATAGGCAAACTATCACACTAAAATTTTTATAAATAATATCAATACACTAGTAATGTAAGTTCCATAGTTGTATGACTTTTGATTATTTCAGGATATAAAAAAAATAATATTGATTTATCTATACTACATATCAGTGTATTACTGATTCTTCCTTTATATCACATTTTCTTCCCAATATATTTTTTATCTTATTTAAATTAAGGATTTGATTTTCCCTTATTTTGTAAGATCAATGTTTTCCTAACTAATAGGCTGTTGTTGTTAAGTGCTATTGAGTTGTCTCAGACTCAAAGCAACCATAGGGTTTCCAAGGAGCGGCTGGTGAGCTTCAACTGCTGACTTTGCTTTTCAAACTGACCTTGAGGTGCAGCATATTAACACCAGGACTCTTTAAACATTTGTTCTTAATAAAGTGCAAATATATTACAAATAGGTTTGGGCTCACTCTATAGACTCTTACAATCCAGTACAAAAGATTCTGAGATTAAACATGAGTAGAATTTAAAAAAATCATGTTTTCTTTGAAAAGAAACAAAAAATCCTTTAATCACACTTTCCCTGATTCTCCTTCATGATTTTTTAGTTAAAAATGTAAAGTTATTTCTTATTATGTTACATAAGCCAAGGATCTTTTAAATAAGAAATGTATTGTATAAAACATTAAGATCTGTTGGCTTCGAAGTTCATGAGGATGTATGGCATCATCATAACTGTTTTTAGCTTTCAATCAGCTTAGTTAAGATTGAAAAACACAGTATTATTATTATCACTACATCCAAAAAATGTTGGATTTCATTGTGACTCAGTTTTATCATTTAGAAAGTGTAAATGTACATGCTTACTACATAAAGCACTTATAAAAGTATCTGACTTATGTGTATGAATTGTTGAATGGAGAATCAATATGCTTTATAAACTTACACCCAAATCATAATAAAAAATAACTTAAAGAATAATAAATACATTGACTAGTGATATTTATTTGTTGTTTTTGGTGCCATAGTATTGATTCCAACACATAGCCACCCTATGTAGAATTCCTGAGGGGTGACTGGTGGGTTTAAACTGCCAACCTTGTCAATGCGTATCCTACAGCATCAGACATCATATATTCAGTCTTCAACTTATTATAATTATCTTATTATTCCCAGAATTGTAATTGTAATAAGACAATTCATACCAAACTTTACTCAAGTCTTCCTTTTTAAGTTTAGGAAATTTCTGAGTGTAATGTGTACTTTTTGCCACACACTATTTTTAATGTGTGCTCATAATTTTCCTTAATATAACTTGCACTACTTTTTTGTCAACTTTTGCTTTCTAGTCTCACTTTCTTTAGAGATGTTATCAGTAATGTCTTGATGAAGGGCATCATGTTTGATAAAGTAGAGCATCAACAAAAAGGAAGACAGTCAGTAAGATGGATTAACCCAGTGGCTGCAACAATGTGTTCACATATAATGAGAATGGCTCATGATTGGGCAGTATTTCCTTCTGTTGTACCAAGGATCATAATAAATCTGAACAGACTTGACTGCACCTAACAAAAACAGCAGTGTCTAGGTATTTATTTTCTTTCTTGACTCATTTAAACTGAGTTAGTAAGAAAATACATCTTTTCTGACTAACATATTCACTGTGTTTGGGAGTATTCTTGAACTCTTGATCTTACAAAAATAATTGCTCTTTAGAATCTCAGTTATATTTTCAAATGCTATAGAGTCCAAACATTTAAAATCCAATTCTTTTTAATACTCTCATCCAATTTCTTCTCTTTGTTCTTTATAGTAAATGTTCTATGTTATATTTATTGAGACTTTACCATAAAGTATAAGTATGGTTATAGAAATACCATAAAATATAAGTATGTAAGATATAGAAATAAGCACTTGACATGAATTATCTATCTACTTTCCAATCTGTGTTTTCCCGCTCTATCTCGGTGTCTCGTACCCAGTCTCAATTTGGGATACTTATTATATTCTTAAGGAGCTCTGGAAGGAGCTCTGGTAGCGTAGTGGTTATGAATCGGGCCATGAACCACAAGGTCAGCAGTTCGAAACTGCCAGCCATTCCACGGGAGAAAGATGAGGCTTTCTGCTTCCATAAAGATTTACAGGGTCGCTATGGGTCGGAACCGACTCCACGTCACATAACAACAACAAATTGTATTCTTAGTCATTGGCTTTTAGTTTTTAGGTTCTAGAAACTTGTGCATCAGCAAAATTACTACTTCATTTAATGAAGACATGTTACTTCTGAATGATCTCATATTCATTGCTGCTTAAAAGAATTTTATCAATGACTATGTACTATGATAGTTTAAATCATTCTAGTAATAATCTTTCCTTAATTCCCATTATGGAGTTAACATTTAAAAATTTTATAATAAGTGAAAGATTTATTTATTAGAAGCAAATATGACCCAAGTCTAAAAAGTCAAAATATAACTGAAAAGACAGAACTTATCATACTCACCTTGCTAGCGGTTAGTCATAGTCCCCTTCTATGAGTTATTGAATTACAATCACATTCACAGCTATCATTTGAAAATGATTGTAATGCTATAAAACAGCATGAGGATTTCTGGTCACTACTCATTTAAAGCTTAATTCCCAAACCAGAACAGCCTGGAAATAAATAATGCCCTTGAGTTTTTTATCAATTGCAGAGTATGGTATATGTAGGGTGACTAAGAAAATGCAACCAATTGTATAAAATTACATGCAATAGATTTCATGCAATCATAGGCCCAGAAAATATTTTCTTTTAATGCTCATTTTTTAAAAGAAAAACTAGCTCAAAGGAACTCCTTCTAGCTTTGGAAGAGTTGTTTTTGTTCAGGGACTAGTTTTGCAGTTTCAAGCCTGGTTTTCTTTTATTTGTGAAATCTTCAACAAAGTTAATAAACAAAATGGTCCTTAGTGACCAGGTTCAAGAATTACTAATGACTTATCTGTGTAATGAACTTTGGGAAAACAAACTAAACTTAACGTGGCAACCGTGGAGAACGTAATCATTAGAGTCAGGAGACAGCATCAAAAGAACTTAAAACAGACTGGTAGGAATGCAATAAGAATAAATCTAAAAAAAATCCAAAAACACCAGTTTTTTTTTTGCTTTTAAAAAATAATGATTTCTACAATGTAAGATAGCTGACATGATAGATTTTCATTTTCTTCTTTCTCAGGGTTTCATAATATGAATAAATTATGCACTCATTAGATATTTGATTACATAAATAAAAACAGAAAACAAAGAGAAAAGCAACAAGGTAAATGGTTTACAGTAGATGTAACAAAATCTAGTATTTTAGGGCATGTCCTCCATAACTTTCTTTTTGCAAACATGCACATATGTGTCATGTGGAATTTAAAAAAGTGAAAAATGAGCTAAAAAATACACATATGGAGGCATATAGCACCTAACAAAACAACACCATGTTATTGTAACCTTAAATGTGTACGAACCTATTTCTTTGGTCTTGAAAAACTCTATCATGCTATCTCCAGCATCATTTCTATCAGCAAGAACAAAATTTCCAACTACTTATCCTTCCTCTTTGTTTCCAAATTTTGCATTCCAATAGCTGGCAATTATCAATACATCTTGATTTCATGTTTGATCTATTTAATTTCTTTAAAATTATTGATACGTGTCATTTTAATTCCACTTAATATCAGTCAATTCTATTAATGTAACGTCAGTATAAACCAAAATTTATTGTAAATTCATGCTGTCCCAACTGTTTCACTATTTAAAAATGTAACTGTATGAATAGCCAATGCTTTAGTCAGTGACTACCCGAAATCATTTTAGATTATTTCTCATTTTTTACAACTATAGAAAAACCTTCAAGAAAAATCCTTATGAAATCACTGCTCATTGTCAGTATAATTGATAAAAGTGAAATTTCTTTTTAAAATGATGGTTACCAGGGTTGGGAGAGAAAGGAAAGTAATTCACTCAGTATAAAATAGGTACATACTAACTTGGGTGACAGAGACGTCAATATACAATAAGAGGGAGGTTGGCAGAAGAATGATGAAAGCAGGGGAAGACACAAAGAGGAGTTTGAGAAGGGAATACCATTACATACGCAAACCTACGACAACAGTGATTTATGGGTACATACATGGATATGTACACAGAATGAATAGGTAGGGAAGGGAGAATAGGAGCATATCCACAAATATATGGAGGATTGACAAGGATAGTTATACACAGTGTAAAAAGTACAAATCTTTGCAGCAAACATATCCATGAATGTGCTGAAGCACACAGGGGGCAAACTAACGAAAACTTCTTAGACATTAGCAAACAGCCTGAGAAAATGAATTGCTGGGCCTAGGGGATAGGACCATTGTCTCTGAGGACATCATGGTCAACTGGCATAACATGGTCCACAAAGACAATATTCTACATCCTGATTTTATGAGTCCACCACTCACCTGCTATGTTAGCAAATGATGGAGCTTGCATGTTGCTGTGATTCTGGAAGCTATGCCACCAGTATTTTAAATAGAAGCAGGGTCACCAATGGTGGACAGGTTTCAGATGAGCTTCCAGACGAAGACAGACTACTAAGAAGAAGAGACAGACTACTCCCAAATATTTAGTCACTGAAATAGCAGGGGAACTTATGAATAGCAGGGGAACACTCTCAGATCGCACCAGAATATTGAATATTGAAACATGATGAAAAGCACAAGAATACTGTCAGATATAGTACCAGAAAATGGGTATGCATGAAAATACAACTGGGGAAGAGCTGCCTCCTCAAAGTAGAGTTGACAGTGATGACATGAATGGAATAAAGCTGATGCCATAACACAAGATGATGAGAAATAGGTATAAACATCCATGAATAATCAGAACATGGAATGTACAAAGTATGAATCTAGTAAAATTAGAATTTGTAAAAAATTTAATGGAATGCATAAACATCTACATCCTCAGCATTAGTGAGCTGAAAGGGACTGATATTGGTCATTTTGAGTCTAACAAGCACACGGTTTACTTTGCCAGGAATGACAAATTAAAGAGGAATGGCGTCACATCTATCATAAAAAAGAACATTTAAATATCTATCTTGAAGTACAAAGTGATCTGCGATAGGAGAAAATCCATACACCCATAAGGAAGACCTGTCAATACTACTATTACATAAATTTATGCACCAACCACTAAAGCCAGTAATGATGAAATTGGAGAATTCTAGAATTCCTTCTTTCTGAAATTGATCAAACATGTAATCAACTTGTATTGACAATTACTGGTGACTGTAATTCAAATGTTGGAAATAAAGAGGAAGGATCAGTGATTGCAAAATATGGTCTTGGAAATAGAAATGATGCTAGCGAGCACATGATAGAATTTTGCAAGATCAATGACTTATTCATTGAGAATATCTTTTTTAAACAACATAAAAGATGACTATACACATTGACCTCAATAGATGGAATACACTGAAATCAAATTGACTACATTTGTGGAAAGACACAGTGGAAAAGCTCTGTATCATCAGTCAAAACAAGACAAGGAGCAGACTGTGTAAAAGACCATCAGTTGTTCATATACAACTGCAGGCTGAAGATGAAGAAAATTTAAATGAATCTATGAAGGTCAAAATATGACCTTGAACATATCACAACTTAATTTAGAGATCATCTCAAGAACAGATTAGATGCAGTAGATACTAATGACTGAAGGTCAGCAGAGTTGTGGAATGACAACAAGAATATCAATCAGGAGGAAAGCAAAAGGTCATTAAGAAGAAAAAAGACCAAAATGGATGTCAGAAAAGACTGAATTTGCTCCCCAGGGTAGACATGCTAAAGCAAATGGAAGAAATAAGGAGGTGAAAAAGCTGAACAGGAAATTTCAAATAGCAGCTCAAGAAACCAGTCAAATGATAAAGAAATGTGCAAAGATCTGTTGCTAGACTATCACAAGGGAAGAACATGCTCAACACTTTCCAAGCTGAGGGAACTGAAGAAAAAATTCAAGTCTTAACTTGCAATATTGAAAATTTATATGGGGAAAATATAGAATGATACAGAAAGCATCAAACAAAGATAGAAGAAATGCACAGACACTGTACCAACTAACTGACTAACTAAATAAATAAATGAAAGGTCGATGTGCAACCATTTCAAGAAATGGCATATGATCAATAGTCTATGATACTGCACTTTACTGACGTCACCAATAAGCACACCACCACCACCTTTCCTCCCTTGCCATCTGATTTGGTACTGCAGCGATTCTCCATTCTCGGCCCAGGAGTGAAGTTTGTAGCTGTCATCAAGGTGGGGAGGCCTGCTGAATGACAGACTTTCCAAGATTGATGCTAGCTGAGCGTCAGCGAAAGCAGAAGTGGGCTGTGGACCCAAGAAATACAGTATGGAGTAATGATGATTCCAAGTTTGGCCAGAGGATGCTGGAGAAGAGGGGTTTGTCTAAAGGAAAGTGTTTAGGGGCTCAAGTTAAAATAATAACTTAGGACTTGGAGCTACAATCAATAATGAAGACAACTGGATTGCTCATCAAGATGATTTTAAACAGCTTCTGGCTGAACTGAACACTTGCCATAGCCAAGAAACAACCTACTCCTCAGACAACAGACAAGAAATCATTTAGTCTTGAAGAAAAGTCCAAAATTTCAAAAATTTGTGCTCATTATGTGAAGTTTACAATACAGAAAGATCTATCATCTCAGAGCAAAACAAATCTTGATTGCATTTTTGAGAAAAGACAAAGTAAGAAGAATCCTGAGACATATGGTGACCCTGCTGGTATTTACAGGACTGGTGGCATAGCTTCCAGAATCACAGCAACATTCAAGCCACCACAGTACAACAAACTGACAGGCGAGTGGTGGTACATTCCATTATGGAAGGTATTATGTTCTACTGAAGACCAACCAATATAATTACATAATAATCCAACACAAGCTGATGACGGACAGGCTGGTGGAAGTGAACATTCGTCCTTCACAAACAATAGCCATTGCAACTAATAATCCCAATTGCTACACCCAATTCTCTTGAGCTCTGGGTGTCTATTTTCTTTCAATGAAACAAGTTTACTGAAGGATTACTGTTGCAGCATGATCTCTGCATCTTAACACAGAAATCAAGAAGCTTCTATAAAATTAGCAGTACTGTATAAAAAGGTTGGTGTGCTGAAGAGCTTTGCCTGTGAAACCCCACCACTTGACTGATGTGTTTATCAGATGTAGGAAAACTTCATAGTTATGGTGCATCTGACCCAAACACCTTTGAATGTGCCCATTCAAAAACAAGTGACCCAACAGAATGCAGACATCATGGAAAATTACCACTAATATCACATCAAGTAAATTTTTGCAAAAGATAGTGCAAAGTTAGCTGCTACTGTACACATTCAAGCCTGATGTAGCACACGGAGGACGTGAACAAGGATATAATTGCTGATGTCAACAGATCTTGTGGAAAGCAGAGACTACCAGAAAGATGTTTATTAATTACAAAAGGCTTTCGGTGTTTGGATCATGACAGGCTATGGATAACATTTCAGAGAATGAGTATTCCAGAAAACTTAATTGTGCTCATTGTTGTTGTTGTTTTTAAGTGCTGTCGAGTTGGTTCCGACCCATAGCGACCCTGTACAGGGTTTCCGAGGCTTTACGGGAGCAGAACGCCTCATCTTTCTCCCTCAGAGCGGCTGGTAGTTTCGAACTGCTGGCTTTAAGGTTCGCGGCCCTATTCGTAACCACTACGCTACCAGAGCTCCTTAATTGTACTCATTGTTGTTGTTGTTGTTAAGTGCCGTCGAGTCGGGTCCGACCCATAGCGACCCTGTACAGGGTTTCCGAGGGTGTAAATCTTTACGGGAGTAGAAAGCCTCATCTTTCTCCCGCGGAGCGGCTGGTAGTTTCGAACTGCTGACCTTAAGGTTCGCAGCCCGATTCGTAACCACTACACTACCAGAGCTCCGTAGGAACCTGTATATAAATCAACAGGCAGTTGTTCGAACAGAACAAGGGAACACTTAATGCTTTAAAATTAAAAAGGTGCGTGCCAGGTTTATATTCTTTCACCATACTTATTCCTATGTATGCTGTGTACATAATTGGAGAAGCTGGATTATATGAAGAAAAACGTGGCCTCATAAACAACGTGTGATACGCAGATGATACAACCTTACTTGCTGAAATCAAAGATAATTTAAAATATTACTGGTGAAGATCAAAGGCCACAGCCTTCAGTATGGGTTGCACCTCAATGTAAAGAAAACAAAAATCCTCACCAATGGACCAATAAAAAAACATCATGGTAAATGGAGAAAAGATTGACTTTTTAAAAAACTTCATTTTGCTCAGATCAATGTTGTCCATAGCTTGTCATGATCTACACACTGTAAGCCTGATGTAGTCAATAAAGCTCAGGTAAACATCTTTCTTGCATTCTCTGCTTTCATCAGGGCACATAGGATGTCAGCAATTGTATCCCTCATCCCATGTCCTAATCTAAATCTGACTTGAACCTATGGCAGTTCTCTGTCAATGTACCGTTGCAGTCATTTTAAAAATATATTCAGAAAACTTTTACTTCCTTGCAATATTAATGATATTGTGCGATGATTTCTGCATTCTGTTGGGTCACCTCTCTTTGGAATGGGCACAAAGATGGATCGCTTCTAGTCAGACAGGTAGTTGTTCTCCAAATGTCTTAGCACAGATGAGTGAGTGCCTACAGTGCTGCATCAGTTTGTTGAAAGATTTCAATTTGTGTTCCTTCAATTCCCAGAGATGTATTATTTGCCAATGCCTTCAGTGCACCTTGGGTTTCTTTCTTCAGTATCATAGACATTTTTTTTTAATGCTTTATTATGAGCTATGCGATAGTTTACATGGGAGAACATTAGCTTTACATTCATCCTATTGTATATGGTTCAGTGCCTTAATTACAATCCCCTCTATGCATCATGAAAAAACCAAAGGGTATAACCTGCAAGTCTGCTGATCCCCCTGCCCCCGGTCATCAACACACAACCCCTCTCCTTCTCTGGGTCCAGCCGCTCTGTCTCTTCACATCATCGTCTCTGTCTCCATCTCTGGCATCACTGTTTCTCTGGGTAGGGTCTTGCACTCCGCTCTTCTCCCATGATGGTCCCAGGAACCTCTCCGTTTCTAGACTGCAAAGTCAATCATGCCCCTCCTTTTGCTACAAAACATCCACCTTTACATTTACATCTCTCACAATCAGTCCTGATAGCAATTATTCACTATTGTGCCACCTGAGTGCCATCCCCATCTACTTTCATCAGCCTCCCAGACAGATTGGACACCACTCAGTGGAGATTCCACCCGCCTCTGTACCCCTGTATCTAGGCTTCCTCTTGAAAATTTGTAAGCCAGTCATCTCTTGCCTTTGTAGCCCCCTCTCCCCCCACACACACTTTAGGTAGCCAATGTCCAAGTTTCCCATCCCTGTCTACCCTGTATATCAAGGGAATGGAAATGATCCTCACTGTAAAGATTTATTACTTCTTTTGAGCTACTGTATCCATAGGTGTAGGATTTCATGAAATTGTAACAGATCTCTCTTTTTTTCCTCTTCTTTCTTCTTCTAGTTGAAGGAGCTCTGGTAGCATAGTGGTTATGAATCTGGCTGCGAACCTTAAGTTCAGCAGTTTGAAACTACCAGCTGCTCTGCAAGAGAAAGATGAGGCTTTCTGCTCCTGTAAAGATTTACAGCCTCGGAAACCTTGTACAGGTTCGCTATGGCTCAGAACCAACTTGACGGCACTTAACAACAACTTCTAGTTGAGTTCTGATCATCCAGCCATTGAAGCCAGGTCAAGTGGGTGCTATCTGCAAGTGTAGGTGTTCTTGTGCATATGTACTCTCTTCTTATCAGCTGGATGTTTCACTCTCCACTCTAGTCCTCTGTGGCTATGTCATTGACTCTAGGCCCAGGAATCCCCAGGACTTGCCATACTGCTGTTCAACAAGCTCTCCACCTGGGTTCACAGGAGTTTATTGAATGAGGTAGGGCTTGGCTTGCAGTTTCATTGCTGTTTTTCCCTCACTTCCCCTTATCGGTGACCAACGTGGTGACCAGTCAGAGCGCATTTCTGCTCCTGTATTCCCACTGAGTCTCAGCCTTGGAAGTGGGTTTGCCCTGAGGAGACCTGACCACTTACCTTGATGTCTCCTGGGTGACCAACTTGATTGTTCTTGTAGTAGTCAGTTGGACTCCCATTATTGTTTTGTATTTTTTCTGTGGGGCTTGCTTTCAAGAAGTATCTTCTTTTTTTTTGGCCTTCCCAGGCTGATCTGTTTGTCCATTCCAGTGGAAATTTCCCACTTCAGAAGATTCTGGATGGGGTCCAAGATTCCACCTGTGGTCCTATGTAATTCAGAGGATCCATAGGAAGCATACTTCACTGGGCATGTTGTAGCCCCATTTAGGTATTCCAATTAGTTATAGGTAGATGACAGACTTACAAGTTTCTATGGTGATGTTTCTGGCTATTCCTTTCTCTCCCCCTGAAGTGTCTTTTTTATGCAAGGGAAACCAAGGTTCAAAAGACAGCCAAGCATCTTAACATTATTTCCCCCCTTTTACCCATTCTAACCATGTTTCAATCCCTGTATCATAGAGCCCTGTTTTTCCAAGGTTGTACATACATCATTATTTACCTCTGTCCCACATAGCCCATGCAAACCTGCATAATTTTTTCCCATCCACCTTGTTCTCCCATTCCCCTCCTCCTTCTTGTGTATTGTCCCCCTACCCAGCACCCGAACTATCCTGTGTCTATTCCCAGTCCTGTGTTCCAACTTTCCCTCCCTCCCCTCACCCCAACCCTGTATCCTGGTAACAAGGAAAGTATTCCCCCTACTTCAGTCTGTTTTCCTTTTTCTTAGTCTTTTACAGTAGTGGTCCTATGCAGTATTTCTCCTTTTGTGACTGACTAATTTCACTCAACATAATGTCCTCAAGGTTCATCCATGCTATGTGGTAGCTTAGAGCTTCCTTGTTATTCTTCAAGTTAGCATAATATTCCATTTTGTGTATGTACCACAGTTCGTTTATCCATTCTACAGTTAAAGGGCACTTAGGCTGTCTCCATCTTTTGGTTATTGTAAAAAGTGCTGCTATGAACATTGATGGGCATATATCTACTCGTGTTATGGCTCATATGTCTTGTGGATAAATACCAAGTAGAGGAATTGCTGGATCATAAGGTATTTCTATTTCTAAACTTCTGAGGAAACACCATAATGCTTTCCAGAGAGTTTGGACTATTTTGTAATCCCACCAGCAATGCAGGAGCATCCCAGTCTCACCACATCCTCGCCAGCATTTATTGTCCTCTGCTTTTTTGATCTTTGCTGTTATTTCTGTTGTGAGATGATATCTCATTGTTGTTTCGATATGCATCTCTCTAATGGCTAAGATGGAGGATCAGAGAAAGAAAGGAAGACTCCCAATGAGATGGATCAGCTGGGTGGCATCATTGATGGTGTCAAGTGTGCCGACGGTAGTGAGGTTGGCCCAGGATCTGACATTGTTTCATTCTGCTGTGCATGGGGTCGCTATGAGTCGGTTCCGACTCGATGGCACCTGACAACAACAACAACAATGCCTAGTGCCACCACTCATCTGTCAGTTTGTTGTACTGTGGTGGCTTGTGAGTTGCTATGATTCTGAAACCTATGCCACCGGTATTTTACATACCAGCAGGGTCACCCATGGTGGACAGGTTTCAGATGAGCTTCCAGACAAAGACAGACTAGGAAGTAGGAGAGATGAACTACCTCCAGATACTTAGTCATTGAAAACCTTAAGAATAGCAGAGAACAACTGTCAGATACAGTGCCAGAAAATGCACTCAAAATGTGACTGGACTGGGGAAGAGCTGCCTCCTCAAAGTAGGGTTGATTCTGATGATGTGAATGGAGTAAAGCCCATGAGAGAAAAGACCCTGGGAACGTCATTTGCTGATGGGGCACAACTCAAAATGAAGAGAAACAGCTGTAAACATCCATTGAAAATTGGAACATGGAATGTATAAAGCATGAATCTGGGAAAATTAGAAGTTGTCAAAAATGAAATGGAACACATAAACATTGATATTTTAGGCATTAGTGAGTTGAAATGAACTGGTACTGGCCATTTTGAATCTGATGACCACATGGTTTACTATGCTGGGAATGACAAATTGAAGAGGAATGGTGTTGCATTCATTGTCAAAAAGAACATCCAGATCAGTCATGAAGTAGAATGCTGTCTGTGATAGGATACTATCCATGTGCCTCTGGGGAAGCCCAGTTAATATCATAATTATTGAAATTTATGCACAAACCACTAAAGCCAATGAGGACGAAATAGAAGAATTCTACCAACTTCTTCAATCTGAAATTGATCAACCATACAATCAAGATGTATTGATCATTACTGGTGATTGGAATGTAAAGGTTGGGAACAAAGAGGAAGGATCAGTAGTTGGAAAATATGGCCTTGGTAATAGAAACGATGCTGGAGAATGCATGATAGAATTCTGCAAAACCTATGATTTGTTCATTTAAAATACCTTCTTTAGACAGCATAAGAGATGACTATACACATGGACCTCACCATAGGAATACATAGAAATCAAAGTGACTACATCTACAGAAAGAGGCGATGGGAAAGCTCCATATCATCAGTGAAAACAAGGCCAAGGGCAGACTGGGGAACAGACCATCAATTATTCATATGCAAATTCAAATTGAAACTGAAGAAAATGAAAACAAGTTCACCAGAGCCAAAATATGACCATGAATATATCCCACCTGAATTTAGAGATCATCTGAAGAACAGATTTGGTATATTAAACACCAAAGATCAAAGACCAGAAGAGTTGTGGGATGACATCAAGAACATCATACATGAAGAAAGCAAAAAGTCATTAAGAAGATAAGAAAGAAGGAAAAGGTCAAAATGGTTGTCAGAAAACACACTGAAACTTGTTGTCCAGTGTAGCGATACTAAAGCAAGTGAAGAAGTGAGGAGGTCCAAGAGCTGAACAGAAAATTTCAAAGATCAGCTCAAGAAGATAAAGCCAACTATTACAACAAAATGTGCAAAAATCTGGAATCAAAAAACTGAAAAGGAAGAACACAATCTGCATTTCTCAAGCTGAGGAATTGAAGAAAAAATTCAAGCCTCGACATTCGTTATTGAAAGATTCTTTGGGAAAATTACTGAATGATGCAGAAAGCATCAAGAGAAGATGGAAGGAGGCCAGCTGGCTGCCACGTCCTTCACGTAGCACCGGGCTGGGCGGAGACTTGGCACCTGGGGCTCCATCCAGCTCCTCCAGGGAGGCTCGACATGCAGATGGCGCGGCTGCTGGCTGCTGCAAGGAGCCTCCTGGGGCCACGCGCCTCCTGGCTCAGAACCAGCTGCAGGCTCGGTTGAACGCAGCGTTCCGTGCCAAGTGGACTTCTATGCGCGCTTCTCGCCATCTCTGCTCTCCATGAAGCAGTTTCTGGACTTTGGATCTGTGAATGCCTGTGAAAAGACCTCATTTATGTTTCTACGACAAGAGTTGCCTGTCAGACTGGCAAACATAATGAAAGAAATAAGTCTCCTTCCAGATAACCTTCTCAGGACGCCATCAGTTCAGTTGGTACAAAGCTGGTATATCCAGAGTCTTCAGGAGCTTCTTGATTTTAAGGACAGAAGTGCTGAAGATGCTAAAGCTATTTATGACTTTATAGAAACTGTGATACGGATCAGGAACCGACACAATGATGTCATTCCCACCATGGCCCAGGTATGCTTGAATATAAGGAGAGCTTTGGGGTGGATCCTGTCACCAGCCAGAATGTTCAGTACTTCTTGGACTGTTTCTATATGAGTCGCATTTCTATTAGAATGTTACTTAATCAACACTTTTTATTGTTTGGTGGTAAAGGCAAAGGAAGCCTCTCTCATCGGAAACACATTGGAAGTATAAATCCAAACTGTAACGTAGTTGAAGTCATTAAAGATGGCTATGAAATGTGATTTATATTACATTAGCTCTCCTGAACTGAAACTTAAAGAACTAAACGCAAAATCACCAGGACAACCAATACAAGTGGTTTATGTACCATCCCACCTCTATCACATGGTGTTTGAGCTTTTCAAGAATGCAATGAGAGCAACTATGGAGCACCATGCTGACAAAGGAGTTTACCCCGCCCCCCCCCCCCCCATCCAGGTCCATGTCACAGTAGGTAATGAGGATTTGACTGTGAAGATGAGTGACCGTGGAGGGGGTGTTCCTCTGAGGAAGATTGACAGACTCTTCAACTACATGTATTCTGTTGCACCCAGCCCTTGTGTTGAGACGTCTCGAGCAGTGCCCCTGGCTGGTTTTGGTTATGGATTACCCATATCTCGACTTTTATGCACAGTACTTCCAAGGAGGCCTAAAGCTGTATTCCCTGGAAGGCTATGGAACAGATGCAGTTATTTACATTAAAGCTCTGTCAACAGACTCCACAGAAAGACTCCCAGTATACAACAAAGCTGCCTGGAAGCATTACAACACCAATCACTGAGGCTGATGACTGGCGTGTCCCCAGCAGAGAACCAAAAGACATGACTACGTTCCGCAGTGCCTAGAGACCCTTGGGATACCTGGGAAACCCAAACGTGGCTTTTGCACTGAATTTGGAAGGGACTGTGTCCAGAACTCTACTATTCCAAATACTTCACATGCTATTTTCACAGTTAACAGATGGGGTAGAATAAATGGACATGGAATTCCATTCACGCCTGTTTAACCTCCTAAGGGAGGAAATGATACCTATTTTACATGTATATTTTCAAGTCATCTGAGTATATTTTTAAGCAACTGTGTTTTAGCCTGCTTTTATCTTTATGGTACTTCAGAAGTTTGGGAGTTTCTACAGGAAGCTATGTACTTTTAAGAGATACTTTATATTTATGTCTACCAGAAACATTTTCTTGATAACACTGACTAGCTAGTCATCCTTCTGTGGTTTGGAGGAGTTCTGCCATTGACATCTGTAATAAGATGGTCTTTATAAAGGACCAGTGACAAGAAAAACAGAACAGTGGCCCTCTCAGTGTAGACCCAGCTACCTTTCAGCATCTACACAAATTGTCTTCACTCTGAAGTTAATTGAATCATTTTCAAATTTCCCTGCAAGAGATTGTAATGAGTAGTTCTAGCCAAGGTCACAGGCACTCTAGTCCAAATGTACATGAAGTCAGTGCAAGAGGAAATTTTTCATCTTAAAAAACAAGCAAACTAGCTGCTACTAAAATTTTGAAGCAGATCGGGAGGGTAAAGCAGTGACTCTCAAACTAATCGGTTATATGGATATTATCTGGGGGCATTTTTGAGAAACAGTTTTTCCAGACTCTACCCCTCACATTGAATCAGAGTCTGTAGGGCTTCTGATTTTAGAGCATTTCCTAAGTTCATCTGATGTCTCGTTTAGTTAATGGAACCACTCTCTTAAAGAGAATAGTGGCCACACGTTTGCTAAAGTCATAGATCTTAGAGTTTTGCTTTCTGCCTATTTTCAAGTCAGATTGCTAGACTGTAGGAAAAAGTACCTGAATCTCAGGGCTGTTGCATTTAAAAGATACAGCAGCAAATGAGAAGGAGAATGAAATGACCACAGAGAACAGTCAGAAAACTTAACGAATGGAGTCTGTTGACCATTATGAGCCCTGACATAAGAACATTTTTTATCAAAATATCCAGACTTTATTCATGGGAAAAAGTCATCTTAGTTTCATTACAACAAGCCTTTGCATTTGTATGCAATTAATTAATATGTAGTTGACAGATACTTTGGTATCCGAAGAGGTTTCAAAAAGTTTGTAGAAAAATGGAATTTAAAGAGAACGGAATGTTCCACGAACTTTGAGAAGCCCCATCGCATAATCAATATTGGTCTTAAAAACAGTGGGAAACAGAGCAAGTTTTGAGATTCATATTTTGGCCCAAAGTTACAAAAAAATGTGAGCCAGGGTCCAAGCCATTTCTGTGGATCACTTGACCAGCTGCACAGTCTAAGAAACTGTGAAACCTAGGGGATTGATACTAGTCAGACTTTATCTTCTTTTAAGTGACAGGGAAACACATTTAATATTAAATTTAAATGTGACTACAAGCTGCCATTTTAACCAGAGAGCTTTATTTATCTGGGAAACGTGTTGAGCAAAAACACCTCAGTCTCAAAAAGATTCTGTAAAATTAACAATTCTCTGAGCATACACCTTTCTAGGTTGGGGAGATGTAGAAGGGCAGTGGTCCAGCGCCCTCATCTGATAGATAGGAATCCTGAAACTTCAAAGGTTGTGTGACTTCCTTTGGTTTGTTAGCTAGTCTGACCCAACAAATGCTGGAAAAATGGGGTAGCTTACCTAAGCTATCATTCTTTAATTGAAGATTTTGTAGAAAGTAAAAGAATATGTTAATGGATGATTTATATGTACTGTATTTCTATTTTTAAATTGCACTCATATTGATGAAATGTTTTAGGATCCTTTGAATCAAATTATTCATCTTTTATAAATGAGACATTTGTACAGCTGACAAAGTTTATGTTTATTACTTATGAAAACACACCCCACTTGAGGAAAAAAAAAGTTTCCTCTTTTTTTTTTGTTGTTGTTAGGTGCTAATGAATCCGTTCCGACTCATAGTGACCCTGTATAAGGTTTCCGAGGCTGTAAATTTTATAGAAGCAGAAATCCTCGTCTTTTTCCTGCAGAGCAGCTGGTGGGTTTGAACTGCCAACTTTGTGGCTAGCAGTCCAGTGCTTATCTTATGTCACCACCAGCACTTTCTTCCTTACTTAAGAGCTAAGAAATAGTATTTGCTTTTAATATCTTTTAAAAGTATAAGGACATTTTACTTTGTTATTGTGGTAATGTGCAGAAGATTGCACACAAAATATTTGCAGAGCGAGTTCTCTTAGTTGATTTTAAATCATTCTGCTACCTGAAAGATGTCTAGATTCTGTAGATTCAAAAATGTATTGAAGAATAGGAATGGACACCAAGTGATTTTCATAATCTGGGCAGTTATGTATCTGTCAACATTTTTAGGAGGAAAGAGTAAAAACATTCTGCCCTATTAAAAAAAAAAAAAAAAAGAGAGAGAAGATGGAAGGAATACACAGAGTCACTGTACCAAAAGGAAGTGGTTAATGTTCAACCATGTCAAGAGGTAGCATATGATCAAGAGCCAATGATAGGGAAGGAGGAAGTCCAAGGTGCATTGAAGGAATTGGCAAAGAACAACACACCCGGAACTGATGGAATAAAAATTGAAAACTTTCAAGAAAGTGAGGCGACACAGGAAGCACTCATCTCTGCCAAGAAATTTGGAAGACAACTATCTGGCCGGCTGATGGGAAGAGATCCATGTTTTTGTCCATTCCAAAGAGAGGTGACCCAACGGAATGTGGAAATCATTGGACAATCCCTTTGATACTCCATGCAAGTAAAATTTTACTAAAGGTAATACAGAAATGGCTATAATCATACATTGACAAAGAACTTCCAGAGGTTCAAGCCTGATTGAGAAAAGGCCGTGGAATGAGGGATATCATTGCTGGTGTCCGATGGATCTTGGCTGAAAGCAGAGAATATCAGAAAGATGTTTACCTGTGCTTTATTGACCATGCAAAGGCCTTCGATTGTGAGGATCATGACAAGCTATGGACAACATTGTGAAGTATGAGGATTCTGGAACACTTAATTGTGCTCATGAGGAATCTGTATTTTGACCAAGAAGCAGTTGTTTGAAGAGAACATGGGAACACTGAGTAGTTTACAATTAAGAAAGGTGTGTGACAAGGTTGTATTCTTTCACTATACTTATTCAACCTGTATGCTGAGCAAATAATACGAGAAGCTGGGTTATATGAAGAAAAACATGGCATCAGGATTGGAGTAAGACTCATTAACAATATGCAGATGATACAACCTTGCTTGTTGAAAGAATACTTAAAATATTTACTCATGAAGATGAAAGAGCACAGTCTTCAGTATGGATTACATCTGAATTTAAAGAAAACAAAAATTCTCACCACTGGTCCAATAAACAACATTCTTAGTAACGGAGGAAAGATTGAAGTTGTCAAGGATTTCATTCTTTTTGGATCAACTATTAACACTCACAGGAGCAGCAGTCAAGAGATAAAACAATGTATCACATTAGGCAAATCTGCCTCACAAGACCTTTTTAAAGTGTTGAAGAATAAATACGTCAGTTTGTGGACGAAGGTGCACCTGACCCAAGCCATGGTATTTTCAATAACCTCATATGCATGCAAAAGCTGGATAGTGAATAAGGAAGACCGTAGAAGAATTGATGCCTTTGAATTATGGTGTTGGAGGAGAATATTGAAAGTGCCATGGGCTGCTAAACGAACAAATAGATCTGGTTTGGAAGAAGTATAGCCAGAGTGCTCTCTAGAGGCCAAGATGGCCAAACTTCATCTCTCATACTTTGGACATATTGTCAGGAGGGACCAGTCACTGGAGAAGGATATCATATTTGGTTGGTGAAGGGTCAGAGAAAAAGAGGAAGACCCCAACGAGATGGATTGGCCAAGTGGGAGCATTGATGGACTCAAGCGTGGCACCAGTAATGAGGTTAGCCCAGGATCGGGCAGTGTTTTGTTCTGCTGTGCATAAGGTCGCTATGGGTTGGTACCGACTTGATGGCACCTAACAACAACAATTGCCTTCTTGCCTACATGGTTTCTTCTAAGTGATCTGAGCTTAATCTGACTTGCTTGCCTTTGTATGTAACGCTTCTTTTTTCCCTAGCTGCTTCCAGTATTGTCTCCTTATCTTTGAGTTTGGGGAACTTGATTATGACATGTCTCAGTGATTTTCTTTTGGAGTCTATCCTTCCTGGGGTTTGTTGAGCTTCTTGAATGCTTATCTTTTCACTTTTCAAGATGTTAGAAAAAGTTTATTCCATCAGTTCTTCAACCATTTCCTCTGTGGACTTGTGTGGTTCTTCCTGTTCCTGAATGCTGATAATTCTTAACTTATTCCTCTTCTTGTTGTCCAACATGAATCTTAGACCTTCTTCAGATTTTTTTAACCTTTTTTTCTGTTTGTTCTTCTATATTAGTGGTATTGAGACATTTGTCTTCCAGCTCAATAGTTTTGCCTTTCATCTCTTCAATTCTACTCCTTTGCCCTTTCAGTGAATTGTCTATTTCTGATATTCTATTATTGATCATGTGGACCTCTTTCTGTAGCTTTTGGATTATTTCCAATGCTGTATCTATCTTATTTGATTGTATCTGTAGTGCTTTCCTGATTTCTTCCTAATTTTTCTCAACTCCATTATAAGGTGTTTTGAAACATTTTATAATCACTTTCTGAATTCCTTCTCAGGCACTTCCAAGTCCTGCCCACCTTCAAGAATGGAGTCCAGGTCTACCTCTAGGTCATTTGTCTCAGGCGTTTTATATTGTTCCTTTATGTGTGCAGATATGGTCATCTGTTTTTTTATTTTTAGACATGCTTAATGTTTATCTGTGGCCTTAATATTTAATTGAGTTGTGTTTTGGTATTTTTTTTTTTTTTTTTATGCTTTCTGATTGTCTCCAGGTAGATGTAATCAGGAGGTGGGCGTCCCTTTTCATTTTCTTATTGCTTAACTCAGAGTAATTTTCACTTGTGTTGTCAGCCTCCCTGGTGTGTGGCAGTTGTTATTGGATCTTGCCTGTACTGTGGGGCTTTATAGGGTATAATTGTATCTTAACTGTATGGCAGCAATTGCTGTCTCTTCTTGGGTAGTATAGGGAGAGATAGAGCCCCCTATGGGTAAAAACAAAACACAACAGAACTAAAGAAAAAACAAAACACCCCCAAACAACTATAAAAACCCCCCTTAAAACCCAATTGGATAATGAAATCTATTATCGTGTTAAAAGGATAGGAGAGAGAGAAGAAAGAAAAAATTTCTGTAGCCTAGTATGAGTATGAGTTTAATGTTCTCTTTCATCTGTGTGATAAATTTCAAGATGCCACTCTTCCTTGTTATGTTGTACCTCAGGATTTAGTTTTCAGCCTGTTTTGTTTTTAAACTCTCTCCCTCTCCACTCCC
>NW_006408551.1:841661-846020 GCF_000296735.1 Chrysochloris asiatica | reverse complement strand
GGCGAACTTCACTGTACCTCTACCCTGTCCGCCAGTAAGCCCCACCTCTCTCATAGGCTTTTGATTATATGCTAACTCTTGAAATGGTTGAACATCAACCATTACTTTTGATACAGAGTCACTGTACTATAGTTTAGACATCACAATCTGTTCATTTATTATTTAATAAAAATGGACATTTTTGAGTGCCTCTTGGTTTTGCCTCCTGCATTTAAAGTGCATTAAAAATTCATGTACAAGTTTTTATGTGGTTATGTGTTTTTATTTCTTTCAGGTAAATACCTAGGCCATTGGATCGAATGGCAAGTATAAGAATGTACTTAATAATTTTCCAAAGTACTTCTAATATTTTATCTTCCCAGTAACACTGTTTGAGATTTTTGGTTAAGCCATATCATTGCAATATTTGATATTTTTGGTCTTTTGAATTTTATTCATTTGAGTGCATATAACTTTCCAGCATGGGACACTGTCAAATAGATCACCTAATGAGTGACGACAGGAATCCCAGAATCATTTACAACAGAATCCATCTTGTAAAAAGCCTGCAACCACATCCACTTACTATGTTATGTTGTTGTTACATGCCACTGAGTCGGTACGGAATCATAGCTACCCTATGCACAAAAGAAGGAAATATTACCTATTCCTCATAATCATTGCTACATTTGAGCTCATTGATGCTGCCACTGTGCCAATCTATCTTACTGCGGGGTCTTCCTCTTTTTCTCCAACCCTCCACTTTACCTAACATGACATCCTTCTCCAGTGACAGAACCTTTTTGACAACAGGTCCGAAGTATGAGAGATGAAGTCTGGCCATCCTGGCTTCCAAGGAACACTCTGGCTGTACCTCTTTCAACACAGATCTGTTCTTTTGGCAGTGCATGGTACTTTTAATATTCTCCTCCAACACCATAACTCAAATGTATCAATTCTTCTGTGGTATTTCTTATTCACTATCCAACTTTTGCATGCATATGAGGTTATTGACAATACCGTGGCTTGGGTCAGACACACCTTAGTCCTTAAACTGACATTTTTGCTCTTCTTGCCTTCTGCTTCCATGAGAGTTGATGGTTGCTCTGAGCAAAATGAAGTCTTGACAACTTCAATCTTTTCTCCATTTATCATGATGTTATTTCTTGGTCCAGTGGTAAGGATTTTTGTTTTCTTATATTGAGGTGCAACTCATATCGAAGTCTGTGGTCTTTGATCTTCATCAGTAAGTATGTTAAGTCCTCTTCACTTTCAGTAAGCAAGGTTGTATCAGCTGCATATCGCAGGTTGTTAATGAGTCTTCCTCCAATCCTGGTGCTATGTTTTTCTTTATATAATTCAGCTTCTTGGATTATTTGTACAGCATACAGATTCAATAAGTATGGTGGAAGAATACAACCCTGTTGTGTGTACCTGAAAGTTGCATACCTTTCCTAATTTTAAATCATTCAGTCTTCCCTTGTTCTGTTCAAACAACTGCCTTATGGTTTATGTACAGTTTCCTCTTGGGCATAATTAAGTGTTCTGGAATATTCATAATTTGCAATGTTGTCCATAGTTTGTCATGATTCATACGATCAAAAGCCATTGCATAGTTAATAAAGCCCAGGGAAACATCTTTCTGGTATTCTCTGCTTTCACCCAAGATCCATCTGACATCAACAACGATAGTCTTCATTCCTTATCCTCTTCTGAATCCAGCTTGAGCCTCTGGAAAATCTTTGTCAAGTATGGTTACAGTCGTTGTTTCAATATCTTTAGTAAAACTTTACTTGCATGGAATGTCAATGATATTGTCCAATGGATGATTTCCACATTTTGTTGAGTCACTTCTCTTTGGAATGGGCACTATTAGAGATCTCTTCCAGTCAGTTGGCCAGGTAGTTTTCTTCCAAATTTCTTGGCATAGATGAGTGAGTGCCTCCAGTGTTACATCTCTTTGTTGAAAGATTTATAATTTGTATTCCATCAACTCCTGGTGCCTTGTTCTTTGCCAATTACCTCAATGCACCTTGGACTTCTTCCTTGATTATCATTGACTCTTGACCATATGTTACCTATTGAAAAGGTTGAACATCAACTATTTCTTTTTGATACTATGATTTTGTGTATTCTTCCCATTTTTTAAAAATGCTTTCTGCATCATTCAATAATTCGCCCAGAGAATCTTTCAATACCGAAAATCAAAGTTTGATATTTTTCTTCAGTTCCTTCAGCTTGAGAAATGTTTAACATGTTCTTCCCTTTTGGTTTTTTAACTCCAGGTAGTCACACATTTTGTTATAATATTTGACTTTGTCTTCTAGAGCTGACCTTTGAAATTTCTGTTCAGCTCTTGTAGCTCCTCATTTCTTCCATTTGCTTTAGCAGCTGTATGCTGGAGAGCGAGTTTCAGAGTCTCTTCTGACATCCATTTTGGTCTTTTCCTTCTTCTCTTCTCAATGACCTTTTGCTATCTTATGGTATGATATTCTTGATATCATCCCACAATGTCTCTGGTTTTCTGCCTTTTAGTGTCTAATGCATCAAATCTGTTCTTCAGACGATCTCTAAATTCAAGTGGCATGTACTCAAGGTCATATTTTGGCTCTTGTGGACTTCTTTTAATTTTCTTCAGTTTCAGCCTGAACTTGCATTGGATTAACTGATGGTCTGTTCCACAGTCTGCCCCTGGCCTTTTCCATTGTCTTTTTCCACAGGTGTAATCCATTTGATTCCTGTGTATTTCACTGGTGAAATCCATGTGCATAGTCATCTTTTATGTTGCTTAAAAAAGGTATTTGCAATGAAGAATTCATTGGTCTTGCAAAATTCTATCACCAAGGCCATATTTTCCAACTATGGATCCTTCCTCATTGTGTCAAACATTTGCATTCCAATTGCCAGTAATTATCAATATATCTTGATTGCATATCTGATCCATTTCAGACCGAAGAGGATAGAATTCCTTAACTTCATCATAACCGGCTTTAGTAGTTGGTGTGTAAATTTGAATAATAGTTGTATTAGCTTGTGTTCCTTGTTGGCATATGGATGTTATCCTGTCACAGACAGCATTTACTTTATGACTCATTTTGACATGTTCTTTTTGATAGTGACAATGATGCCATTCCTCTTCAGTTTATCTTTCCTGGCATAGGAAACCATGTGGTTGTCAGATTCAAAATGGCCAATACCAGTACACTTCCACTCACTAGTGCTTAGGATGTTGATGTTTATGTGTACCATTTCATTTGGACAATTTCTAGTTTTCCTAGATTCATACTTCATACATTCCATGTTCTTATTATTAATGGATGCTTACACCTGTTTCTCTTCATTTTGAGTTGTGCCCAAATAAGCAAATGAAGGTCTTGAGGGCTTTACTCCATTCGCATTATCACAGTTAATTCTACTTTTAGGAGGCGGTTCTTCTCCAGTTACATTTTGAGGATCTTCTAACCTGAGGGGCTCATCTTCCGGCACTGTATCTGAAAATATTCTGGTGCTCTTCATCATGTTTCAATATTCAATAATCTGGTACTGACAGTGTTCCATTGCTACTCATAAAGTCTTCAGTGACTAAATATTCGGAAGTAGTCTCTCTCTCCTTCTTCCAAGACTATCTTCATCTGGATGCTCATATGCTACCTGTTCACTATGGGCAAACTCACTGATATTTAAAATACCCATGGTATAGCTTCCAGAATCACAGCAACACACAAGTCACCACAGTACAACAAACTGACAGACGAGTGGTGGTCCTCTTACTGTAACCCCTCACAAACAGGAAAAATCCAGGAAGAAAAGCACAGCTTCTTTGTTTTTCACTATCATAATACAGAGTATAACTGTCCTTTTCAAAACTTGCTCATTTGAAATGTGTACTGGGTTGCTCCAAAGAGTCCACTGTGTCTCCCTTTGTCAAGATATCTGCACTCCTACAAATGCATTCCTTATTTACATGATGATCTTGTTCTTCTGCTTTGTTATTTTGATTTACCAGTGAAAAAACCTTTAGTGTAGGGAAATGTCCTCTCATAAAAGTTGGGCTGCTAACTGAAAAATGGGCATTTCAAACACAGCAGAAGTTTGTCAGGTGAGAGATGAAACTTTCTGGTGAGATAAAGATGTAGTTTCAGAAAAACCTAAGGAGCAGTTCTATTCTGCCCTATAGAGTCATCATGGGTCTAAATGGTCTGGAGTGCATTTTGATGTGTCTTTGTGGTTTTTACTTACATGTCTCTGATGACTAATGTTAGTAAAAAATTTTGCGTGAATAGTACTTATTCATGTTTTATAAATTTTTGTGCATTTTTATTGGGTTAATTTCTTATTATGATGTTTGCAAGTTTTGTTTATATATATATATATATATAT
>NW_006408551.1:827610-840723 GCF_000296735.1 Chrysochloris asiatica | reverse complement strand
ATGAGTGTTGATAGTTGATCCAAGAAGAATGAAGTCCTTGACAACTTCAATCTTTTCTCCATTGATAAGAATGTTGTTTATTGGATCTAACACATGAGTTGTTGTTGTTATAAACAACAACTCATGTGTTAGATCCTATTAAAATTTCATTTTGTAACTGATTTTATCATTTAATATACATCTTACATTTATTTCTGTGTTGTTAAGGAAAACATTTTACAAAAATTAATGAAATAATAAAAATATAATTAATAGTTTATTGATGCTATTGTTATTAGTAAGTGCCATTAAGTTAGTTCCTACTCATAATGAACATATATAACGTTTTCCAAAGAGCAGCTATGGGTTTGAACTGCTGACCTTGTGATTAGCAATACAGTGCTTAACCTACAGTGCCACACCATTTTATATACTGTTGTTATTGTTAGGTGTAAATGAGTCATTTCCAACTCATAGCAAACCTATGCACAATAGAATGAAACACTGCTTGATCCTGTTCTGTCCTCAACCTTTTTGTTACACTAGAGCCCATGTCCATTTGAGAATTAAGGTGTGCCTGACCCAAGCCATTGGATTTTCAATATAACCTCATATGCATATGAAAGTTGGACAGTGAATCAGGAAGACAGTATAAGAATTGATGCATTTGAGTTATGGTGTTGAAGAAGAATATTAAGAATATTAAGAATATTAAGAGTCTGTGTGCAACAAATCTGTGTTGCAAGAAGTACAGCCAGAATGCTCGTTAGAAACAAGGATAGCCAGACTTAGTCTCGTACTTCAGACATGTTATCAGGAGGGACCAATCCTTGGAGAAGAATATCTTGTTTGTTAATGTGGAGAGTCAGAGAAAAAGAGGAAGACCCGCAACAAGATGGATTAGCACAGTGACAGCAGTAATGGGCCCAAGCTTAGCAATGATTATGAATTTGGCATGGGACTGCACAGTGTTTCATTCTGTTGTGCATAGGGTTGCTATGAGTTGGGCCTGACTCAATGGCACCTAACAACAAAAGTCCACTACTGCAGCCACTGTGTCTATACATCCTGTTGGGAGCTCTTCCTCTTTTTCTTGCTTACTCTCAACTTTACCAAGCATAATTTCCTCCTCCAGGGACTGGTCCCTCTTGATAATATGTCCAAAGTCTGACAGGCAAAGTTTCACCCTTGGCTTCTAAGGAGCATTGTGGCTGTACTTCTTCCAACACAAATTTGTTTGTTCTTCTGGCTGTCCATTGCATTTTCAATATTCTACTCCAACATCATAACTCAAATGCATCAAGTCTTCTACAGTCTTCCTTAGTCATTTCCCAACTTTCACATTCCTATGAGGCAATTGGAAATACCATGGCTTGGGTAAGGTGCATCTTAGTCCTCAAACTCATATCTTTGTTCTTGAACACTTAAAGAGGTTTTGTATAGCCGATTTGTCTAACACATTCCATCATTTCATTTCTTGACTGCTGCTTCCATCTGCTGATTATGGATTTAAGCAAAATGGAGTCTTTGACAACTTCATTATTTTATCCATTTATCATGATGTTATTTATTGGTCCAACAGAGTCCTGGTGTATACGATAAGCACTGGCCTGCAAGGTCAGTTTGAACTACAAGGTCAGTCATTCAAACTCACAAGCTGCTCCTTAGAGACCCTATACAGTGTCATGAGTTGGAACTGTTTTAAAAGCACTTAACAACAGCAACAACACTATTTATTGGTCAAGTTGTGATGATATTTGTTTTCTTTACATTGAAGTGCAAGCCATACTGAAAACTGTAGTCTTTGATCCTCATTAGTAATTATTTTAAGTCCTCATCCCTTTTAGCAAGTCAATTTGTATCACCCACATTTCACAAGTTGTTAATGAGCCTTTCTCCAATCATGATGTTATGCTTTTCTTCATATAGTCCATCTTCTTGGATCACTTACTCAGCATACTGATGAAATAAATATGGTGAATGGCTACAACCCTGATGCACACCTTTCCTGCTTTTAAACCATTCAGTAGCCCCTTGTTCTGTTCCAATGACTGCCTCTTTGTCTATGCACAGGTTCCCAACAGCTAGATTAAAATGGTCTAAAGCTCTGGTAGCGTAGTGGTTACGAATCGGGCTGCGAACCTTAGGGTCAGCGGTTCGAAACTACCAGCCGCTCCGCGGGAGAAAGATGAGGCTTTCTACTCCCGTAAAGATTTACACCCTCGGAAACCCTGTACAGGGTCGCTATGGGTCGGACCCGACTCGATGGCACTTAACAACAACAACAACAACAAAGATAACTCAATTACTGAACCAAAATTTAGGAAATAATGGAAAAAATTCAAGAAAAATACAGAATATCAATTAAAAATTCTACAAATATAAAATACAAAAATGAGATGATGACATTGAATATGTAATTACAAAATATAAGAACACTAAAGAAAATATTTAAGATTATATATTCAGACAGTTCTGTCAGACTTGGTACAAAGTAGCAAGAAAACAAATATAGAGAACACATAAACATGACATAGTGACAAAAAGTGCAACTGATATAAACATTAGCCTTAAAATAAATGGATGGAATACCTAAAATGGGGCTAAAATGTGCCCAGTGAAGGAGGCTTCCTGCAGAGCCTCTGAAATGCATAAGACTATAGGTAGAATCCTGAACCATATCCAGATCTCCAGAGATGGGAAATTTCCACTTGAAAGGATGAGCAAATCAGCTTGGAGTAGCTAAAAGAACAGAAGATACTTCTTGAAAGAAAGACCTACAGGAAAAATACAAAAGAATAGAGGCAGACGGACTGTTACTACAAGAACAAACAAGTTGCTTGCCCAGGAAACATGAAGGCAAGTGGTCGGGTTCCCTCAGTGCAAACCTCCTTCCAAGAATAAGACTCAATGGGAGTACATGCTCTGATTGGTGACTAAGCTCGTCACCGATAAGGGGAAGTGAGGGAAAAACAGCAATGAAGTGGCGAGCTAAGCCCT
This sequence comes from Chrysochloris asiatica, assembly GCF_000296735.1. Lineage (NCBI taxonomy): Eukaryota > Metazoa > Chordata > Mammalia > Afrosoricida > Chrysochloridae > Chrysochloris > Chrysochloris asiatica. The sequence continues at coordinate 837,744 of NW_006408551.1, read as the reverse complement.
ACAATGTGGAGAGTGAAGTGTGCAGCTGATAAAAAGAGAGGGCATATGCACAAGAACACCCACACTTGCAGATAATACCCACTTGACCTGACTTCAATGACTGGATGATCAGAGCTCAACCAGAATAAGAAAGAAGAGGAAAAAAAGAGTAATCTGACATAATTTGATGAACTTGACCTACACGTATGGATGCCGTAACTCAAAAGAGGGAACAAATCCTTACAGCAAGAATCATTCCCACCCCCTCCACACACAGAGTAGTGGCAACTTTTACATTGGCACCCAAAATGGGGGAGGGGCCTACAAAGGCAAGAAGTGACTGGCTTACAAGCTTTCAAGAGGGACCCTAGAGCCAGGGGGCATGAAGGAAGGTAGAATCTCCAGTGAGTACAATTCAATCTGTCTAGGCAGAGCTGATGAAATGAAATGCAGATGGGTCTCTTGTGATACAATAGTGAATAATTGTAATCAGGACTGATTGTGAGGATTGGAAATGTAAAGGTAGATGTTTTATAGCAAGGAAGGGAGTGATTAACCTTCAAGTCTAGGATCAGAGGTCCCTAGGACCATCAACGGAGAAGAGCCGAGAGTGGGACACTACCCAGAGAAGCAGTGATGCCTGAGATGGAGGCAGAGACAATGACGTGGAGCGATGGAGCAGCTGTGGACTTTAGATCCAGAGAGGGAGAGCAACTGTGTGCTGGAGACTGGGTTGTGGTGGGGGATATTGTAGGGGGCAGGTTTGCAGGGTATACCCTTTGGTTGGTTGATGATGCATGGAGGGGATTGGAACCATGGAAATGAAATGATATATGATAGAACGAATGTAAAACTAATGTTCTCCCATGTAAACTATCATATAATTCACAATAAAACATTTAATAAATAAATGGATGGATTGTCTGTTTCATGTAATGACTGGTTTTGCAATATAACCTGAATAAATATATTTAAACGAGATGAAGATGAATTGTAGCCTAATTTTGCATCATAGAGTTTTGAGCTTGATTTAAGGTGTGTCAATACTACTAATAAGGAACTCTGGTAGTGTAGTGGTTATGAATAGGGCTGCTAATCTCTAAGTCAGCAGTTTGAAACTACCAGCTGTTCTGTGTGAGAAAAATGAGGCTTTTTGCTCCCGTGAAGATTTACAGCCTTGGTGATCCTATGCAAAGTTGCTATGAGTTGGAGACGACTCCATGGCACAAAACCACCATCACCACTAATACTACTAACAAGGAACTTAGAAGAAACCAAAGAAATATCTTTTCCATTAAATGATGACATTATTCTAGCTTAACAAATTTACTGGGTTTACAAGCACAATGTCTTGAACATTGTTATGATTTGACAGAATGTTAGAAGACAATACATCGTGTGCTAGAAATAGGATATATATGAACAGAAATAGACCACTACTCATCAGCTAATAGAAATACAGGACAGACTGCAACAAAACTATGTTCAAAGACGATTAAAACAATTGGAGAAAACTCTAAAAGATGGCATAGTAGATGACGAAAGTGAACCAAATAATTCTGATTACAGAGGAATCACAGAACATATAAAAAAGTGTTCAGTATATAATTTACAAACTAATAGAGATATTTCAAATATGATAATAATAACAAAATAGTTTGAATAAACTGAAAACACTTAAGAACAATGGCAAATGTAAAAAGAAACATTTTACATTTAAATATATGGACTTCAAATAAGCCAACCATAAAATGCTACATATTATATAATTTCATTTATATGAAAAGTCAAGAATGGGAAAATCTACAGAGATTTGCCTAAAATGGAGTCCTGTTGTAGTGTTATTGGATAAGTACTGTACCATAAACTCAGTGGTTCAAACTCAACAGTCACTCCTCAGAAACCCTATACAGAGTCACTATGAGTTGGACCTGATTCAACGACATTTAATAACAACAATAACAAAATTGGGAAATAAGACATTGGTGGTATAGTAGTAGAATTCCACCTTCCATGTGGAAGACTGGGATTCATTCCTGACCAGTCACCTCATATATAGTCACTACACATCTATAAGATGAGCTAAAAGAAAAGATATAGTGATTTACAGCCAAAAACCACCCAGTGAGATCATAATGGTTTAATTTACAACCTACCATGGAGCTAGAACCATATCAGGCAGCATTTCATTCATTTGTCTATGGGATCATTCTGGAGTCAGGGATTGACTAGATGAGCAACTAATGATAAAATCAATAAAGCTAGGAAGAAAGAGGTGAATGGAGTGACCACTAATTTGTGAAATGTTTCCTTTTGGGCTATAAAAATTCTCTAAAGTTAGATTATGATGTTGATGTACAATGTTTTATGTAGAGGCAAAAGCCTTGAAGCAATGCTGTAAACTGGTGAACTTTTTAACATATAAATGTTATATTAAAGATTTTTTTAATAGACTTAATAATCTGGTCAAAGGAAAATATTTAAGGCTAGGTAATATAATAAAAATTCCACAGCTAGTAAGAGTGGACTTTTGTTGTTATTGTTGTTAAGTGTTGTCGATATAGATCTGAATTTAGAAATCATGGATTCAAGATTAATTTTTTTAAACAGTAGCTAGCTTTAAGAAATTCCCAAACACTATGATTTGTTATTCTTTAGTGTGGGACATACCACTATTAAGATTAAATTTCAATGAATCTGTTAAGGAAATTTTAAAAACTGCACTTGAACTAAGATTTCTGGTGTGGCATTGTAGGATGAGTACTGGATTGCAAACTACAAGGTTGTGACTCAAATCCACCAGCTTCTCCTTGGAAAACCAAGAAAGTGTCTTATGAATTGGAACTGACTCGATAGCACTTAACAACGATGGTTGGCTAACAAAGGTTAACGCTAACATGATAGAGGACAAAACGGGGTAATTTAAGAAGTTAGCATGCTTTTAAAATAGGAGCTAAGGTTTTCCTCAAAAATATTAAAGGAAAGCATAGGACTAAGCTAGTGGCATAGCAGTCTGTTTAGAAATAAAAACTACTGAGATAAATATTTGTTCTTCCTATAAAATATTGTAAGTAACTAAATAACTCTTCAATATATAGGTAAGGAAAATACAATTTTTGTTAATTGTTAATTCAATGTACTTTATACACCTTGTGATATTACAATTTCAGATATTTTTTACAGAGTTACAGAGTTTATAATTCCATTTCAGTACAAAAATAGTTATTTGAGAGCAAATTAAAATGTTTTGCTATCTTTAATGTGTGATTGCTTATTTTTTACCTTTGATGTTTTGGTGATTTTTGTTCCCTCCCCTAGTTCTAGCCTCTAAAACTGGACCAAAGAAAATGCCCAGTAAATATGTCTTCAGTGAATCAATGAATGAATCATTTGAGAAGGTTAATATCATTTTGGAAGAAGTAATGCTGATAAACCCTTATACTTTTGCTGAAAAATGTACAATTTTATTGACCTACACTGCCTTGTTTTCCCTTTTTGATGTTCCTATTTCCCTGTGTGGACTGATAGCTAATTAATTCACTGGACTGCAAGGTTGGTTTGAACTGAAAGCTTGGTGGTTCAAACTCACCAGCCACTCATTGGAAGCCCTATACACGGTCACTATGGGTCAGAACCGACTCTACAGCACTTAACACCAACAGCAACAATTTGGTGATATGCTTTCATTTTAGTTAGCTGAATTTAAATTTCAGAATGCTATTAACCTGCCATGGAGCCTTAGTGTGGCACTGTAGGATAAGCACCAAACTTCTAACTTTAAGACTGGCTGTTCAAACCCTATACAGGGTGGCTATGAGTCAGAATCAAACCCAAAGCACTTAACAACAACGTTAACATGCCTCAAGGCATTTTAGGATGAGCACTGGACTGTTAACTATAAGATCCAAAGTTTAAACCGCCTGCCTAGTCCCTCCTCAGAGAAAGACGTAGGCTTTCTGTTGCTGTAATGAGAACCCTATATATGATCATGAGGACACGGAATAGAGTCCAGGGCAGTGGGTTGGTTTCTTAAGGAAGAATGGTTGTGAGACAATGAATGACTAGACCAGGATAAATGAGACAGTGTTTTGAGAAAGTTAACCTGACTAGAGAGTTTGTAAAGTTCACTATATTTGTGTAACTGATATACCCTTATTTTTTGCAAAATATTACAATTCTTTTGATTGAGTCATTGAAGGCTTGTTTTACTTGCTTGTTTCTCAGGGTGTAGATAAAGGGGTTCAGCATAGGAGCGATAGATGTTGTAAGTATTGTTACACCCTTATTGATGGCCACAGATTCCTTTGCTGAAGGTTTGATGTAGATGAAGATGCAGCTGCCATAGGTGATGGAAACCACAATCATGTGGGAAGAACAGGTAGAAAAGGCTTTATTCTTTTGTTGAGCGGATGGAAATCCTACAATTGTCTTGATGATATAAACATAGGACAGAATGACACACATAAGTGTTATGATGAGGGTCAGCACAGCACAGATTATAACAGTCTGTTCCATGAACCAAGTGTTTGAACAGGAGATCTTCAGGAGGGGAGATGCATCACAGATAAAATGATCAATGGTGTCAGAATCACAAAATTCTAGATTTAATCCCTGACTTAACGGGGGTATTAGAATACACAGACCAGCCACCCAACAGCACAAGACAATTCTTCTGCAGACTGTGGTATTCATGATGGTCACATAATGCAGAGGTTTGCAGATGGCCACGTAGCGGTCATAGGACATGGCAGCCAGGAGGAAAAACTCTGTTACACCAAAAAGGTCAGTAAAAAATACTTGACAGGCACAGGCATTATAGGTTATGAGCTTGTCACCTGTTCCTATGTTATACAAGTATCTGGGGATACAGGCAGATGTGAATGAAATCTCTAACAAGGAGAAATTTTGTAGAAAAAAGTACATAGCTGTTTTAAGGTGAGAATCCAGTAAGATGAGTATGATGATTGTCAAATTCCCAGTTATACTCAGCATGTAGCTGAGAAAGAGAAAGATAAACACCAAAACCTGCAGTTGTGGGTCATCTGTAAGTCCCAGCAGAATGAATGTTGTTACTGTATGGTTTCTCATCACTGACTCCTGTCTTCTGTCCAATCTGCATGTAATATTCAGGGGCATTTTATTATGTCATTTAAACAGTATTACACCGATCATACTCAGACTTTCTATTCATTGAAATTTATGATTAAAAGTTGCTGTTAAGTGCCATCAACTTGGTTCTGACTCATAGTGACTCTGTATAGAGTTTCCAAGGAGCAGCTGGTGAGCTTGAACTGCCGACCTTGCAGTTCAGATCAACTTTACAGTCTAGCATATTAACCCGCAGCACCCTACCAGGACTTCACTGTGTCATACCAGAATTAAAAGCTGTTACTCTTCAAATTCACACTCTGAATAGGATTGCTTTTGAGTGCTAATAGTTTCTCATTTCCCAAGGAGCAAAAACATCCTTTGACTTCAGAATTATTTGTTTGATGTATTTGTGTGACTCTTCTGAAAGTGTTTAAATATGTGAGCTATCTTGGGTTCACTGTGCACATTCTGCATCCTTTTGAAGTCTCTGTTCAAGCTTTATGTTTAAAGAATTTAGCTTTCTGGTTTTGCTCATAGTATCCACAAACAGCTCTAAGCTCTATGCATGTATGCGTGCATACACTCACATACAACAGCTCCAACTTTCCTCCTGACTCCTTCTTAGCTCTCTCATCCCTACGTAATTACTTATAATGCCTGATTGTGCAGAGTGCAGTATATTTTAATGTGTAATTAAAGGTATGTTTATCCTACTATGAAATGCTTCAAATATACTATAGGTCTAGAGATGATATTTTTTTTCTGACTCTTTTACTTGAAGAAGTGTAATGTTCATCCCTATCTACTTCTCATCCTACTCACATTCCCTCTGCATTTTTATCAAGTGCTATGTTTTCATTTTAAAATGAGTGTCTCTAGGCCTTGCTTCTTTGTTTGTGAATTGCTTTGTTTTCACTGGGGACACCAATTTATTTGCAAGTGAACTCGCTTTATTGTGTAAATTGATGTGCTCTTTTACAAATTGGGGATAGGTTCACCTCTGGCTTCCTAAACTGTGAACACATTTATGGCCTCATGTGCACAATCGAAAACATTGTCAGGGAATTTATGGACAAATTAAACAACTGTATTATATCAAACTGATATTTAAATAGAATAATGTTGCTTGTGCTCTCCTCCATTTACTTTCTCTGGTAACAAGTGTATCACTGAATAAATTTACTCACCCCTCCTGGTGTGGCACTATAGGATAAGTACTCAACCTTAAGGTCGGTTTAAACCACACCATCAGCATTTGACTCACCAGCAGCATCTCAGAAGCCCTATTACTGGGTTGCTATAAGTTGAAATGGACTCAACAGCGATTCGCAACAACAGCAACAATAAACAGTGGGCCTTACTCAGTGGCCCTGAAATACCAATCCTACTACTATAATGTCCTGGTGTGGCACTGTAGGATAAACACTGGACTGCTAACCACAATGTCAGTTTTTCAAATCCACCAGACTCAGAAACCCTATACAGGGTGGCTATGAGTCAGAACAGACTCAAAGGCACTTAACAGTGTAAGGACCAAACTGATTTTGCCTATCTAGAAACTGCTTGACTAAACTCTAGTCAGGCTCAGGAAAGCATTTTAAATAGACAAGGCCTCAGTTATTAGTTCCCTCCAGAGGCAAGATCAATCTCCATTCTGTACATTAGCCTGAACACGTACTCTAGCTCCAAGAAAATGATATATGTATAAATAGCCAGGCAGCTCAAGGCCAGAGGCCAGATGTTTTCCTTTACCCTAGCCTAAGAACAAAGACCACCAGTCCTGACCAATTAAACTGTAACATCTCATAGTTCGCCAATTGTTAACCAATCCAAAGATTGTAAAGCTGAGAAACCTGAGCTGTTTGAAAATTCTATAAAAACCCTGCAGACAATGAATTCGGGGCTCTTTCCCTATTCCGAAATGTCGGATAAGGTTAGAGACCTGGCTCGAGCTTGATTAAACAACCCTTATGTATTTGCATCGGTACACGGCTCCTGGGTGGTCTTTGGGGACCCTGAATTCTTGGCATAACAACAGCAACAACTGCAAAGTATATAATAAAGCAAGATTTAAAAGATTACTTACAGTGGAATATATTCTACGAGATTTTGTTTATCTTCCTATGAACACATATCTTTGAAATGTGAATATGAAATCTTCAGGCAATATGTCATTCTCTGGGGGAATTGTGAAATATGCTTATATGCATATCTAGACTTTCTTTGTTGATAGAAGTTAGCAATGAACATATATCTCTGCATTTCTTCAAATGCTAGTCTATTCCTGAAAATGGCATTTATGTAGCCAAATAAACTGCATTATAAACATTGAGCAAATGGATGGTAGGTCAAATGTAAAAATTAATACATACCTGAATTCTGAGATTCATAAAATATTTTAAACTCAAGAGCATAAATAAACTTAGACCACAAAAGTAAATATAATTAAGAGGATGAGCTTTATCTCACTTACAATTATGACTGTCAAACATGGTTTGTGTTGGCTCTTAAAACACATCAATGCTTAAAACCTCTAGGCTGACCATAGTAGTTGTGACGAAGATTTTCATGTGAACAGCTGAGCTTTGCTTACACTGCTACATTCATGACAACTCTGGATTATAAAACATCCATCTTCAATCAATTACATGGACTTCACTGTAGTACTATTATAATTTCTACAAGAAAGCAAAGACAAATAGTAATGATAATGAGATAAGGGTTATGAATGTCAGGAATCTTCTCCAGCTCCAGGAAAGCTGCTCTTCTGACCTACTGGGCAGCAAGTGAGTTTACTGTATTTGACTTAACGTTTTGTTTAGTTGATAAAAATGTAACTAAGTGAATAAACAACGAGTCCTTGGTGACACACAAACTAGGCCACTAATGAATCTTCTGACTAAGGAAATTTAAGGAAACAGAAGTATGAGAACAAAGGCATCATTGGGGACAGTGTCCTTGGAGACAGAGAGATGCAACATCAGACACAGACAATAGAAGAATCAGATTGTAATACACAAGTTTAGCTTCATTTTAGGTCACATTGCTTAATTTGAGACAAATCATAAGGGAGGATCATGACACAACCACATTTTTTGATTATTGATTTGTTGTGTTATTTATTATATTTGGAAAGTTACAACTAGAGAGGCAAAGTAGAAGAAAATATGTATAATTCCATAAGCTATATTGCATACAGACTCCTGGAGCTGCACTGTAGGGTAAGCACTGGACTTCTAACCACAGATCAGCTGCTCAAGCCCACCAGTCATGCCTTGGAAACCCTATACACGGTTGCTATGAGTCAGAACCAATTCTACTGCACTTAACAATGGCAACAAGAATAAAAATTGTATTATATACATTTCCAGACATTCATTTATAAAAACATATCAAAGTATTTTATAGGACTGCTGGTGTGGTGCTGTAGGATCAGCACTGGACAGCGAACCACCAGGTCAACAGTTCAAACCCACCATTGCTTCATGAAAACCCTATACAGGTTCTCTGTGAGTTAGAACTGACCTGATGGTGCTTAATAACAACAGTTTAAAATTAAATAGTAACAATTTCCCTAATTAAATAATTTGTCAAGTGTTCTTAAACTTCTGCACATATTGTAAATTAACATATATGTATTATATATGACAAGGAACTCTGGTAGCACAGTGGTTACGAATGGGTCTGTGAACCTTAAGATCAGCAGTTCTAAACTACCAGCTGTTCCGTGGGAGAAAGATGAGGCATTCTGCTCCTGTAAAGACTTACAGCCTCAGAAACCTTGTACAGGGTCGCTATGAGTCGGAACTGACTCCATGGCACATCACCACCACCATTATATACGACAGATTCCTGGGGTAGTGGTACAGGATCAACACTGGACTGGGAACCACAGGCTGGCAGTTCAAACCCACCAGCTACTTCTTGGAAACCCTATACAGGGTCATTGTGAGACAGAAGCAACCTGACAGCACTTAACAACAACAACATAATGAATCATGTATCATGATTAAATTAGTTTTAAAATAATAATGTTATGTTAAAAATCATCAGAGTTTTAAAGAAAATTTCTATTGATAAGAATGCATGTTCTTTATAATTTTTCACTTGTATTAATTTTTTTCTGTATCTATATCACTAGATTTACCAATACCAAGGTACTGAACTGAAAGGTTGGTTTGAACCACAAGGTCAGTAGCTCAAACTCATCAGCTGCCCCATAGAAAACCTACAGAAGGTCACTATGAGTCTGAACTGACTCGACCGCACTTTAACAACTACAGCAACAAAACGAAGGTAGATTTACTTTTTTAAAAAAATATTTTATTGTGAATTATTGATAGTTTACATGGGAGAACATTAGTTTTACATTCATCCTATAGTATATCATTTCATTGCTATGGTTCAATCCCCTCCATGCATCATCAACCAACCAAAGGGTATACACTGCAAGCCTGCCCCCTCAGTCATCAGCACACAGCCCCTCTCCCTCTCTGTGTCTAAAGTCCCCAACACTTCCATCTCTCCACTTCATCATCTCTGCCTCCATCTCAGGCATCACTGCTTCTCTGGGTAGGGTCCCGCTCTCCGCTCTTCTCCCTTGATGGTCTCAGGGACATCTGCTCTTAGGCTGAAAAGTTAATCACTTCCTTCTTTGCTGAAACAAAAATGTCTACCTTTACAATTCCAACCCTCACAAGCAGTCCAGATAACAATTATTCACTATTGTATCACAAGAGACCCATCTGGATTTCATTTCACCAGCCCTGCCTAGACAGATTGTATACTACTCAGTGGAGATTCTACCTTCCTCCATGCCCTATGAATCTAGCTTCCCTCTTGTAATCCAGTCACTTCTTGCCTTTGTAGCCCCCCATTTTGGGTAGCCAATGTCTAAGTTGCCAATCCCTGTCTACTCTGTATATGGAGGGGGTGGGAATGATCCTTGCTGTAAGGATTTGTTCCCTCTTTTGAGTTACTGCATCCATAGGTGTAGGTCAAGTTCATCAAATTGTATCAGATTATGCTTTTTCCCCTCTTCTTTCTTCTTTTGGTTGAGCTCTG
>NW_006408551.1:826236-827390 GCF_000296735.1 Chrysochloris asiatica | reverse complement strand
GGCCCAAGAGTCCCTAGGTCTTGCCACACTGCTGGCAAACCAGGTCTTCACCTGGGTTCACAGAAGTCTATTGAACATCGTAGGACTTAGCTCACTGCTTCATTGCTGTTTTTCCCTCACTTCCCCTTATTGGTGACAAGTGTAGTCACCAATCAGAGCGTGTATTGAGTCTTAGTCTTGGAAGGGGTTTGCACTGAGGGGACCTGACCACTTGCCTTGATGTTTCTTGGGCAAGCAACTTGCTTGTTCTTGTAGTAACAGTCAATCTGCCTTTATTGTTTTGTATCTTTCCTGTGGGCCTTTCTTTCAAGAAGTATCTTCTGTTCTTCTAGTTGCCCCAGCTGGTCCACTAATTCTTTCAAGTGGAAATGTCCCATCTCTGAAGATCTAGATGTGGTTCAGGCTTCCACCTATAGTCTTATGTATTGCAGAGGCTCTACAGGAAGCCTCCTTCACTAGGCACATTGTAGCCCCGTTTTAGGTATTCCAATCAGTTATAGGCAGAAGACGGACTTACAAGCTTTCTATAGTGATGTTTCTGGCTATTCCTTTCTCTCCCCCTCCAGTGTCTATTTTATAATATAATGCAAGGAAAACCAAAATTCAAAAGACAGCCAAGCATCTTAACATTATTCCCCCCTTTTCTGCATTCCAACCATGGCTCAATCTCTGTATCCCAGAACCCTGTTGTTCCAGGTTGTGCATACATCATTATTTACTTCTGTCCCATTTAGCCCATGCAAACCTGCCTAATTTTTCTCCCATCTGCTTTGTTCTTCCGTTCCCTTCTCCCTTCTTGTATATTGCCCCCCTCCCCAGCACCCAAACTATCCTGTGTCTATTCCCTGCCCTGTGCGCCACCTTCCCCTCCCTCCCCTCACCCCACCCCCAACATCCCAGCAATCAACAAAGAATCCCTCCACCCCCCTATAGTATGGGTTCTTTTTCTTAGTCTTTTACAGTAGTGATCCTATGCAGCATTTCTCCGTTTGTGACTGACTAATTTCACTCAATATAATGTCCTCAATGTTCATCCATGTTAGGTAGTGGCATGCAGCTTCCCTGTTATTTTGCAAGGTAGCATAATATTCCATTGTATGTATGTACCACAGTTTGTTTATCCATTCTTCAGTTGATGGGCACTTTGGCTGTCT
>NW_006408551.1:823655-826136 GCF_000296735.1 Chrysochloris asiatica | reverse complement strand
GGGTAAGAGTGAATGTTGGAGGTTCAAGCTCACCAGTCGCTCCTTGGAAACCCTATACAAGATCACTATGAGTTGGAACTGACTCAACGGCACTTAACAACAACAACAACAACAACAACAACAACAACTGATTAACAACGCACCACAGATACAGCAATCATGAGTGACTTGACTTTTCGATTTTCATTCTTTAATTACTTGCATTAATATCCTCATGATAGATGTTTTGATACTAATCACTATCCACTGCCTTTCAGTTGATTTTGACTTGTAGTGACCCTATATAGTGTTTCTGAGCGCAATTGGTGGGTTTGAATTGCTGACCTTGTGGTTAATAGTTCAGTGCTTATTGGTCAGGATATATTTTCTTTTATTCTCCACCACTGAAAAGAAACAGTAGTTCAAAGACACTCCCACTAACCCCCAGAAGAGCTGATATTCTTAACTGTGTTTATTTATAAAGAGGGTTTTCTCATTTCAAAGGAATCACATTAGAAGGTTCTGGATAAATGGTGAAAATATGGACCAAAACTCAAAATAAAAATGGCCAGATTTGCTGGTCAGAAAGATACTGGAGGAACTCAAGCCTATGGACCTTGGCCACTCTTCAGGTCTGGAACTGAGCACAGCACTGTGATTAAATTTTCAGCTGAGCAGTAATAGGTTTATAGGGGGAGCAATACTACTAAGGTACGCACCACATAGAATGATCAGCCACCTGACCAAGGGCAAAATACAGAAGGGGATAGAAAGAAGAACGAATGGAAACAAGAATCACAGGGAGGAAGTAGGATAAGTGAGGGCACTACAATGATTGAAATAAAGTGAAGCTCAGGATTTGTTGAATGTACAACTGATGATCTGCTCTGTAAACCTTCACTCAATTCAAAATAAAAAGATGAAAAACATAAAAGCAATAGTAATGTATCCTGATAGGAGCCTGTTGTGGTGCTTCAGGATAAGTACTAGACTGCTAACCACAAGGTTCGCGGTTCAAACCCACCAATCTCTCCTAGGAATCCTTATACAGGGTGGCTGTGAGTTGCAATCAACTAGGCACACCTAACAAGTATGTACTCTAGAGATCTAAATACAAGTAGTGACATACACAGACTAGGCACACTTATATTCACTGTAGCTTTATTCACAACAGTGTTACCTAACAAAAATCTGACCAGCAAGCCAATCTCAAAGGCAGGGTGAAAGTCAACATATTGACAGATCTGGAGGGCAGGGAGAATCTTTCTCTGAAAGACTGCCTTGCCCTCCCCCATACCAGTCAGAACTCTTATACCCCTCTAGGTATCAATCCATCTGCATTGTGACTTTCTTTTCTTGGAGTTTTGTGGCTTGCTCATCCTGGAATACGGTTTATGTCCCATCTAGTCAAGATGCTTTGCATCCTGGAACATGATTGCCCCAAACAATCTTAATGACCTTTTCAGAAAACTTTGTCTTAAAATCACATTCTTTTAAGGGATAAGATCATGGCCCTCCCATATTCCTCCAGGCTTGTCTTCTTATCCAAGGTTTAAATCAACAATGCAACACTAAATTCTTAGCTTGTGTGTTACTGGGGCACAGGGGAAAGGTAATCAGGGCAGTAATGATGGGAACAATGATTAAAAGTGTTTGAACAGAGAGGGGGAGAAACTTTTAAAAAACCTTTCTCTCAATAGCAAAAAAAAAAAAAAAAAAAAAGGAACAATTGAATTGCCACCAGCAGATGAATGGATAAGTAAAATATGGTACATACAATCAATGGCATACCACCCAATCATAAAGAACAATAATGAGTCTGAGAAGCATATTATAACATGCATTACATAATGGTAGGTTATAAAAATAAAAATGTAAGAATATATATATGATATAAAAATGAATGGAAACACTCTATATCACTATATATAAAACACATAGACAGAATATATATATAGATGGAGTCCTGGTGTGGTGCTGTAGGATAAGCAATGGACTGCTAGCTTCAAAGTAAATGGTTAACCCACCAGTTGCTCCTTGGAAACCCTACACAGGGTTGCAATGTGTCGGAATCTACTTTACGATGCTTAATATATAATATATATGTTGTTGTAGTTAGGTGCTGTTGAGTCAGTTCCAACTCATAGCAATCCTGTATAGGACTTCTGAGGAGCTATTCTATGGTGACATAAATTCACTTCAAAAAGTAAATATGAATAAAATGAGACTTTATAATCAGTCTTCACCTATATACATTGTTAGGTTCCAAAGATCAGTTTGTTAAGGGAAAATCAGCATTATGTAAAAATAGAGGATGACCACATCACATCCACAAAATGGAGGATAACTATATATAAAACATGGGAGGCATTGTGGGATACGCACTGGGCCACAAGGTTGGGTGTTCAAACTCACCAGTCGCTCTTCAGAAACCTTATACAGGGTCACTGTGAGTTGGAACCAACTTGATGTTATATACATAATATATATAACAAAAATTTA
>NW_006408551.1:817589-823555 GCF_000296735.1 Chrysochloris asiatica | reverse complement strand
AGTCCCACCAGCAATGCAGGAGTGTCCTAGTCTCACCACATCGCCACCAGCATTTATTGTCCTCTACATTTTTGATCTTTGGGTAGACTTACTTTGAATACTCTCAATTAAAGTATAATTCTGAAAAAGACAATTGATAAGAAGAATCTTGCACTCTTGTTTAAATAATTCCCAGAAGTATACATACTAAGTCAAAAGGGCATTTATATTTTTAATGACTAAATAATAAACCTATATATTTTTATCCATTACAAAATTCTGGGTATTTTCGTTTTGAATATTTGGTTCAAAATGCTCCTTGGTCCTCTGCTGTTATTGTTAATAGCCTTTTTTCTACAGATCAAAAAATTGTATGTGGGGGGGTAAGTTTTATAGTAAGTGTATAGGTTGTTGTTGTTGTTTAGTGCTGTCAAATCAGTTCTAACTCATAGTGACCCTGTGTGGGGGCTCCAAGGAGAGGCTGGTGAGTTTGAATTGCCAGCCTTACGGTTACCAAATCCAGTTCTTATTCTACAGTGCTAAACCAATACTCCAGTATATAAATAGTAAATATGAGGGGTGAGTAAAAAATTATCTTCCCTTGCCTGTAGAATTCATCTTAATCAACTTTTAGAAAAGACAAGTACATCATTTTTGGCATAATGTCATTTTTTCAGTATCCTTGTCCATCTGCCAATAAGCTTTCCTATTCCTTTAAAAAATATTTTAGGCTGAACTGTGAGCCATGAATGCACTGCTTCATCAGAGGTAAATCTTCATCCTCAAAGCTGCATTTTGGAGACCAAACAGGTGAATATGCAATGGAGAAAAATAAGGACTAGAGGGAAGATATTTAACAGCTCAAAATGAAGTTTTTGCTGAGTGTCTACAGTGGGGCAGATGTATGCAGATATGCACTGTCATGCAAGATCATGCCCTTGGATAGCAGTCATCTGCATTTGATCCAAAATTTAGGATTCAACTCTTCAGTTAGCATCTCACTGTTAATGAGCACGGGTGATTGTTAAAGCTTTTTCCTGATTGTATTCCAATATGGGCCCTTGAGAATCCCAGAAACCTGTAAGCATCCATTTTCCAGCAGATGGTTGACTTTTGAGCTTTTTTTGCTTGGTGATTGAAGATGTTTCCATTCTATACTCTGCTATTTACTCTCAGGGTCATAATGACAACTCCATATCTTGTCACCAGTAACAGTTTTTTTCAAGAAACTTTTACGTCCCTTTAAGTATTGGTCCAAATTTTGTTTGCAGGTGTCCACGCTCACACCTGCACAGCAGTGACCTTGAACATAAAGTGTTGATAAGACAGTACAGCCAACTGTGTTTTAATATAACCAAAGTGCAGATAATTTTTGACCCACCCTCATATATGTGTCTATACACATATGTTCCACAGATATATAAGAGTGTGCAAGAGGATATTGGTACATGAATATTTACACTACCTGAAAATATTACTGTGAATGTGGTGGGGTATACAGTGGGCAAAATGATGGACTTCTTAGGTATTATTAAACATATTAGGGCAATGAATAGCTGGACCCAGGGGCTCAGGACCACAGTTTCAGGCCCACGCTAGTGAACTTGCATAAAATATTCCACAAAAACAATGTTCTACATCCTATTTTGGTGAGTAGGGCTTGAGATATTAAAAGTTCATGAGAGGCTTGTCTTACGTGCAGCTATTGGTCTCTCCATGTGTGGAAGAAAGAAGTGATGAGAATTGAAGAGGCTTGGAATCAACTAAACGGTGGCTAGCTACTACCACCAAGTGGTCTGAACAGGATCACATTAGGAAGTCCTGGATAGAATGGCAGAACATGTGGAATAAAACTCAAAATTATAAAAACAAACAAACAAACAAACAAACTGGGGTAGCTTGCCAGAGAGAGACTGGAGGAGCCTTCAACCACCCTTCAGGTCTGGAAAGGAACAAACCTTCTTTCTGCTAAGCAGTAGATTGATATATAGGGGGAACAACAACACTAGTAAGATGTGAATGATGGTCAATTATTCAAAATCAAATGGGCAACATACATCTAAGAACAATGGCAAGAAGGGATGGGAATTTGGGTGGAGGGGAACTAGGAGTCACCGGGAAGAAGCAGATGACTATTGTTCCGTGGGGATTGCAATCACTGAGATGAAACAAAGTACATTATTTCTTGAATGTAAAACTTATGATCTTGTCTGTAAACCTTTACTCAATTCATAATAAAAAGTAAAAGAAAAAGAAAAGGTTTGCTAGTAAAGAGAAATCTGTTGTATTATTTTTTGCTTCCATGCACATCTTTGAAATGGATTTATTTCCTATGAGAATATATGTAATGTCAATACACACTTAACTGATGAACATATTTCCAAACATCCTCCCAGGCAAATAAAACCAACTTGAAATACTATATTAAAGTGCAAGACTGGCTTTCTATACACGAAAATTCCAAAGTAGTTAATTTTCAGTAATAAAGAAATGAATATGTTTCCGGCGGCAAAACAGCTTTGGTCATTTATCACTCCCACTTCATCTTAAATCATAGCAACCTAACTAACACTAGGAATGCATAATTGTGAAGCAATTTTTTTTCACTCAAGACTGTCAAGAACATGCTATAACAAAGCCACAAAAGTCAAATACACACCTACAGAATGTCAAATCATCCTTAGAAAAGGTAGGTTACTGAAAAGCAAGCAAGACTTTCCCCCTATAGTCACCATTCACTTCTTTCTTGCTAATTGAACATTCAGATGCAGCAAGCCACAACTTTCTAAGTATCTTAGTCTGATATGTCCTTTCCTGAAAGTGGGCATTCACTGTATACACTGGACAAAAATGCAAATAAACTAAGGTCAAATTGGCAGGGCATAAACTTGCCACCAATTTCATCATCAAATCAAATGTATTATTTCCATCCATTTTCTCCTCCAAAGTACATTCTTCATATAATAGTTCTTCATATCTGAATACCCAATTGGTAAACCCTATTGTATAGGGTCACATGAGTCAGAACCCACTTGACAGCACTTAACAACAACAAACATATGCAGGTTTTGGAGGATAACTTTTAAATTATCTTTCTTATCAGAGGCTACAAAAATAATGAAGAGAGATAAATGCATGTCCTCCTGAGCATTTTGTTCAGTCACTTTTCTTTTAATCAAACATTCTGTGAACTATTATTCAACCTATCAATGTCTCCCCACTGAATATCGGTAAGATCAAAACAAGCAACTACAGTACTTGAAATCAGAAATCTGTGCAGCACGTGATGCTTCAGGAAGTGTTTCAGCTTGTACAACATTCCTGATGGCTTCAAGCCAGGACTAGGATAATTTCTCTTTCATCTACAGGTTTTGGGGTAACCAATATCTCTTTCAAAATATAGTAAATTGAAAATATTCCTTTACAGCTGGATCACACCCCCCTACATTACTCACGCCCCCCTTCCCCAAAGGAGAGAACTAGATCAATGGAGCACAGAGAATGCAGTTTAAATCCAGAACCATGGAGAACTACCACAACCAGAGCACAGGAGTCTCTGACCCATCCCTACTACAGCTTGCCTCTGGTCACCACCAGTTACCACCCTTTGGTGAAACACAATCTTGAGGAGTAAGTAGGCAGAGCACAATAAAACATGAAGAAACATCTGTGGCTCAAAGTTTATTTTATATTCAATATGGATTTCTTAATCCATTAAAGGTAGCTGTTTATTTGCTATTTCCCTGGAGTCCTGGTAAGGAGCTGCAGGATAATGCATTGGATTTCAAGGTCAGTTTGAACAACAAAATCAAACTCACTTCCTGCTCCTCGGAAACCCTATGTAAGGTCTCTATGAGTTAGAACTGACTGGATGGCACATAACAACAACAACAAAAGTTTTTTAAAAAGCATACTGCCTTGGTTTAATTGGCTAGGTGCTTAATTATTATATTCATGTATTTTTCTTTGTATGCATTTGATACATATTTGATACATAGTTCACTTTTAGTTATGTTCTCAGCAAGAGTGTATCTATGCTATTGACCACATTTTTTCAGTCCAAACGTTCTGTACTTCATTGAGCTATGTAAAACTACAAGTTTTCTTTTGGTACATACTACATGCAAATGTGTAATGTATCAAATCTGTTCTTCAGATGATCTCTAAATTCAGGTGGGATATATTCAAGGTCATAATTTGGCTCTCATGGACTTGTTTTCATTTTCTTCACCTTCAGTTTGAATTTGCATAAGAGCAATTGATGGTCTGTTCTACAATCTGCCCCTAGACTTGTTTAGACTGATTCTATGTATTCCATCTGGTGAGGTCCATGTGTATAGTCATCTCTTATGCTGTCTAAAGAAGATATTTGAAATGAACAAATCATTGATTTTGCAAAATTCTATCATGCGATCTCCAGCATCATTTTCATCACCAAGGGCATATTTTCCAACTACTGGTCCTTCCTTTTTGCTCCCAACCTTTGCATTCCAGTCACCAGTAATGATCAATACATCTTGACTGCATGTTTGATCAATTTCAGATTGAAGAAGTTGATGGAATTCTTCTATTTCATCCTCAGGGGCTTTAGTGGTTGTTGTGCAAATTTGAATAATAGTGGCATTAACTGGTCTTCCCTGTAGGTGCATGGATATTATCCTCACACAGACAGCGTTGTACTTCATGATTGATCTGGATATGTTCTTTTCAACAATGAATGCAACACTATTATTTTTATATTTGTCATTCCCAGCATAGTAAACCATGTGGTTGTCAGATTCAAAATGGCCAATAACAGTCCATTTCAGCTCACTAATGCCTAAGATATTGATGTTTATGTATTTCATTTCAGTCTTGACAATGTCCAATTTTCTTAGATTCATACTTCGTAAATTCCATGTTTTGATTATTAATGGATGTTTACAGCTGTTTCTCTTCATTTTGAGTTGTGTCCCATCATTAGATGAAGATCCTGAGGGTTTTACTCCCACAGGCTTTACTCCATTCATGTTATCATGGTCAACTCTACTTTGATACATTAATCACTAGAGACTGAAAACCAGGAGAGTTGTGGGATGACATCGAGAATATCATACAGGTATAAAGCAAAAAGTCATCAAGAAGCCACGAAAGAAGGAAAGGGTCAAAATTGACGTCAGAAGAGACACTGAAACTTGCTCTCCAGCATAGAGAAACTAACGCAAATGGAAGAAATGAGGAGGTACAAGAGCTGAATAGAAAATTTCAAAGGTCAGCTCAAGAAGATAAAGCCAAATATTACAACAAAATGTGCAAAGATCTGCAATCAGAAAATCAAAAAGGAAGAACATGCTCAGCATTTCTCAAGCTGGGGGAAATAAATTCAAGCCTCAACTTTCGTTATTGAAGGATTCTCTGGGCAAAATATTGATTGGTGCAGGAAGCATCAAAAGAAGGTAGAAGGAATACACAGAGTCACTGTACCAAAAGGAAATGGTTGGTGTTCAACCATTTCAAGAGGTAGTATATGCTCAAGAGCCAATGATACTGAGGGAAGAAGTCCAAGGTGCATTGAAGGAATTGGCAAAGAACAAGGCACCAGGAACTGATGGAATAAAAATTGAAATTTTTCAAGAAATTGAGGAGGCACAGGGGCACTCACTCATCTCTGCTAAGAAATTTGGAAGAAAACTATCTGGCCAACTGACTGGAAAAGATCCATATTTGTTCCCAGTCTAAAGAGAGGCAACCCAATGGAATGCAGAAAACATCAGACAATATCTTTGATAACCCATGTGAGTGAAGTTTTACTAAAAGCAATACAGAAATGGCTACAAGCATATGTTGACAAAGAACTTCCAGAGGTTCAAGCTGGATTCCGAAGAGGCACTGGAATGAGGTATATTATTGCTTACGACTGATGGATCTTGGCTGAAAGCAGAGAATATCAGAAAGATGTTTACCTGTGCTTTATTGACTATGCAAAGGCTTTCGATTGTGTGGATCAT
>NW_006408551.1:806964-813352 GCF_000296735.1 Chrysochloris asiatica | reverse complement strand
ATAACCAACTCAATGGAATGTAACAAGAACAACGACAAAATTGCTATTATGAGTCCTGGTGTGGTGCTGCAGGATATTGCGCTGAATTGCAAGGTCAGTTTGAGCTGTAAGGTTGGTGGTTCAAACCCACCAACTGCTTCTCAGAAACCCTACACAAGTTCACTATGAATCAGAACTGACTCAATGGCACTTAGCAACAACAACATTGTTTTTATAAAGTTGCTTATTAATATTAAAATATTTACTAATATTTTTGATTTTTTCAGTAAGGATACAAAGTTCTATAATTCTACCAGTTTATAATTTGAATTTCTTGAGTTTTCTGAATATGTAGGGATGACCTCAGTGTAATAAAGTTTAGCCAAATTCATCAGTTGTAAGGTCAGCCGTTCAATCCCACCAACCGCTCCTTGGAAACTCCATACAGGGTCACTAAGAGTCAAAACTGACTCGCCGGCACATAACAACAGCAGCGACAATAACAAAGGTACCATAAATTTTAAGATATGCCATTATTTTTATAGTACTAGCTAAAAGCTCTGGTAGCATAGTGGTTAGGAATTGGGCTGCTAATCTCATGGTCTGCAGTTTGAAACCACCAGCTGTTCTGCTGGAGAAAGATTAAGTTTTCTGCTCCCGTGAAGATTAAGAGCCTCGGAAATCCTGTACAAGGTCGCTATGAGTTGGAACCGACTCTATGGCACAGAACAACAACAACTAAAAGAAATGTTGTCAATTAAATTATGAATGATGCCAGATGCTAGTTTATGATGACAGAAATTCACTTCAAAAAGTAAATGTGAAGAAAATAAGACTTTATAATCTCTCTTCATTTTTATACGTTGCTAGGTTCCAAAAACCAGGTTGTTAATGTTAAAATCAGTATCACGTAAAAATGGAAGATGACCACATCAGATCCACAAAATGAAGGATAACTCTATCATTACATAATTACCAAATTACAGCATTTACATAACTGCCAAGCTACTGAGAATCATGAGTCATTCAAGCTGACACACGTTATCTGTCATAACCAATATTACTCTCACTTTGCTACTTAGTGTTTGTTATTGTTGTAACGTTACACTATCAGTGTGAATAGGCAAATTGTAGACTTTTTACTATTGTTAAAAATGCAAAATGTCAAATAACGAAATAGTCATTGCATGTGGAGTTGGTGATTCTCATGCTTATAGTGATTAGTTTTCTCTCCTTTTTTTGTATTTCCACTGAAATATTGGATATTTATTTTCATTTATTATTTATTCACATACATTGCGATGGGATTTATCTGCACTGTTGGACTTTTGAAAGAATTGCTTTTTAAATTTCTTTTATTTATGTAATTGATGTTATTTTCTACCTTTAGTGTGCTACCGTTTCCACTTTTATTTTTTATTTCCTTTCATATTTTTAGAATAAGTTGCTCTCTTTTGTTCTAGTTAACATTTGTGTAAATAATAAATGCATTTAAGATACTAGAAATCCCTCTGAGTATAGCTTTTTATCAGTGCTGTGAATAGTTCAAATATACTTGGTTTTTATATACAGTGTCCTTAGTGGGCTTAGGAAACTCATGTATGCAATGCATTGCATTTTTTGAATTGCAATTAGTTAGAAATAAGTAATTTCCAATGAATTATAATGCTGTCATTTTTCAACTTTTTATACCTCCCAAATAATAGCCTTTATCTATATAAGAGAAATTCATTCCAAATAGTGGCATTTCATGTACTAGGTACATAGAAAAACACAACTCCTCAAAAATGTTTTATTTTACAGAGAAAAATAGGAGACAAACTTTATCATACTTACTCTTCTGTTGTTGCTATTGTTGTGAAGTGCCATGGAGTTGGTTCCCACTCATAGTGACCCTGTAAGGATTCCAGAGGAACAGCTGGTGAATTTGAGCCGCCACCGACCTTACAGTTCAATGTGTATCCTATTGCAAGCACCCCACCAGGACGCCAATCATCTATTAGTAAATCAGAATTTCTGTTGGATGTTTAAATATAACTATTAAAGTACAAGGTTGAAAGTGATATTTTTATAATGACATTCATGTCTTTACACTCTTTGGCAGGTCTAAAAATACATAGAGCTCCTAGAAATGTTCATCCCCAGCAAATTGGGCAAACTGACTACCTCACAACATTTTTTGAGTAATAAAATTTGGCAAAAACAAATAAGTAACAAAGGTTTCAAGGGGGAACCATGTCCTTGAAGATAGGAGAATAGATAAGACGGTAGTACCAGCCTTAATAACAACAAACCAAACACGTGGAAGGATAATAAGTATCTTCTAAAAATTTCATAAATAGGAGACAAACTTTATCTTAATTTAAAAATCAAAACACAAATTTTTTACATCTGCTAAAACATTCAGAATATTTTACATAGTTATTATATGATCAGAATTTTTGGTAGATTATTTATTATCATTGGACAATTTTACTCAAATCCACAAAATGAAAAGTCTATCCAGTTATATGACTATAAGGCTTCTGTTTACATTACAGACCTTGTACTTCCAAGTTTTGATATCTTCAACTACATCCACTATATTATAGCTATTATTCATTAAGGCATAAATACTTACAACTGCATCTTTTAATTGAATATAAAAATGTTTTCACATATTTAAATACATCTTATTACATAATACAACTTCAAGTTGCAACTACTTTTAAATTATTAACAGTTATTTCCCTTTCATTTGACAAATGCCTGAATTAAATGTGCAATGTGTTTCATTTTTCATAGTTGTCAACCATTCTATCAAAAGCATATTCATACTAATTTTCTGCATAGATGTGTGAACAATTTTTACAAGTTAAATTTCTATATAAAATGTTATTTCATATTTACAATTTTTGTATAATGTCATAAAAGACACATAAAATTAAGTCAGACATTTGCTAATTAATTCACTAGTAAATAGTTTATTTTCAAGTCTATTCATATTTTGTTTTTTAAAATTTGTTTTAAATATGTATTTAAAATTTTTAAGTTGTTGAAAGTTACATTAATGATTTGGGGAATATAGTTCATGACTATACAAATAAATCTATACATTTTTCCAAAAAATCATTTTTTTCCCTTGGTTGTGAGCAATGCAAGTCTTTTGATTGTGTCCTGGAATGCCTTTTTAACTTGGTTGTTCCTCAGGGTATAAATAAATGGGTTCAAGGTAGGAGAAATAGAAGAAACCAGCAGTGAAACCACTTTATTAACAGTTATTTCTTCTTTTGCTGTAGGATTCATGTAGATAAAAATACAGGTGCCATAGGTGATGGAAACCACAATCATGTGGGATGAACAGGTTGAAAAGGCTTTTTTCCTTTGCTGAGCAGAGGGGAATCTGAATATGGTTCTGATGATACTCCCATATGACAGAACTACACAAGTAAGAGTAATATTTAGGGTCAACACAGCACAGATGATAATTGTCTTTTCCATGAACCATGTATCTGAGCATGAGATTTCCATGATGGGAAATGCATCACAGCCAAAATGGTTAAGTGTGTTAGAGTCACAAAATTCCAGATATAAGCCTAGACTAAGTGGTGGAATGATTACACATAAACCAGACATCCAACAACAGCTAATAAGAATCCTACAGACTCTACTGCTCATGATGGTCACATAATGCAAGGGCTTGCAGATGGCCACGTAGCGGTCATAGGACATGGCAGCCAAGAGGAAAAATTCTGTTACTCCACAGAGGTCAGTAAAAAATACCTGGATGACACAAGCATTATAGGTAATGACCTTGTCACCTGTTGCTATGTTATACAAATATCTAGGAATACAAGCTGAAGTGAATGAGATCTCTAAAAAGGAAAAATTCTTTAAGAAAAAGTACATAGGTGTTTTCAGGTGAGAATCCACAATGGTGAGTGTGATAATGGTCAGATTCCCAGTTATACTCAGCGTGTAGGTGAGAAAGAGAAAGACAAAAATCAGAACCTGCAGCTGAGGGTCATCAGTCAGTCCCAGCAGAATGAATGTTGTAACTGTTCTGTTTCGCATCGCTGACTTCTGACTTCTGTGCAATTTGTATGTGATATTCCGAGAGATTTCCTCATAGATTCCTTTAAATATTCAAAAATTCAACATTATCAGACCTTTCTTCTTCATTATTTTTAATGGCGTTTCCCCTCCCCCCCATTCTCTGCTTAATATTTTCCAATGTGACTAAAATAGATTGCTGTTAAAGTATAATTTTGATTTTGATGCTCAATAATTCTTCCCTATTCACATACTTAATTACAAAATTTCACCATTGTTTCATTTCTTTTCTTGACATTTAGGTGTTTCTTTTCTTTCCTTTCTTTCTCTTTTAGCAGCGCTAATACATTGGTAACACAGTGGTTACGAACCAGACTGCTAATCCTACAGTCAGCAGTTCGAAATTACCAGCTGTTCCGTGGGACAAAGATGAGGTTCTCTGGTCCCGTAAAGATTTACAACCTTGGAAATTCTGTACAGGGTCGTTATGAGTTGGAACTGACTCCACAGCACATAACAATAACAACAACAGTATAACATAACATAATTGATCTTACTTTAACTTAGGATAAGCACTGGACTGCAAACTGCAAGGTCAGAAGTTCAAACCCACAAGACTCCCTCATAAACTCCATTGAGGGTCACTTAAAGGCACTTAACAACAACATGAATACTTAAAGGCACTTAACAACAACAACAACAACACTTAAAGGCACTTAACAACAACATCAACAAACATACAGACTTTAAGGGACCTGGTGGCATAGTAGGTTAAGTGTTGGGTTGCAAGGTGGGCTGTTCAAATCCACCACCTGCTCATAGGGAGAAAGATGAGGCTTTCAGCTCCTGTAAAGATATAGT
This sequence comes from Chrysochloris asiatica, assembly GCF_000296735.1. Lineage (NCBI taxonomy): Eukaryota > Metazoa > Chordata > Mammalia > Afrosoricida > Chrysochloridae > Chrysochloris > Chrysochloris asiatica. The sequence continues at coordinate 808,480 of NW_006408551.1, read as the reverse complement.
TTCTGAAACCCTAAGGTCAGTTTTCTCTGAACTATAAGGATGTTGGATTATTGCTGTAGGAAAAGTACAGACTGTAAAACTCAAGGCCAACATTCAAAAGCACCAGCTTGTCTTCAGAAACCCAATAGAGTCCCTATAAGTCAGAACTGACTGATGGCACTCCGCAACAATAGGGTTGTTAGGAGCCCTAGTGGAGCACTGGATAAGTACTGGACTGCTAACTGCAAGGTTGGCAATTCAAACTCACTATCCTCTTCTCAAAAATCCTATGCAGGATCCCTATGGGTTGGAACTGACTTTTAACTAAAACAACATAGAGTTGCTATGAGTCAGAATTAATGTGATGGCAGTGAGTTTCTAGTTGGATATAGATTTAGAGCACAAAGCCCTGGTACTGTAGTGGGTTATGAGTTGGGTTGCTAACCACAAAGTCAGCAGTTCAACTCTACCCTTACTTCTTGGGAGGAAAATGAAGCCTTTTCCTCTAATAAAGGTGTACAGCCTTGGACCCCCAATACAGGGACATGATGAGTAGAAAACTACGGTATGATGCACAACCATTCCAACCACTAGACTTTAAAGCAGAACTTGAAACATGTGTTCCAAAACAAGATTTGTGCTTGTTGCTTTCTTTTTAGGAAAAGTTTGTGTTCTTCATTTATTCTTCTCTGCACAATCTCTTTTACTTTTAATTTTGTGCATACATTGTCTTTACTGACTTTGTGCATTGCATTTGATACTGGTGTTAAGTCATCATATGGCCTTCCTTCCTGATTTTCTTGTCAAAATAATGTTTTATTTCAACTTTTCTACCTTTCCTAATAATAATTAGGTTATTGAATCTAGAAGACAAAACACTTCAGATTTTTTATTTTTGTTAAGTTGTCCCACAAAATATTTTCTCAAGTTTTAAATATTAATTATACTGCAGAGACTCAAATGTTTTCAATATACAATCAGTATCTCAAAATTTTCTTACACCAAAGCTTAAAAACACTTTGACTTTGGGTACCCAGTTACTTTTATTTGGATATTCAAGTTTTATAAGCAGTTTCACTTTGTTCTTTAAGCCACTGTGTTTTCTTACCTAGGTGAGGCAGAGTTGGCTGTGTTTTATTCTCCCAGCTCACAGTTACAAGACAGAGAAGAAGAATGATGAAGGCCATGGTTTACCTGATAGCTATAAACTTCTTGGTAAAGTTGATCTTTCATATAACAATTATCAACTATTTGGAAGAGGTAAATATTTTTTGCAAAATAGATAATACCATCCATCTTTTTTTTCCTAATCTGTCAGGTTGCATGCACATTACTATGAAACTTTATTAAGTCCCTTTACACTTTAAACACTGTTCAGTCTTTAAGATATGCCTCTTTCTTTTTGCTAAGATATTATAATTTTTGTATAATAGTAGTTAATAAATTTAAGGAGCTCTGGTAGCGTAGTGGTTACGAATCGGGCTGCGAACCTTAAGGTCAGTGGTTCGAAACTACCAGCCGCTCCGCGGGAGAAAGA
>NW_006408551.1:803041-806864 GCF_000296735.1 Chrysochloris asiatica | reverse complement strand
CCGACTCGACGGCACTTAACAACAACAACAGTTAATAAATTTATTCTAAAATATAACTAATTGCTTATTCTTTCAAACAAAATAAATACAATAGTCTTTAATGAGAGTTGCCACTTCAACGAACATTATTCTTTTTTTTTTAATATTTCTATACGCACAAAGATGCTTATCATTTTTAATTTGAAGTTAAATGCCCATCCTAAGTTCCTCTTGATAGTTCTCATATTAAGTTAGATGAAGATTTATGTACTTGTGCATTAAAACCTCCAAACAATTACATTTATCTGTACAAAAGAAATCATTTATTCTAAAAATGGTACAATATATCTTGGTGTGGTGCTGTGGGTTAATGAGCCAGACTGCAAAGCCGATTGAACTGCAAGGTCGGCAGTTCAAGCTCACTAGCTGCTCCTTGGAAACTCTATACAGGGTCTCTATGGGTCAGAACTGGCTCGATAACACTTCACAACACAACAACAACATTAGAAAACATGTAAATTATTCCTGAAGTTTATTTTATTTTATCAAGGAAAATTTGGCCTATATCCTGCAAAGGGAATTATAAACAAATTAACTAATTTTATCATACTTAATTTTATGTTAGTAAATCAGCATTTCTTTTGATTGTTTAAACATGTTGTTTTATTATTAAGTGCAATTGAGGCAATTCCGACTCATAGCAACCCTGTTGTATAGTCCTTCCAAGGAGCAGTTTGTGGGTTTGAATGTCTGTTGTTGAGGTTCGCTGCCCAGTGATTTTCCTACAGTGCCCAGTGCTTATCCTACAGCACCACACCAGGATTCCTGTTTGAACACAGCACTATTAAGAGTGCAATGTGTAAACTGACATTTTAAATAGACATTTATGTCTTCATATCCATAGACAGGTTCAGTAATACACAGAGCTCCGCACAATTTCCACCTTAACAAATTCTGCAGACATCTTCACAATGAACTTAGCCCCAAAATATATTCTTCCTATCTCTAATATTGAAAAAAAAAAAAAAAAAAGATCTCCAAAGACTGGGGAATGTCAGGTACTGTAGCCACTGGTGGAAAGGATGATATTCTAAATCATCAAAACAGAATCACAGATGAGTAGTCTTATAATATCAACTGTGAACATTTTTTCCTTTTTAAATTTGCTGAAAATACCATTAAATGAAAAACAAGGGGTCCTTGGTGACTTACATTCTAGACTCATTAATGAATTTTCTAATTATGAAATTTGGAAAAAAAAAATTAAGTGCTCAGTTTGCAAAGGGACTGTGTCCTTGGAGACAGGAGGATAATACAACAGTAGCAGACACCTGAAAGAAGGCCTACTGTATTGCTTACATTGCATAATTCACTTTTAAACACCTTTTACATCCACTAAGTCATTTGGAAGATTATAATGCTTTATTATAGGAATGTAATTTTTCATTGTATTACATAAAATCTTTATCATAATTGGATAAGTTTAATTAGATAAGCAACTAGACAGTTCATACAGTTACAGAGACTACTGTTTACATTATTTTATCCAAATTTTTCCTTCTGCAAATATACCTACTAGATTATAGATATGATTTATAAATTATAAATATGTGCAATCATTTCATTGAATACAAAATGTATTTTTATACATCTAAACACATAATGTTGTTTTCTTTGTGTGTGCCATGGAGTCGGTTCCGACTCATAGTGACCCTGTACAGGGTTTCCGAAGCTGTAAATCTTTACGTGAACAGAATGCCTCATCTTTCTCCCACGGAACAGCTGGTAGTTTCGAACTGCTGACCTTGCAGAGCTCTGGTAGTGTAGTGGTTACAAATCGGGCTGTGAACCACAAGGTTCACAGTGAACAACAAACACATAATAACTTACTATATAATATTGATTTATATTATTTCTACTTTTTAAATATTAATAAAATTCACTGCATAAGTATTCTGGCTTTCATTTAAATTATGCTTAAATTAAATTTATAGTGTTTTTCATTTTTCGTAGTTACCAAACATTCTATAAAATTATTCATCGATAGCATTCTATTGACAGCAAATAACATTAACAACAGTCTTGGTGTAGCGCTGTGGGTTAATGTGCCAAACTGCAAAGCCATTTGAACTGTAAGGTTGGCAGTTCAAGCTTACCAGCTGCTACTCAGAAACCCTATACAGGGTCATTATGGGTCGGAATCAACTTGACGGCACTTAACAACAACAACATCATATTGTATAAAACAATATAAATAAATGTAAGCTATTAACAAATAAAGAAAATGATAAGTTCCAATCAACAATTTTATCATCCATTCACTTTTTATTTTAATATTGTTTGTAGACTTCCATTTTAATTTTACTTCTTTAAGAATGATGCATTTCTTGTGACTGAGTCCTTGAATCTGTTATTCACTTGCTTGTTTGTCAGTCATTTATAAATAAGTGGATTTAACATAGGTGCAATAGAACAAATGAGCTGTAAAACCACTTTATTAATTGTCACTTCTTATTTTGCAGTAGGATTCATAGGTGCTGAACATACACATTCCACAGGTGATGGAAATCACATATATGTGCAAAGCTCAGGTGTGAAAGGCCTTTTTTATTTTTCTGGGAAGGTGGAAACCCTAAAATTTTCTTGGTAATATGAAGGTAGAATAGAATTGTAAACGAAGAGTTAGTAGAGTGCAAATTATAACAGTTTGTTCCAGCAACCATGCATCAGAGCATAAGATCTTCAGGTGTATATGAAAAAGCCGATGCCAGCTACTATACACCTGATCAACAGCAAGAAACAACAGCAGCTAACCTCATTCTAAAATGAGCTGGGTGAACAGGGAACAGAGGATGGAGCTCATGCTTTCATTTTTTAATAAATCCCACCAGGAGGTGATTGGTGAGTGCCTAAGAACACACCAATATACAATAATCAATCAAATACAAATACAACAACACTACAATGTCTCAGAAGCAACAGACAGAGTCTATTCAAACAAAGAAACAAGACAGAATGGCTCAACGAGTTACCAAAAAGCAGAGCTAAAAAACATTTTTGAGGAAAGAAGGGCATTGAAAGACAATTTCTGTTCAGCCAACTGAAATAGATCCATATTTGTGCCCATTCCAAAGAAAGGTGACCCAACAGAATGTGGAAATAATTGGACAATATCTTTAAATTCACACGCAAGTAAAACTTTGCTGAAGATAACTCAAAAACAGTTTTAATAATACACAGAGAACTGCCAGAAATTCAAGCCAGTTTAAAAAGAGGATCTGGAATTTTTGTTATAATTATTGATGTCAGATTGGCTCAAGGCAGAGAATACCAGAAAGATGTTTACCCATGTTTTATTGACTATGCAAAGACTTTCAGCTGTGGAGACCATGACACTATATGGATAACGTTGGGTATAATGGGTGCTCCAGAACACCCCTAATAAGTCGATTGGCCCAGTGGCAGCTACATTGGGTTTAAATATAACAACATAGACCAAGAAGCAGTTGTTATAACAGAACAAGGGTATACCGAATAGGCTTAAAATCAGGAAAGGTGTGCTCCAAGGTTTTATCCTTTCACCATATTTATTCAATTGTTATTCTGCCCAAATAATCCAAAAAGCTAGATTATATGTAGAGGAGCATGGTTTCAGGATTGGAAGAAGATACTTTAGCAACCTTCCATATGATGATGATATGATTTTGCTTTCAGAAAGCAAAGAGGACTTAAAATTCTTAAAAATCAAATCAGCATGAATTGCACTTCATTGTAAGGAAAACAAACATCCTCACAACTGGACCCATAAATAAAATCATGATAAATGGAGAAAAGTTTGAAATTG
>NW_006408551.1:797402-802278 GCF_000296735.1 Chrysochloris asiatica | reverse complement strand
GGGCCATCTGGTGTGCCGTGTGGTTGATGAGCGGCGCTGGGTTGTTTTTCCCTTTCACCTAATGAGGTGGATTGGTGCAGTGTCAACTGCAATGGATTTAAATGTAACAACAGTTGTGAGAATGGTGCAGGACCAGGAAGTATTTCATTCTTTTGTACAGAACTGACTGGAAGGTACCTAAAAACAAAACAATAACATAGCTTACAATTCACATATCCAATTTAAATAAAAATAAGCAAAATATCTTTATTTTCAGAAAAAAATATGGGCTAGATTTTATAAAAAGGAAATATTATTAATCTCGAAAACCATACCTTACTTTTTGGTTCAGTCAGTCATAACTTTTGAAAGTTGTTTAAAAATGATAGATGTGATGGAGATTTTTATGTGAAAGTCTCTTCGCTTTTGCTTACACTGTATAAACGCACATACTTAAAATTCTACCAAAACCAAACTCATCTATAGTAATAGAGGAGGTCAGACACTGCTCCTCCACAATTTTGACACCAATTTATTTATGATTTTCAGTTACTCTTTTTGGCTTTTGGGGTCTGCATGTAGCTGTTAACCAAAAGCTTGGGAGTTTGAACCTATGTACCAGTGGCTAAAAGGAGAGGCCTGTTAGTCTATTTCCCTGAAGACTACAGTAAAGAAACTGTAAAAAGTTCAGTTCTACTGTGTAACACATACGGTTGCCAGAGTCAAAATAGATTTGATGGCAATGGATTAATTTGGTATTTTTGTTATAATTACTTGTCTGAACCTAAGGAGGCCTGTTTGGTATTGGGTTGCAAGTTGATTTGCTAACTACAAGGCCACCAGTTCTAATCTATCATTTGTTCCGTGGTTGAAGGATGAGGCTTTCTGTTCCCATAAAACCCAATACAGGGTTGCTATGCATCAGAACCAACTGAACACCACACAACCACCACCATCACTACCACTTACATAAGCTATAATATTCCTCTTTATTTTAATGGTTGCTACACACTGGGCTGCAAAGTTGGCTTTAACCTCAATGTTGGCAGTTCAAGCTCACCAGCCACTCCCTGGAAACCCTATACAGGGTCGCTATGGGTCAGAAACAACAACAATATGCTTAAAAGTATACATGATTAACTTATCTACTTTAAAATACCACTTCACATATAAAATCCTACTTTAAATATTCTCTCTCCAGAGGATCTATTAATAGAAATGTTAATATGTTTGTTATGTCTACAGGCCACTGAGGCTCTTTTTTTTTTTTTTTTCTTATTTCTACAGTTCATTTCTTTCAGATTTTTTTTTTCCCTTTGCCTAGACTGAGTAAACTATATTGATTTATGCTCAAGTTCGCGGATTGTTATTGCCATCTAATAAATTTCTTGTTGTTGTTGTTAGGTGCCGTGGAGTCGGTTCCGACTCATAACGACCCAGACCTGGGTTTCCGAGGCTGTAAATCTTTGCAGGAGCAGAAAATCCCATGTTTCTCACGTAGAACAGCTGCTAGTTTCGAACTGCCGACTTTGAGGCTCACAGCCCGATTCGTAACCACTATACTACCAGAGCTCTTTTCTTACCTAAATTTATTTATTTATAATTCTGTAATTTCCCTTTCTAACTCCAAGTTAGACTTAGAACTCCAAGTTTGGAATTAGAAAACCAAAAGAGAAGAACACGGTCAGCATTTCTCAAGCTGGGGGAACTGAAGAAAATATTCAAGCCTCGACTTTCATTATTGAAAGCTTCTCTGGACAAATTAATGAATGTGCAGAATGCATCAAGAAAAGATAGAAGGAATACACACAGTCATTATACCAAAGGAAATGGTTAATGTTCAACCATTTCAAGAGGTACCATATGAACAAGAGCCAATGATACTCAGGGAGGAAGTCAAAGTGCATTGAAAGAAGTGGCAAAGAACAAGGCACCAGGAATTGATGGGATAAAAATTGAAATCTTTCAAGAAAGTGAGGCAGCACAAGAGGCACTCACTCATCTCTGCCAAGAAATTTGGAAGACAACTATCTGGCCAACTAATTGGAAGAGATCCATATCTGTGCCCATTCCAAAGAGAGGTGACCCAATGGAATGCGGAAATCATCGGACAATCTCTTTGATATCTCAAGCGAGTAAAGTTTTGCTAAAGGTAATGCAGAAATGGCTGCAAGCATACATTGACAGAGAACTTCCAGAGGTTCAAGCTGGATTCAGAAGAGGCCGTGGAACGAGAGATATCATTGCTGATGTCCGATGGATCTTGGTTGAAAGCATAGAATACCAGAAGGATGTTTACCTATGTTTTATTGACTACGTGAAGGCTTTTGATTGTGTGGATCATGACAAGCTATGGACAACATTGAGAAGTATGAGTATTCCAGAACACTTAATTGTACTTCTAAGAAATCTGTACCTGGACCAAGAAGCAGTTGTTAGAACAGAGCATTGGAACACTGAATGTTTTAAAATTGGGAAAGTTGTGCGACAAGGTTGTGTTCTTTCACCATTCTTATTCAACCTGTATGCTGAGCAAATAATCCGAGAAGCTGGGTTCTCTGAAGAAAAACGTGGCGTCAGGCTTGGAGGAAGACTCATTAACAACCTGCGATATGCAGATGATACAACCTTGCTTGCTGAAAGTGAAGAGGACTTGAAACATTTACTGATGAAGATCAAAGAACTCAGCCTTCGGTGTGGATTGCATCTCAATGTCAAGAAAACAAAAATCCTCACCACTGGACCAATAAAGAACATTCTTATCAATGAAGAAAAGATTGAAGTTGTCAAGGACTTCATTCTTCTTGGATCAACTGTCAACACTTGCGGAAGCAGTAGTCAAGAGATCAGACGACATGTTGCAATGGACAAATCTGCTGCACAGGAACTTTTTAAAGTATTGAAGAGCAGAGATGTCAGCTTGAGGACTAAGGTGTGCCTGACCCAAGCCTTGGTATTTTCAATAACCTCATATGGATGCGAAAGCTGGACTCAATATCCTTGTTGCTGATGGGGCGTTAAAGCTCAATACTGACAGTGTTGTAGGAACTGGAGAGAGGTAAACTTAGCAGTGACTAGCCCCACCTTGGTAAATCTCTGCTGCTGGGAGTGGATAGAGGCTCAGCTTGAAGCTAGACACTGATGAAACTGCCCTAAATGAGGAAATTGGTTCTGTGAGGCAGAGTATGGAAGATCAGCTCGCTATTTAGAGTTCATTAGCTCCCTACTTGGAGCCAACAGCTGTCCAGTGGGAAAATTGGAGTTCACCACCTGCTTCTATGAGACTGGGGTCAGGTTGTTTAGAAGAGCACTTTCTATGTGTCCCAACACTGAATCTTCAGTTGTGTGATTTCAGTGAGAGTAAAAGGATTCTGTTGGCATTCACCTGGAGTAGGGAGGATATTGTCACAAAGCAGTTCTGTTTTTAGGCTTCTGTATCACAGCCATTCTACCACTCATCTATCAATTTGTCATACTGTGGTGATTTGCATGTGGCTGTGATGCTAGAAGCTATGTCACTGTTATTTTAAATACTAGCAGGGTCACTCACGGTAGACAGGTTACAGCAGGGCTTCCAGATTAAGATTGTCCAGGAAGAAAGAGCATCAAACTACTTCTGAATGTTTATCCACTGAAAACCTTATGAATAACTGCTGGACATTGTCAGATATAGTGCCAGAATATAAGTCCCTCAAGTTGGAAGGCACTCGAAATATAAATGAGGAAGTGCTGTCTTCTCAAATGGGAGTTGACCATAATGAGGCGAATGGAGTAAAGCTTTGGGGACCTTCATTTGTTGATGTGAAATATAAATGGGGAAGTGCTGTCTTCTCAAATTAGAGTTGACCATAATGAGGCAAACGGAGTAAAGCTTTGGGGGTCTTCATTTGTGATGGGGAAAAACTCAGAATGAGGAGAAACAATTGTAAACATCCATTAACAATCAGAACATGGTATATATATATATATATATGAAATACAATCAAGATGGCAGATCGGGTAGATGTGCAGTGAGGTGCTCCGTCAATAACATGGAATACCAGGCCAAGAAGGCTCAGGAGATGGTGCTGGAACTCTGAAACATATATAAAGGTATGTTTGGAGGATTGGAGGGCTTACAGCTGGGTGAATTTGTAGGAGAATCCAGAAATCCATTGTTTTCTAGTTCAAGACACTCAGCTGTTCCTGGAGCCACCATCTTGGGAGAGAACATCTTGATTGTATCAGGATTGATATAGAAATTTAAAGTGACAGTTTTGACATTAAACCAAACGGCCACCACGCATTTGTCTGTCGTGCTGTGGTGGCTTGAGTTGCTGTGATTCTGAGGACTATGCCACCAGTATTTTAAATAACCAGCAGGTGGACAGGTTTCAGATGAGCTTCCAGACAGACAGAATAGGAAGAAAGAGTGACTAACTACTTCTGAATCACTAGTCACTGAAAACCTTAAGAATAACAGAGAAACACTATCAGATACAGGGCCAGGAAATGAGCCCCTAAGTTAGAAGGCACTCAAAATGTGACTGGGGAAGAGATGCCTCCTCAAAGTAGAGTTGTTGACCATGATGACGTGAATAGACTTAAGCTCGTGGGAGAAAAGCCCACAGAACTTTCATTTGCGGATGGGGCACAACTCAAAATGAAGAGAAAGAGCTGTAAACATCCATTGAAAATCAGAACATGGAATGTGTTGTTGTTGTTGTTGTCAGGTGCCATTGAGTCAGAACCGACTCATAGTGACCTCATGTACACCAGAATGAAACAATGTCCGATCCTGGGCCAACCTCACTACCACTTGATGCCATCAATGATGCCACCTGGCCAATCCATCTTGTTGGGGGTCTTCCTCTTTTTCTCTAACCCTCCACCTTACCCAGCATGACATCCTTCTCCA
>NW_006408551.1:795634-796265 GCF_000296735.1 Chrysochloris asiatica | reverse complement strand
GGCCAGATAGTTGTCTTCCAAATTTCTTGGCAGAGATGAGTGAGTGCCTCTTATACTGCCTCACTTTCTTGAAAGATTTCAATTTTTATTCCATCAATTCCTGGTGCCTTGTTCTTTGCCAATTCCTTCAATGCACTTTGACTTCCTCCCTGAGTATCATTGGCTCTTGTTCATATGGTACCTCTAGAAATAGTTGAACATTAACCATTTCCTTTTGGTACAATGACTGTGTGTATTCCTTCCATCTTTTCTTGATGCATTCTGCATCATTCATTAATTTGTCCAGAGAAGCTTTCAATAACAAAAGTCGAGGCTTGAATATTTTGTTCAGTTCCCCAGCTTGAGAAATGCTGACCGTGTTCTTCCCTTTTGGTTTTCTAATTCCAAATCATTACATATTTTATTATAGTATTTGGTTTTATCTTCTCGAGATGATCTTTGAAATTTTCTGTTCATCTCTTGGACCTCTTCAATTCTTCCTTTGCTTTAGTATCTGTACTCTGGAGAGCAAGTTTCAGAATCTCCTCTGACATCCATTTTGATCTTTTCCTTCTGTCTTGTCTTCTTAATCAATTTTTGCTCTCTTCCTGTATGATGTTCTTGATGTCATCCCACAACTCTTCTGGTCTTC
>NW_006408551.1:792926-793782 GCF_000296735.1 Chrysochloris asiatica | reverse complement strand
TGACTAGCGATTCAGAAGTAGTTCGCCACTCTTTCTTCCTAGTCTGTCTTTGTCTGGAAGCTCATCTGAAACCTGTCCACCATGGGTGACCCTGCTGGTTAAATTAAAATACCAGTGGCATAGTCCTCAGAATCACTGCAACTCAAACCACTACAGCATGACAGACACACAAGTGGTGGCTGTTTAGTTTTATGTGGATACTGTCTCTTTAAATTTTGATGTCAATCTTGATACAATCCTGATATAATCAAGATTTTTCTCTCCTGATACTATCAATCCTGGTACAATCAAGATATGCTCTCCCAAGATGGCGGCTCCTGTAACAGCTGAGTGTCTTGATCCGTAAAACAATGGATTTCTGGTTTCTCCTGCAAATTCCCAAGCTGTAAACCCTCTGAGCCTCCAAATGTACCTTTATGTTTGTTCCAGAGTTCCAACACCATCTTGTGAGCCCTCTTGGCCCAGTATTCCGTGTTGTTGTTGACCGAGCTCCTCACTACACAGCTACCCAATCTGCCATCTTGACGATAAAAGGCCTGGTAATGTGTGGTTAAGAATTTGGCTTTGAATCCTGCGGTCAGCAGCTTGAATCCACCAGGCCCTCTGTGGGAGAGAGATGAGGCTTTCTGCTTCTTGTATATAAAACGGCCTTGGAGTCTGGCGCATTAACCCACATCACCACACTAGGACTCCAGATCTTGTTCACTGCTTCGAAGATCTCGCTAATTCAAAGATCTCACTGCTTTGAAGACCTGAACATAGAATGTATGAAGTATGAATCTGGGAAAATTGGAAGTTGTCAAAAATGAAGTGGAATGCATCAACATCAATATCTTAGGCATTAGTGAGCTGAAAT
>NW_006408551.1:767109-790691 GCF_000296735.1 Chrysochloris asiatica | reverse complement strand
AATAAGGAAGATCGTAGAAGAATTGATGCCTTTGAGTTGTGGTGTTGGAGGAGAATACTGAAAGTGCCATGGACTGCCAAAAGAACCAATAGATCTCTTTTGGTAGAAGTGAAGTCAGAGTGCTCCCTGGAGGCCAGGATGGCTAAGATTCATCTCTCATACTTTGGACATATTGTCCGGAGGGAATAGTTGCTGGAGAAGGATCTCATGCTGGTTAAGGTGGAGGGTCAGAGAAAAAGAGGAAGACCCCCAACGAGATGGATCAGACAGGTGGCATCATTGGTGGCATCAAGTGGTAGTGAGGTTGGCCCAGGATCGGACATTGTTTCATTCTGCTGTACATGGGGTTACTATGAGTCAGTTCTGACTCGATGGCACCTGACAACAACAACAACATATGAAATTTGAATCTAGGGAAATTAGAAGTTGTGAAAAAGAAAATGGAGTACATAAAGATCGACATCCTAGGCATTAGTTACTGAAATGCACTGGCATTGGCTCTTTTTAATCTGACAATATTATGATTTATAATGCTGGAAATGACAAATTCAAGACTAATTACATAGCATTTATGATTAAAAGGAACATTTCAAGATCTATTTTGAATACAAGATACAATGTTGTCTATGATAGGATAATGCACCTAAAAGGAAGAAAAGTTAATACAATCATTATTCAAATTTAAATAATTTAAAGATCAATTTAAAGAATTCGACCAACTTCTTCAGTCTGAAATTGGTAGAATATGAAATCAAGATCTATTAATAATTATTGGTGATTAGAATGTGAAGACTGGGAGCAAAAGAAGGATCAGTTGTTGGAAAACATCACATTGGTGATGGAAATCATGCTAGAGATTGCATAACAGAATTTTCCAAGAACAATGACTTGTTCATTGCAAATACCTTTTTAAAAAAAAATAAAATGTGATTTTACACATTGACCTCACCTGATGGAATACGAAAGAATAAAATTGACTACTTCTGTGGGGAGAGACAATGGAAAAGCTCCATATCATCAGGCAAACCTAGGCCAGGAGCCAACTGTGGAACATATCAATTGCTCACATGCAAGTTCAGGCTGAAGTTGAAGAGAATTAAAACAAGTCCATGTGAACCAAAATATTACCTTGAATATATCCCACCTCAATTTAGAGACCATCTCAAGAACAGATTTGGTGCATTAGACACAATGTACAAAGACCAGAAGAGCTATGGGATGACATCAAGAACAACATAAAGAAAAAAGCAAAAGGTCATTAAAGAGACAGGAAAGAAAGAAAAGACCAAAATTGATATCAGAAAAGACTCTGAAACTTGAATGCTAAAGCAAAAGAAATAAATGAAGAAGGAACAAAGCTGAAAAAAAATTCCAAAGGACAGTTCAAGAAGACAAAATTAAATATTATAATGAAATAAGGAAAGGATACGCTTAGCATTTCTTGAGCTGAAAGAATGAAAGAAAAAAAAAAAAACTGTCTTGACTTGAAATATTAAAGGACTCCATGGGCAAAATATTGAATGAATTAGAAAGCTAGCAAAGAAGATGGAAAATGTATACACAGTCACTGTACCAAAAGAAATGTCGGATGTTTAACCATTTCAAGAGGTAGCCTAGAATCAAGAACCAATGGTACAGAAAGAAGAAGTCCAAGGTGCACTGAATATTTTGGTGAATAACAAGGCTCCCGGAATTGCTAAAATATAAATTGAAGCCTTGCTGCAGTCTGATGCAGCACTGGAGGTGCTCACTCATCTATGCCAAGAAATTTGGAAGACAGCTACCTAGTCAACTGATTAGAAAAGACCCATATTGGTGTCCATTCCAAAGAGAGGTGACCGAAAGGAATGTAGAAATAATTGAACACTATCATTAATGTCACATGAAATTAAAATTTTGCTAAAGAGACTTCAAAAATTGCCGGAATGGTATATCAACAAGGAACTGCAAGAAACTGAAGCTGGATTCAGAATTGATCATGAAACTAGTAATATCATTGGATATACTGGTCAGATGGATCTTGGGTGAAAGTAAATAATACCAGAAAGATGTTTACATATGCTTTATTGACTATGCAAAGGCTTTTGACTGTGAGACAAAATCATGACAAGCTATGAATAACATTGTGCTCATGAGGAACCTGAACATAGACCAACAGGCAGTCCTTTGAACAGGATAGAGGCATATTGAATGCTTTAAAGTCAGGAAAGCTTTGTGCCAGGATTGTATTCTTTCACCATACTTATTCAACATGTATGCTAAACTAATAATCTGAGAAAATGGATTACATGAAGAAGAGCGTGCATGAGGATTGGAAAAAGCCCTTCAGTATCCCCTTATTCTTGGTCTATGTACAAGTTCCTCATGAGCACAATTAAGTGTTCTAGAATATCCATTTTTCCCAACGTTACTCATAGTTTTGTCTTGATCCACATAGTTGAATGTCTTTGCATTGTCACTAAAGCACAAATAAAAATCGTTCTTTTATTCTCTGCTTTCAACCAAGATCTAAATGATGCCAGAAATAATTTCCCGAGTTCCAGGTCCTCCTTTAAATCTGCTTTGAATTTCTGAGAGCTCTCTGTTCATGTATTGTTGCAACTATTTTTGAATTATCTCCAGCAAAATTTTAATGCTATTGTTTGATGATTTCTGCATTCTGTTGGGTACCTTTCTTTTCAGCTTTTTGGTCAGGTAGCTGTCTTCCAGATTTATTGTTATAGATGAATGAGTACCTCCAGTGCAGCATAACTTTGTTGAAGCATTCAATTTGTATTTTCCTAATTCCTGGAACCTTGTTTTTCATCAATGCCTTCAGTGCAGTTTGGACTAAGTATCATGGTTTCTTGATCTTATGCTACCTTTTGGAATGGTTGAACATTGACCAATTCTTTTTGATACAGTGACTGTGTATTTATTTTCTTTGGATGCTTTCTGGATCAAGTCTTATTGTAATTATTAAGCACCATGAAGTTGGTTCTGACTCATAACAACTCAGTATAGTGTTTCTGAGGAGCAGCTGGTGAGTTTGAATCACTGACCTTGTGTTCAAACCAATGTTGTAGTCCAGGGCTTATCCCACAGGACTTTTAAGGTCTTGTCTGTTAATTGTCAGTTTTCATTTGCATGTTGTTGTTGTTAAGTGCCTTCAAAGTTGAGTTGGTTCTGACTTATAGTGACTCTGTATAGGGTTTCTGAGGATTGGCTGGTAAGTTTGAAACACCGTTTAAAACCAAACTTGCAGTCCAGTGCTTATCCTACAACACCACACCAAGACTCCACATGAGGTGATTAAATGTACCATAGTTCTAAAAGTGACATCTTTGTGTTTTAATACTTTAAACAGGTCTTTTGCAGCATATTTTCCCAATAAAGTACATCATTTGATTACTTTCTGACACTTTTATGGGCCTTGATTGTGAATACAGGTAAATCTAAATCTTTCTTAAATTATACCTCTGCAGTATAATATAATGACTCTTTTTGTACAAATCTGCTTCTATTTTCTTTGTTCTAGATGAATCCACATTTAAAATTTTATCTTGTTGAATTTTATTCATACACTTATGGGGTATTTGTAAGTTTTATTAGAGATGACTCTAGAAATAATCTTGTATGACTTATAACATAACTGTGGAATTCTAATGAGAATTGCACTGAATTACATATATTAACTTTGGCTGGATTTTGATAGTCCTGATGTTGAATCTTTGCGTCCAAGAATAACATACTTTTATTTTCTTCACCTATTTTACATATTTAAGCTGATTTTTCCATTCAGAGAACTATGCTTTTCTTTTCAATGACACTACTTTCTTACTATTATGATTGATATAATTATTCTTTTAGATATTTATTGCCAATTAACGATAGGTTTCTAGTTTTTAATGTATTTTTAATTTTTCTTAAATACTTTTCTCTATTATTTCTACATTTGTTTATTTTATTTATGCCTTTTTCAATAATGTTAGTTGAATATGAACCTATTCACAGTGAAATTAAGAAAATATAACTTTAAAGACATAATTTATTTTATTGCTACTCAGGAACATTTCTACCAATTAAATTACGATGCACTGTTAAAATGTCATACGTGTCAAAACATCAATTAAAATTGTTTAAAATGCGAATATTCAAATTGTTTAAATATAGTGACTGTTGTTGTTGTTAGTATGTGCCATGGAGTGGGTTCCGACTCATAGCGACCCTGTACAGGGTTTCCGAGGCAGTAAATCTTTACGGGAGCAGAAAGCCTCATCTTTCTCCCACGGAACAGTTGGTAGTTTCGAACTGCTGACCTTGAGGTTCGCAGCCCATTTCGTAACCACTACACTACCAGAGCACCTTGATAAGTCATACATAGTTTGTTCTTGGTTTTGTAATCTAGTGTTGTTTTATTCTCTTAACATAGTTTTTATTTTTCACAAATATCACATTCCCATTTTACTGATGATTTCTTACAATTACTATTATTTATTTTTAAAGTTTTCTCAGAATTTCTTCAGCTTTTCCTATATCATCTTCTTTTAAAATTGTTGTTGTTTATTGATATGTAAATTATGAGACTGTTTATTTTATTACTAAATTAAACTCTGGTTGGCCATAATCTATTTTTCTTTAAATATGTGGCTAGAATTAGCTTGCATCTATTTCATATTGAACATTTCTATTTATATATCTAAATACATTTATAATATTTTATTTTTCAATAGCTTGTGATGACTTAATTTAAAATGGAATTAATAAAGAGTTTCTTAATTACAAAAAATCATTTTTGAAGCAATTTGGTTCTGCTTCTATTTTATGTTATTGTTAAGTGCCATTTAGTTGGTTCCAACTCATGGCAACCCTGTATAGAGTTTCTGAACTATATTCATTTTCTCAATACATTATATGGATATTGTAATATACAATCATAGTTTCTTAATTCATAATTACCAAGGAGGTTTAAATTGATTCCAACCTGTCTATTTTGCTACTATTTGAATCTGTTGTATATTGATATTTATGCCATGTTTCTTATTTTTAATCTTGAATATGTGGCTTACTTTCTATTTTCCCCTTTATTGTGTGTATGAGATTTCATTTTCTGAATTTTAGACAGAATTAGCTTTTCTATTACTTTATCTTTTTATTATCATTGCCTTTAATTGTTATCTTAAAATTCATTTTCTACTTTATTTTATATGATATTTCTAATAACTTTAAAATTGTGGGTTATAATATTTTCTACTTTATTTTATATGATATTTCTAATAACTTTAAAATTGTGGATTATAATATTTAAGAACACAAATTTCTTCCAAGTGCCTCTGTGTTATGTTATCCCTATGTAAGTATTTGTTATTTTATTACTTACATGATAGAGTGTAATTCTACTTTTGAATTTAGTCAAAATTAGCTGTTGTTGATAAGTGCTGTCGAGTTGGTTCCGACCCATAGTGACCCTGTACAGGGTTTTTGAGGAGCAGCTGGTGAGCTTGAACCACCAACCTTGCAGTTCAGACAGCTTTGCAGTCTGGCGCATTAACCTACAGCGCCACACCAGGACTCCAGCACTAGCTAATTCATTTTCAGTGAAATACAGATGAGGTTTTCTGCTCCCATAAAGTTTTACAGCCACAGAAACCCTATACAAGGCCACTATGAGTCAGAACTGACTTGAGAGCACACCACCACCACCACCACATATATATGTATTAATATTTCATTTGTTGCCTCCTTTGCAGAGCCACAGTCAGGATTTTAAGTTATGTTAGGATATTTGTCTTGTTCCTCTAGTTTTCTTTTCTTTTTAAACTGAAGAACCTATTTACTCAAACTTATCTCATTTTATATGTTATCTATAATATTATTTTTGTCAAAGGAGTCCTGTTGAGGCAATGATTGAATGCTAGCTGCAGTTTGAACTCACCAACTACTCTGTAGAAGAAAGCTATGGCAATCTGTTAGCATAAAGATTATAGTTGCAAAACCCAATGGGTTAATTCTACCTGTTCTAAAGGTGGCTGTGAGTTGGAATCAATTTGATGCCAATGATAGTTTTCTTGTTTGGTTTGGTTGGGATTAATTTTTTCACATTCTTTCCATTAAGAATGTGTTACTTGATTTTTTTCTCAAGTAGCAAACCCACATAGATAATGCACATAAACACATATAAAAGTTCTCGGGCATAGTACACTCATTCATATAGTCCCATGTTTCATGACATTTTGGACTCAATCACCCCCATTTATTAATCCCAAATGCTCATTTTGATTATATCTGCAAAATGAAGTACAAGCCATAGTGAAGAACTGATGGATCAAGTTTGGCAATATCCCAGTAATTAAAAAATAAATAAATAAACTATTAAAATGATATGTTAGCTTTGGGCCAGTTTGTCTTAAGGTCTGAGAGCAGTAACGTTCTTTATAGAAGATCTGTGTTCAGATATGATGCACCAGAGATGGGTGGACTCTCAAGCAGAAGGCTATGCTTGGGGCTGTCATAGGCCAATCATAAGCTGGTCACATGGTGGTCATGGGTCATTGCTAATGCTCAACATGATCCCATGGTGCTGGTCATACATGAAGCCAGGTGGCAGGGTGGTACAGGTGTAGAATGGGCATTGTCCCATCTTATTGGGGCTCCAGGGTGGCCTCTTGGACCCATCTCATCAACTGAGGATGCACAGTCCCACTATGCCCACAGTACTCATGCCTATTCCAGGTCATCCTCATGGGCTGGGGATTCAAGCAACTCCATGGGAAGCCAGCCAGATGGATGACATGACAGAATGTGCATAGCTGCTACATACTGGCCTCTCCCATCTGCATGACAGCTCCAGTCCAGAGTGCACAGACCCCCCTCACTTCCTTGGCTGGGGTCAGCTACCCTAGAGGGGACTGTTTACAAAGCAGAAAAAGTTTTGGATTTTTTTTCTCCCCTGCATTGGAAAAAGCAATTTGCAGAGCAGGGAAAGGATCCTGCAATACTGGAAGGACTACTTTAGGAATAGGGAAGGTAGACTGATAAGGATCTTCTGCTGCAAATCAAACCTCTACATCAACTGACAGGAAGAGAAGACTTAAATCCATGGGGCAGAAATTGAAATTGGAGGAAGCAACCAGTAGAAAATATTGTTATAGTTATTAAAATAACACATGGGGATTGTACAGCATGAAAAAAAACCATACAGCATGTACAATATTTACCTAAAAACCTGGTACTCTAGTCATTGTATGGAGCATTGATAGCTCTGTAGGATAAGTACTGGGCTGCTAACTACAAGATCTGTGGCTTAAATCCACCAGATTCTCTCTATGTAAGAAAGATAAGGCTGTCTGGTCCAATGAAGATTTATCATCTTGGAAACCCTACGGGAACGTCATTATGAGTCAGAATTGGCTGAATGACAATGGGTCTGTTCATCTCAGTTTCATGCTGTTGTGTCAACCCTAATTTATTTCATCACATGATTTCTGAGATTTTATATTTCATTTCCATTCAGATTAACACTCAGTTTGCCTGGATACATTGGTGTCAACTTCCCTCCAATCTATACTATGTCTTGTGTCAGTTAACAGGCTATGTTTTCAATTCCTTCTTCATCTCTGCTCCTAGGGATTTCCTTTAATTACTGTAATGTAAGCTAAACAATTAAAATAATATTTTCTAAATTGTACTATCTTACACATTTTTACATTGGTAGAATTTTCATGTTGTTTCAGTCTTCTATAGTTTGCTAAGGTATGCCTGACCAAAGCTGTATTTTCAAAGGCCTCATATGCATGCAAAGTTGGACAGTGAATAAGAAAGACCATAAAAGATTTGATGCATTTGAGTTATGGTGTTGGAGGAGAATATTAAAAGTACCATGGACTGCCAAAAGAACAAACAGATCTGTGTTGGAAGAAGTACAGCTAGAATGCTCATTGGAAGCCAGGATGGCCACATTTTGTCTCTCATACTTCAGACATATTATCAGGAGGGACAAGTCACAGGAAAAGGACATAATGTTTGGTAAAGTGGAGGGTTGGAGAAAAAAAGGCAGAACCCCAACGAGATGGATTGGCACAGTGGTGGCAGGGATAGGATCAGGCAGAGTTTCATTCTGTTGTGCATAGGGTCGCTATGAGTTGATACCGATGGCACCTAACGACAACAGCAACAACATATTTTTCTAGATCTGGAATTATAGTACATTCTTAAAAATGTTGTCTTTTACCCTTACATTTGTGGGAAAAAGAAAAGCTTTGGCAAAGATTTAAAAGCCTCAGAGATCCTAAACAGGGTTGCTATGATTTGGAATGGACTCCATGGCACTTAACAACATCAACAAACTTAAAGAACTTGTAAAAATGTTAAATAAATGTGTCAGTATAGTTGGATGAGGATGACAAATTATTAAGACACATCTATAGGTGGACTTCTGGTATAGCCCTGTGGAATCAGCACTGGACTGAAACCACAGGTCGGTGGTTCAAACCAACCAGCTGCTTCTTAGAAACCCTATACAGTGTTGTTATGTGTTGAAACTGACTTGATGACTCTTAAGAACAACAATAGTCCTGGTGTGGCGCTGTAGGATAAGCACTAGACTGCTAACTGAAAGGCTGGCAGTTCAAACCCACCGGCTGCACCTTGGAAACCCTATAGAGGGTTGCTGACTTGGAAACAACTCAACAGTACTTAGCAACAACAACAATATTAATAACTTTAATGAGGGAATGGTTATCATTTAAGTTACATTTACCAACTACTTTCTTATATTACTTCTTTGAGAGAAAAGCAATTCTTTTGATTGAGTCATTGAAAGCTTTCTTCACTTGCTTATTTCTCAGGGTGTAAATAAATGGGTTCAACATGGGTGATATAGAAGATACAAGTAGAGATACACCTTTATTAAGAGCCACCTCTTCCTTTACTGATGGTTTGATGTAGATGAAGATGCAGCTGCCGTAGGTAATAGAAACCACAATCATGTGGGATGAACAGGTGGAAAAGGCTTTTTTCCTTTGCTGAACAGAAGGAAATCTTAGAATGGTCATGATGATATAAATATAGGATAGAAGTACACACAAAAGGGTCATGATGAAAGTCAACACAGCACACACTAAAATAACTTTCTCTATAAGCCACGTGTCAGAGCATGAGATCTTTAGGAGGGGGGTGGCATCACAGAAAAAATGATCGATGACATTAGAGTCACAGAATTCCAGGCTTAGACCAAGGCTAAGTGGAGGGATTATGATTAACAAACCAACCGTCCAACAACTGATGAGAAGCCTGTTGCAGACTCTGTTGCTCATGATAGTCATGTAATGCAAGGGTTTACAGATAGCCACGTAGCGGTCAAAGGACATTGTGGCCAGGAGAAAAAATTCCGTTATGCCAAAAAGGTAAGTAAAAAATATTTGAATAGCACAAGCATTATAGGTAATGATTTTGTCACCAGTTGATATGTTGTACAAAAATCTAGGAATGCAAGCAGTTGTGAATGAGATTTCTAAGAAGGAGAAATTTTGTAGAAAAAAGTACATGGCTGTTCTAAGATGGCTATCTATGAGGGTGAGGAGGATAATGGTCAGGTTTCCAGTCACACTCAACAGGTAGGTAAGAAACAGAAAGATGAAAACTAGAACCTTCAGTTGTGGGTCATCAGTCAGTCCCAGCAAGATGAATGTTGTTATTGTACAATTTCTCATCATGGCTTCCTGACTTTTTTCTCGTCTGTATAAAAAATTCAGAAACACTTAAAGAAGTGAAATCAATAATCAGCTCTCAATAGTAGTTAAGCAAGCCAAGGAAATGAACACGACCATCTTAAAGTGATCACTTTCTCTATGTGATCATATAATTTTAAATTGTATACATATAAGTGGTAAATATCTTTTCATGTTTGCTGTATTTTCTAACAGAATAATTTTCTTTGTTCATGATTCTCTTTTCTTATTGTACTATCAATGAGTTCTGAAAGCCTTTGATAAATATTTTATGAGATTTTTAAATTCCAAGGTTACTTGTTATTTTTTGTATGTTTTCTTGAAATTATAGAGTTTTGCACAAGGTACAACCATAGTAGATGAAACTGAGATGATGTGCTGAAGGAAATCTTTGCAACCTAACTATTGTCTCATTATCTCAAGTCATGACCTCTTAGGGCATCTCTGAGATACTAAACTCAATCACTCACATACCTGTCAGTATTAAGTGTTCTAAAAATCTTAGGATATATATATATTTTTTTCTTTTCATTATAGTAGTACATCCATGATACTCAGGTTTTTTTTTTTTTTTTAGTCCTTACAAATTAGGAATTGAAAAAGCAATTCACCTTAATGTGTAACTGGCTCATTTTTGTTTATCTTAACATGCAAATGAATAATGAGAAGAATATCAAATGAGACAATGACATTATCTACGTGAACTTCTTTTACTTGAGATTGATAGTCCTATTTATGTGTGCATCTTTTTGTTGTTGTTGTCAAGCTATAATTTAAGGTAAGGTATGTTTTTCCCTCCTTTGTATAAAACACTATTATAAAAGAACACATCTGCATTTGTATCCATCTAAGTATAAATCAAACAACATATTTCACTCTGCAAATCTTCTGCAAAAGACTCTTTAAAGTGTTACAAAAACAACACCAAAAATGCAAAGATATCACCTTGACCTAAGTCATGGTGTTTTCAATTGCCTCAAGTGCATACAAAGTTGAACATTGAATAAGGGAGACCAAAGAAGAATTGACACATTTGATTTAAGGCAAAGAAGAATTGCATATGCCATGGACTACTAGAAGAACTAACAAATCTGTCTTGGAAGAATTAAAGCCAGTATGCTCCACAGAAGCAAGGATGGGGAGACTTCAACCCGTGTACTCTCGATATGTTAACAGAAAGAATCAGTCCCTGGAGAAAGATATCATGCTTGGTAAAGTACAGGATCAGTAAAAAAGAGGAAGACTGAGTGAGATGGATTTATACAGTGACTGTAGCGATGGGCACAAGATTTGTATGTATGCACATGATTGGGCAATATTTCTTTTTGTTGTGCATAGGGTCTACTCAAGTGTGTCAAACAACAACAATAACAAAATTATAATACAATTTCAAAATGATGTGTAAATAAATTTTTGTTTCATTACAGAATGGGGAAACTGGCACTAACAACTATTATTTTATAAAGGCAAATATATTTTTACATAGAATTATATGACCATTTATTACAAAGACAATTGAAAAGGAAAACTTTACTTACTCTTATGGTAGGCAATCATTACTTCAGAGTGGTTGTCTAACAAACCTAGTTTTTAAGGTTAAAATTTATCTGTGGCTTTCTAGTCTATTGTTCATAATTCTAATCTATATTCACATGAGGCCTTGGAAATACATGGACCTCTCTCTTATTAATCACTAAAATTTTAAAGATATTCTTCACAAAGGACTTTAATTATAAACCTATGAAGTACTTTCTAATACTATCTATATCTGAAAATGAAACCCGGTTCTGAGTATTGAGAACTATCATGAATTCTCTAAGATTATGGTGCTGGTGGTTATGTGCCTTGGAGTTGGTTCTAACTCTGAGATTATAAAGGTGTTGATATGCTGATTTCCCTGGGTTGTTCAAGGTTTATGGAGATTTGCTATTTGTTTTGGTTAGTAAACCTGTAGCTAAAGGAATAAAATAGTCCTTCGAGTCTCAGTTTGAAAAATCACTGTGGAATCTTTTTTGGAACAAATTGGCAAAATGCCTAAAACACAGTGTGGGATTAGTATTCTCAGAGGAAGGAAGTTAAAACAGTTTAGAAATTAAAACACAGACAATAAGAATCAGAAAATGAGTCAGTATAATTAATTTTGATTTATGTTTATACCACCTAAAGCAGTTTGAAGATCAAAGAATCCTCACTTACTCTTGTGTTTACCTATTATTTGAAAAAATAAAATTCGTTTTAAAAGTCAGGTAAAATGTACATAATCTTATAGTTTAGGGATAACTATTAAATTATTTAAAAAGACCCTTTCAGGTTATAATTCAACAAATATATTTCTATGTGCTGTATGTAACATTTATAAACACTTGAACAAAAAGCCTACTACATACAATTGTGAATAAACTGTCTTGCTGTTGTTACTGGTTGCCATCAAGATGATTGGGACTGATGACAACCTCAGGAGTACAGAGTAGAACTGTACCAGTGGATTTGGAAAGCTGTCACATTTCAAAACAGATTGTCAGACCTCACTCCCAAGGCTTCTTGGGTTGGGCTTCAGGGCCACTCTCTTACTTTGTTTGTTGTTGTTAGGTGCCAACGAGTCAATACCAACTCATAGCGACCTTATGCACAGCAGAACGAAACACTGCCGGATCCTAGCCCAACCTCACTACTGTTGCCACACTTGAGTCCATCGATACTGCCACTTGGCCAGTCCATCTCATTGGTGGTCTTCTTCTTTTTCTCTGACCATCCACCTTAGCAAACATGATATCCTTCTCCAGTGACTGGTCCCTTCTGACAATATGTCCGAAATATGAGAGATGAATTTGGCCGTCCTGGCCTCCAAGGAGCACTCTGGCTGCACTTCTTCCCAAATAGATCTATTGGTTCTCTAAGCAGCCCATGACACTTTCAACATTCTCCTCCAACACCATAACTCAAAAGCATCAGTTCTTCTATGGTCTTCCTTATTTACTGTCCAGCTTTCACATGCACATGAGGTTATTGAAAATACCATGGCTTGTGTCAGGCACAGCTTAGTCCTCATAATAACATCTTTGCTGGTGAACACTTTAGAGACAACCATGTGATTGTCAACTTCAAAATGGCCAAACCAGTCCATTACAGCTCACTAATGCCTAAGATATTGATGTTTATGAGTGCTTAAATATTTGCACGATCAATGTATGTTGTGGTCATTTATTGCCTTTGAGTCACTACCAACTCATATGATGCTGTGTTCGGTTTCAGAGGAATGGTTGGTGTATTTGAATAACTGACCTTGTGAATAATTGTCCAGTGTTTATCCCATAGCACCACACTAAGACTATCAAGGTATGTTATGTTGTTAAGTGCCATTGAGTTGATTCTAACCCATATTGACCCTTTATAGGGTTTCTGAGGAGCTCCTGGTAAGCTTGAACCTCCAACCTTGCTGTTCAAACCAACCTTGCAGTCCAGTACATTAACCCACAGTACCACAGCAGAACTCTGACTGTCACATTTTTTTCCCTGCTCACTTTCACTCTTGGTATGTCTAAAGATCACATCTCAATATCTGTTTCATGCTTGCCCCTCTTTGTCCTAAAAAAGACTATTTCATTTTCAACTTTATTGTAAATTTCCATTGAAAATGCTAGCTTAAGTTGACTCACATGCTAATATTTCCTTCAGTAATATTATGCAGTCTACAGTTTTCAGATTAAAAAAAAAGTACTTTTGTAGTTTATCTTATTATTTCTTGAGAATAGTGCTGATAAATATATGGGTAAAAATTAAGCATGTGGGTGTGTTTGTCTGCAAAATTGGTAACTATAGTTTGGAGTAAGATCTGATTTGTTTCCATGGAAAATCTCTTAGTGAGAGATGTCAACTAGAACAAATGTTTCATAAGGAGGAAACATAATAAACAAGTTAGAATATGTTTTAGTTGCACGGTCAATAAAGTTTTAGACACTTAATCTGAGTATGACTTTAAAGATTTAAAATAGATTGGAAATATGACGCTCATTAATCCAATGTGTGGAGACCTGGTGTGACTCTTTAGGATAAGTACTCAATTGCAAGGTCAGTTTAAAAGACAAAGTTAGCAGTTCAAACTCACCAAACACTACTTGGAAACCCTATACAGGGTAACTGTAAGATGGAACAGACTCGTTGGCATTTAATAGCAACAATAAGTTCCAATATGGAGTCCTGGTATGGCATGGTGATGTAGAATAAAGCAGTGGACCACAAGCTCACCTCAACCACAAGGTCAGCAGCTCAAACTCACCAATCATTCCTTGGAAACCCTATACAGGATCACTATACGTTGGAACATACTAAACAGCACTTACCAAAGAAAACAAATTCCAAAGTTTCTTAGTTTTTTTTTGTGATTAAACCATTTCCTCACAATATATTGTATATCAATACCTTTTCAAACTAAAGTGATAATGGATTATCAACAAATCAGTAAAAAGACTTAAAATTAAAACTTCAAATTAGCTTCTAAAAACTTATTATCAAGTTCTGTACTCATACTATCAAATCCATAAAACAATTTACTGATCTGTTCTGGTTCTTTAACTATGACACCAAATTTCCCTAATAATTTAAATTCACAATTTTAATATCTTCCTTTTTCTCTGAGAGAAATGCAACTCTTTAGATTAAATCATTCTAAACTTGTTTCAAATGAAAGCTATTGCCACAGAGTCAATTTTGACACTTAGTGGCACTCTAGTTCAGAGTTGAAATGACCTATTATATTTTCAAGGTTATAAATCTTTACAGAGTCATTGTGTGGCACTGTAGAAATGTTTTCTAAATGATGTTACTTAAAACTTCTACACATACTTCCCATTTAAAAATTAAAAATGGAATTTCCAAATGGCAAGGAAGTCAGGTTGATTTTAAGATAAAACAGACTGCTTTAAGCATAAGAAAAACACAAAGTCAAAACTGTCAAATTATTGTCTCATGTAAAAGCTTGGATTATATCTAATCTCATTTTGAAAGATTAAACTTTTTTTTTTTGGCTGGAAAACATTGTCTTAACAACACCTGTAAAAGTCACTCTGAGTTAAGAAATAAGAGTGAAAAGGGAAGCCCACATCCTAATCACATCTACCTGGAGGCAATCAGAAGACATAAAAAATACTAAAACTCATACTCAATTAAGTATTAAGGCCACAGATAAACACCAAACATGTCTAAGAAGCAAAAGCAGATGACCATATCAGCACATGTCCAAAAACAAAATAAAATGTCAGAGACAAATGACCTAGAGGTAGGCCTGGGCTCCATTCTGGAAGGAGGGCAGGCCTTGGAAATGCCTGAGAAGGAATTCAGAAAAATGAATATAAAATGTTCCAAACACTTTACAATGGAGTTGAGAAAAATAAGGAAGAAGTCAGGTAAGCACTACAGGACCAATCAAATAAGAGAGATACAGCATTGGAAACAATTCAAAACCTATAGAAAGAGGTCCAAATGATCAATAATAGGATATCAGAAACTGACAATACACTGCAAAGACAAAGAAGTAGAATAGAAGAGATGGAAGGCAGAACCAGAAAGTAGGAAGACAAATCTCTCAATACCAAGATAGAAGAGCAAAAAATAAAAAGGATAAAAAATTCTGAAGAAGGTCTAAGATTATTGTTGAACAACATGAAGAGGAAAAACTTAAGAATTATCAGCATTCCAGAACAAAAAGAATCATACAAATCCATAGAGGAAATAGTTGAAGAACTGATGGAAGAAGATTTCTCTAACATCCTGACAAGTGAAAAGAAAAACATTCAAGAAGCTCAACAAACACCATGATAGGATAGACCCCAAAAGAAAATCATTGAGACATATCATAATCAAGTTCTCCAAAATCAAAGATAAGGAGACACTCCTGAAAGCAGCTAGGGAAAACAGAAGTGTTATATGGAAAGACAAGCAAGATTAAGCTTCGATCTCTCAGCAGAAACCATGCAAGCAAGAAGACAATGGGGAGACATATATAAATCCTTGAAAGGAAAAAAAAAAACCTGCCAACCAGGAATCCTTGATCAAGCAAAGCTATCAATCAAATATCATGATGTAATCAAAACATTCCAGTAAAAACACAAGCTAACAGATTTTTCCAAAGCCAACTGTGCACTACAAAACATCCTACAGGGAGTTCTGTGGACTGAGAAACAACATGAACAGACAACAGCCAGAGATTGACATATGTGGCAGCACCTCCCAGAACTAAATTAACAGAAGGAAGAGTCAAGAACAGAAATACAAGAACAAACTCAGAGAATATGGGAGCTCAGTCTATGATCAAAACAATTATAATATAAAAGAAGGTAAACACATAGGAACAGAGATCCAGATGGTGAGAAGGTCACGTAGATTACAGGATAAAAGAGTGCACTAAATGGAGGGAAAAGTTAATGAGGTATAAGATAACCTAAAAGAAAATTAACACTTCACAACATACCAAGGAAATGAAAATCTAAGAAGAACATGGAAACATTAAACCTAGGAAACTCAAAAGAAAGAACACAAAAAGCATGAACTCAGCAAAGGAAGACACACAGAACAAAGAAAGCAGCAAAACCACACACACACACACACACAAAACATAATGGCAGCAATTAATCCATATCTATCTATAATTACACAGAATGTAAACGGATTAAATGCACCAGTAAAGAGAATATACTTGAAAACTTAGAAGAGATGGATACATTTTTAGAAAAACACGGCCTACCTAAATTTACACAGAGTGAAGTAGAAAACCTGAACAGACCCATAACAAAAGAAAAAAATGATCAGATCATCAAAAAACTCCCCAAAAAGAAGTCCAGGCTCAGATGGCTTCACTGGTGAGTTCTACCAAACATGTAGGGAAGTGTTGTCACTAATTCTACTGAAATTATTCCAGAATTTAGAGAAAGAAGGAAAACTTCCTAATATATTTCATTAAGCAAGCATAATCCTCTTATCAAAACCAGGGAAGGACATCACTAAGAAACAAAATTATAGAATAATATCCCTCATGAACATAGATGCAAAAAATTTTAACAAAATCTAGCCAACAGAATCCAGCAGCATGGTTCAAGATTAGAAACACGATCAACGTAATCCTCCATATAAATAAGAAAAAAGAAAAGTACCACATGATCACATTGATTGACGAAGAAATGCATTTGACAAAATGAAACATCCATTCCTGATAACAACACTCAACAAAGTATGAATTGAAGGGAAATTCCTCAGCATAATTAACAGCATATATACAAAATCAAAGCCTGTATTACTCTTAATGGAGAGAAACTGAAAGCGTTCTCTCTGCGAGCAGGAACCAGAGAAGGATAACCTTTGTCAACACTCCCATTCGATATTGTGCTGGAAGTCTTAGCAAAAGTTATACAGCAAGACAGGGAAATTAAAGGCATCCAAATTGCCAAATAATACACATTAGAAACCACATGGTGGATGTAACAATGAAACCAAAGGAAATCAAAAGGATAATAACAGAATACTATGAAAAGTTATATTCCAACACATTTGAAAACTTAGAAGAGATGGCTATATTTTTAGAAAAACACAACTTGATACTGAAGGAGGACGTCTAAAGTGCATTGAAGGAATTGGCAAAGAACAAGTGTCCAGGAATTGATGGAATAAAAATTGAAATCTTTCAAGAAAGTAAGGTGATACATGAGGCACTCACACAGCTATGCCAAGAAATTTGGAAGACAACTATCAGGCCGACTGATTGGAAGAGATCAGTATTTGTACCTATTCCAAATAGAGGTTACTTAATGGAATATGGAAATCATTGGACGATCTCTTTGATATCCCATGCGGTAAAGTTTTGCTAAAGGTAATACAGAAGTGACTACAATAATATACGGACAGAGAACTTCCAGAGGTTCAAGCTGGATTCTGAAGAGGCAGTGGAACGAGGGTTATCATTGCTGATGCCCAATGGATCTAGACTGAAATCAAAGAGTATCAGAAAGATGTTTACCTGTGCTTTATTGACTATGCAAAGGCTTTTAATTGTGTGGATCATGACAAACTATGGACAACACTGTGAAGTATGTGTATTCTGGAACACTTAATTGTGCTGATGAGGATTCTGTACCTGGACCAACAGGCTGTTGTTCGAAAGAACATGGGAACACTGAATGTTTTAAAATTAAGAAAGGTGTGTGACAAGGTTGTATTCTTTCACTATACTTATTCAACCTGTATGCTAAGCAAATAATCTGAGAAGCTCGGTTCTATGAAAAAAAATGTGGCATCAGGTTTGGAGGAAGACTCATTAACAACCTGTGATATGCAGATGATACAGCCTTGCTTGCTGAAAGTGAAGTGGACTTAGAACATTTACTGATAAAGATCAAAGAGCACAGCCTTTGGTATGGATTACATCTCAATGTTAAGAAAACAAAAATCCTAACCACTGGACCAATAAACAGCACTCTTATCTACGGAGAAAAGATTGAAGTTGTCGAGGACTTCATTCTTCTTGGATCGACTATCAACACTCACGGAAGCAGCAGTCAAGAGAACAAACGACGTATTGCATTTGGCAAATCTGCTGCACAAGACCTTTTGAAAATTTTGAAGAGTAAAGATATCAGCTTGAGGACTAAGGCACACCTGTCCCAAGCCATGGTATTTTCAATAACCTCATATGCATGAGAAAGCTGGACAGTGAATAAAGAAGACCATAGAAGAATTGATGTCTTTGAATTGTGGTGTTGTAAGAGAATACTAAAAGTGCCATGGGCTGCCAAAAGAACCAATAGATCCATTTTGGAAGAAGTGCAGCCAGCGTGCTCCTCAGAGGCCAAGATGGCCAAACTTAGTCTCTCATACTTTGGACATATTGTCAGGAGGGACCAGTCACTGGAGAAGGATATCATGTTTGGTAAGGTATGTTGTTGTTGTTAAGTGTCGTCGAGTCGGTTCCGACCCATAGCGACCCTGTACAGAGTTTCCGAGGGTGTAAATCTTTACGGGAGTAGAAAGCCTTATCTTTCTCCCGTGGAGCGGCTGGTAGTTTTGAACCACTGACCTTAAGGTTCGCAGCCCGATTTGTAATCACTACGCTACAGAGAAAAAGAGGAAGGCCCCCAACAAGATGGAATGACCAAGTGGCAGCATCAATGGACTCAAGCGTGGCAATAATAGTGAGGTTGGCCCAGGATTGGGCAGTGTTTCATTCTATATAAGGTCACTTTGGGTTAGCACTGACTCGATGGCACAGAACAACAACAAAAACATAAACTTACACATAGTGAAGTAGAAAACCTGAAGAGACCCATAACAAAAGAAGAAATTAATCGGATCACCAAACAACTCCCAACCAAAAGAAGTCCAGGCCCAGATGGCTTCAATAGTGTGTTCTAACAAGCATTTAGTGAAGAACTGTCACCAATTCTATTCAAATTATTCCAGAATATAGACGAGGGTGGAAAACTTCCTAATATATTTTATGAAGCAAGCATAACCCTCTTACTAAAACCAGGGAAAGATGTGACTAAGAAAGATAATTATAGGCCAATATCTACAGGGTCGCTATGGGTCGGACCTAACTCTATGGCACTTAACAACAACAACAACAACAACAACATCTCTCATTAACATAGATGCAAAAATTCTCAACAAAATCCTAGCCAAGAGTCCAGCAACACATCAAAAAGATAATACATCATGATCAAGTGGGAATCATATCAGGAATGCAAGAATGTTTCAACATTAGAAAAACGGTCAACATAATCCACCATATAAATAAGAAAAAAGAAAAAAACCACATGATCATATTGATTGATGCAGAAAAGGCATTTGACAAAATACAGCATCCATTCCTGATAAAAACACTCAACTAGGAATTGAAGGGAAATTCCTCTACATATTTAAGAGCATATATACAAAACCAACATCCTACATTATTCTCAATGGAGAGAAACTGAAAGCCTTCCCTCTGTGAACAGGAACCAGACAAGGATGCCCTTTGTCACCACTCCTATTGAATGTTTGACTGGAAGTCTTAGCAAGAGTTATACGGCAAGACAGGGAATTTAAGTGTCGGATTCCTGCTCCGACCTGCTCCGACCGCGGGTTACTCAAGGGAGAGGTGGGGATCAGTGATCAGGTAAGGGACACATGCTGATCAGGTAAGGGACACAAGTGACAAAGTTTATTAAAAAGTTCCGAGCTTATATAGGGCAAATTTGCAAGTCATTGTGGTTTGGCTAGTGCATAAGTTTCCTTTTCCCCGAAATGGCTCAGGTACATTCACCAGTAAGTTTCTAGTGCTGACGTTACTGTTGCTAGGCAAGTTTGGTTTCAAGGTAGTCATGAGCCTTGGAAGGCTCTGGCTTCCCACATCTCCCACATCTTTATTATAACAAGGGACGTTGCCTGTCTTAGGTGGTCAGTGAGAGTTCCCAGTCTTACCTGTCATGGATACTCATTGCAGCATAAGGCAATGGCTCAGTCTTAGGTTGACTGGGGGTCCACCAATCCTTACCCGTCTTTGGCTACACGTCTTGCATGTGTCAGGGGAGTGCCTTCAGCTGGAGGCCGTGAAGACGACTCCACAGCACTTTATACTGGTTAACTGCCATCCGAAGAAGGCAGGGAAGGAGGAGACAAGCAAAGATGACAAGTATGCCAATAGCTAGAATGGGGCCCCACAATTGAGAAAGAGAGGGAATAGTAGGGAACAAATTTTTAAGGTTGCATAGAAGTTGTTTAGCTAGTTCTGCAGGTTTGCTGTCAAGGTGGGGGGCATAATGCATAGCAATTATTTGTGCATGTAACTCATTCCATTCTCAGCTGATATTCTCAGCAATCCATACTCCGTGCAGATGGGCCTGCACTATGGGCCAAGGGAAGGCCGAGACATTATACACAATCTTAGTTACACAAATGGAGCAATAATCAGCATGGCACGCTGGTAAAGAGTAAGTATTTGCAGATGATATGATTGTATACATAGAGAGACACAAAGACTCAGTAAAAAACGATCAGACATCATTGGAAGATTCAGCAAAATGGCAGGGTATAAGATTAACATACAAAAATTAGTTGGATCCCTCTGTACCCAAAACAACAGCACTGAAAAGGACATTAGTTAAGCAATACCATTTACAATAGCCGCCCAAAGGATGAAATATCTGTGAATAAATGTAACCAGAAAAACAAAAGACGTATACAATGAAAACTATAAAACACTACTACAAGAAACCAAAGAGACCAACAAAAATTGAAGAATGTACCATGCTCCTAGAAAGGAAGACTTAACATTGTGTAAATGTCTATACTATCCAAAGCAATTTACACATATAATGCAATCCCAATCCAGATACCAAAGACATTCTTCAAAGAGATGGAAAAAACAATTACAAACTTTATATGTAAAGGAAAGAGACCCAGGATAAGCAAAGAACTGCTTAAGAAGAAGAAAAAGGTTGGAAATCTCTCACGCCCAACCTAAAATTTTTTTTACACAGCTACAGTGATCAAAACAGCTTCGTACTGGTACAATGAAAGATACATTGATCAGTGGAACAGAATTGAGAATCCAGAAATTAACCCATCCACATATAGACAACTGATTTTTGACAAAGTACTTAAATATATCAAATGTGGGGTGATATTCTCTTCAACACATGGTGCTGGCAGAACTGGAAAGCGATATGCCAAGGATTGAAACAAGACCTTTACCTCACGCCTTTATACAAAAACCAACTCAGAATGGATTAAAGACCTAAATGTGAATCCCAGAATTATGAAGGTCATCAATGGAAAAATAGGGACAAATGTGAGGGTACTAATTCAGGGAATACAATGACTACCAAACATTTTGAAAACAACACAAACAAAAGTAGACAAAATAGATGATTGGGACATACTAAAAATAAAAACTTACATACATCAAAAGGCTTCACCAGTAGAGTAAAAAGGGGACACATACAATGGCAAAAAATCTTTTTCAATGACACATCAGACAACTGAATCATTTCTAAAATATATAGGAAAACTACTACACCTCTACAAGAAAAAGACAAATAACCCAATTTAAAAATAGGCACAGGATATCAACAGACACTTCACCAAGGAGGAGATTCAGGCAGCCAACAAGCATATGAAGAAATGTTCACGATCATTAACCATTGTTGTTGTTGTTGTTGTTGTGTGCCGTCGAGTCGGTTCCGACCCATAGCGACCCTGTACAGGGTTTCCGAGGGTGTAAATCTTTACGGGAGTAGAAAGCCTTATCTTTCTCCCGCAGAGCAGCTGGTAGTTTCAAACCGCTGACCTTAAGGTTCTCAGTCCGATTCGTAACCATTAGAGAGATGCAAATCAAAACAACAATGAGATATCATCTCACACCAGCAACAACAGCATAGATCAAAAAAGTAGAGGACAATACATGCTGACAGGGATGTGGAGAGACTGGGATGCTCCTGCATTGCTGGTGGGATTGCAAAATGGTTCAACCTCTCTGGAAAGCAGTATGGCATTTCCTCAGAAGGTTGGAAATAGAAATACCTTATGATCCAGCAATTCCTCTGCTTGGTATTTACCCACAAGAAATACAAGCCAAAATATGAGTTGATATATGCACACCAATGTTCATAGCAGCACTATTTACAATAGCATAAGATATAGACAGCCTAAGTACCCATCAACTGAAGAATGGATAAACAAACTGTGGTACATTCATACAATGGAATATTATGCTACCTTGAAGAATAACAAGTAAGCTGCAAACCACCGAATAACATGGATGAAGATTGAGGACATTATGTTGAGTGAAATTTGTCAGTCACAAAAGAAGAAATACTGCATAGGACCACTACTATAAAAGACTAAGAAAACGAATGCACACTAAAGGGGTAGGGAGATTCTTTGCTGGTTACCGGGGTGTGGGGCGTGGATGAGGGGAGGGAGGGGAAGGTGGAGCACAGGTAGGGAATAGACACTGGATAGTTTGGGTGCTAGGGAGGTGGGCAATACACAAGAAGGGAGAGGGGAATGGAAGAACAAAGCAGACGGGAAAACAATTAGGCAGGTTTGCATGGGCTAAGTGAGACAGAGGTAATTAATGATGTATGTACAACCTTGGAACAACAGGGCTTGGGATACAGGGATTGAGACATGGTTATAATGGGGAAAAGGGGGAAAATAATGTTAAGATGCTTGGCTATCTTTTGCATCTTAGTTTCCCTGGCATACCATTATAATATAGATACTTGAGAGGGAGAGAAAGGAATAGCCTCAAATACCACCATGTTGTTGTTGTTGTTAAGTGCCTTTGAGTTGGTTCCGACCCATAGTGACCCTGTACAGGGTTTCCGAGGCTGTAAATCTTTATGGGAGCAGAATGCCTCATCTTTGTCCCACGGAGCGGCTGGTAGTTTCGAATTTCTGGCCTTAAGTTTTGCAGCCCGATTTGTAACCACTACGCTACCACCATAGTAAGCTTGAAAGTCCGTCTTCTGCCTATAACTGATTGGAATACCTAAAATGGGTCTACAATGTGTCCAGTGAAGGAGGCTTCCTGCGGAGCTTCTGTATTACATAAGACTATAGATGCAATCCTGAACCCAATCCAGAATCTTTTGAGGTGGGAAATTTCCACTTGAATGGACAAGCAGACCATCCTGGAGTAGCTAGAAGAACAGAAGAAACTGCTTGAAAGAAAGACCAAACAAGGAAGGAAGACAAAACAAGATAGGAAGTCCAACTGATTACTACAAGAACAAGCAAGTTGCTCACCCAGGAAACATCATGGCAAGTGGTCGGGTCACCTCAGGGCAAACCCCCTTCCAAGACTAAGACTTAATGGGAATACACACTCTAATTGGTGACCGTGTT
>NW_006408551.1:763260-763970 GCF_000296735.1 Chrysochloris asiatica | reverse complement strand
TTTGTGTTCTCCCTACGTTGATCCTGAGAGTTTAATCCAAAATCCCTGGGGACGTAATAGAACCCCTTCACTCCAGTCTTATCCTTCAGTCTATCATCTTCTGAGAAGTTGCACTCTATTTACAGACCATCACTCTCTTTTTAATTGCTTCATTCTTTCTGACACCTTTATTAACAACTTCCAAATGTTATAGCCACAGATGCAAAAGAATGTTTTATTCACCATTTCTATATTGTTATAATAGAAATATTTCATGTTTCCTTGATTCTCTATGTGCTCCATACTGAAAGTAAAAATATTCTCTTTTTAAACTCATGTTCATATTTTAACTTAATGCCATTATTCATATTATTTAGTCTTTGCATAAAATTACTTATATTTTAAATGCTTGGATGTCATTGACATTTTTAAAGTAAAACAATTGCTTTACCCTATATTTTCCCAACTAAAGGAAGGGTATTATTGTATCTTAAAATGTACTATTATGTAGTTGATTTAATTTCACAAAATGAGTTTTCGGAAACCTATTTACATATTTCCTTTATAAAATGCAAAAATGTTTCAGATATTACTTTAGAAAACAAAGAGAATGGGATGACTACAGTTCACAGAAGCTACTTTGGAGAAATGTTGAGAATATCCATGTACCTGAAATACAGATTTTTTAAAAAAATAAAAATTAAATATAAACATCAAGGATAAAATGTCTG
>NW_006408551.1:692370-761504 GCF_000296735.1 Chrysochloris asiatica | reverse complement strand
TTTTTTGGTAAAGTAGAGAGCTCTGGTAGCATAGTGGTTACGAATCGGGCTACTGACCTCAAGGTCGGCAGTTCGAAACTACCAGCAATTCCGCGGGAGAAAGATGAGGCGTCTGCTCCCGTAAAGATGTACAGCCTCAGAAACCCTGTACAGGATCACTATGAGTCGGAACCGACTCCACGGTACTTAACAACAACATTAGAGGGAAAAGTCTCCGGAGAAAGGTATTTTTTGGGGTAAAGCTGAGGGTCATCTTAAAAGAGGAAGAATCTCAACAAACTGGATTAACAAAGTGGCTTCAATAATGGGCTCAGACATGACAACACAGATGAGGATGGTACAGGAGTAAACAGTGTTTTAGTCTGCTGTACATGGGGTTGCTATAAGTTGGAATTAATTTCATAGCACCTAATGACAACAATACTTCTTAACTGATAACTTTGACTCAATGTATAAACTCTGGAGCAGATTTTGAGATTTTTGTTCCCAAAAAAATAATTTTGTTTGTTGCTTTGTTTTTGGACAAGCATGTTGTTCTTTCAATGAATCCTAAATCCTGTGGCTCCTCCCAACACAGTTCAGGTTTTTTTCTGATTAGATGTATTATTTTTACTGAATATGTACATTACATTTATTGGTGACAAAATTATGGCTGAATTCTCTTCCCTCCCTGACTGTCGCGTTTAATGGAATATTTCTATTTTTATTCTTGCCACTTTTGCTTGTTAATCGATACATAAGCCACAAGTCAAGATCCTTTAGATTCTGAATTTGTAAAAAACTGCACTACAGTTTTTTCTCAAGCTTCAACCATGACATAGATCAAATATTTCCAGAATCCATTCAATACATCAAGGCTTGATGTTTTCTGAATCAATCAGTAGATAAAATAAATGACTCATGTGTCCAATTTGTTTTCCCCCAGTTTCCCTTTGTTATTTAACTCCGTTTTCCTTACTGAAGTCGGTAGGGGCAGAGTTATCTGTCTGTGACTATTTCCCAGTATTCACAGTGTTATTGAGATAGTGAAGGAGGACGCACTGATTGAGGCTCAGAAGTCATATGAAAGCTAGATTAATCTTATAGACTCCAATCTCTCCTTTATCAAATATTAAACTTCTATCATATTTTTACTAAAATAAGTTTGTCATATATATATACAAATTCAGTATATCAAACTAAGATGCAGAAGAGCCTCATTTTTATTTTGCAGCCTACTTCTCCAATATTTTCAGGTAATATGTGTATTACTGTGAAACCTCTCAGGCTTTTAAACTTTCAGCATTGTTCAATCATCAAAATACATCTTTATTTCTCCCCCAAAATATTGTTGTCATTGGTGGTGATGGTGGTGGGTGAGTTGAGTCAATAACTTAAATCATAATAAAACTAATATACAGATTGTATACTAAAGCGTCTTGGTGTGGCATTGTAGGCTAAAGCGCTGGATGACAAATTTGGTTTGAACCACAAGGTTAGCAGTTTATGATCACCAACCGCTCCTCAGAAACCCTATGCATGGTCGCTATAAATCAAAACTGACTCGATGTCACTGTACAACAACAACAACAGCAACAACAAAACAATATTAAAGAGTAACTAACTGATTTCTACTTATTTTCTCTTTCACTCATATGTTCATCATGAAAACAGTGATCTGTAATGAGATGCTGTCACATTAGCCAATATGTTATTATTATTATTTCTTTTTGCTGGGATGGAGTTGAGTACATTGTATACACTCAAAGATACTTTACTATTTTTAATTTTGGTTGAATGCATAGCCAGAGTTCCCCTTGATATTTCTTAAATTAAATTATATGCAAACTTTAATATATTATTCATAAAAACTTCACAAATAATTAAATTTATCTATACAAGAGAAATCCATTCTAAAATGTGACATGTCAGATTTTGTATACATAGAAAAATACAAATTACCCTTAAAATCCATTTTATTTTAGAGAGAAAAATTAGAGGTAAACCTTATCATACTTACTCTTTTGTTAGTAAATCAGAATTTCTGTTGATTAATATTAAGACTGCAATATTGAAAGTGGTATTTTTATAGACATTTATGTCTTTACATTCATTGTCAATTCTGCCAATGTATAGAGCTGTCAGCAATTTTCATCCCCAACAAGTTGCATGGGCTTCCTCACAACAGGCTTAGTGCTATTATCAGCCCTCAAGTATTTTATTACTATCTCCATCATTGAATACAGAATATCAATGACTCTAAGAGATGGGTAACATCAAGAACTCATTCACTGTTAGAGGAAATGATATTCTAAAAACATTATGAGAGTAAGAAGTAATTTAACAATGTCAAGCATAACCCTTAAAAAATAAAGCTAAACTAAACAAGCAGTGAAAAAACAAAAGGTCCCTGTTGGCCTATATTCAAGAGTCATTAATGCATTTTCTGACTCTCAAAAGTTGGCACAAAATAAGTCACACAGGTTTCAGGAGGGACTGTGTCCATGGAGATAGGAGGATAGATAACACAATGGTACTAGACTCATGGAAGGAAAATAAGTGTACTATTTAAAACTCATTGTTAATTTTAAAACAAAAAGAAAAAAAACTATGGTATCTACTAAGGCATTTGGAATATTTTATGTATTTATTATATGATTATATGTATGCAGTTATATGAGTGTAAGGCTTCTGCTTACATTATAGAACTTTCTCTTTCCAACCTTTCAGCTCTTCAGATACACTATAACATAATATAATAGTTATAATAATATATAACTATTATTCATAAATGCACAAATATTAACTACAACTTTTATCTAGGTATAAAAATTGCTTCCATTTATTTAAATCTTAATTTATTCTATAATATAACCTCGAGTTCTTTCTAATATTTAGCTATTAATAAAATAGCCCCTCTGATTGTTTTCCTTTTTATTTAACAAATGCCTAATTTAAACTTGCAATATTTATATTTTTCCATAGTTATCAACTATTCTAACAAGAACATCTTCAAAATAACTATTTTACATACATATGAGAATAATTTATAATTTATAAATATTAAAATTGTTATTTCATGTTTATAAATTTGATATAATGTTATAAAACACCCATAGATTTGTTTATGTAAAAATGTTGATAATTCATTTTTAAACATCATTTTATTTTCACGTCTACAAATTTGATTCTTTAAATATGTTTAATATGAATTTTAACATTATAACTATTTAAATATGACAATGACAGCATTTGGCAAAGTTTCATGACTCTTTACAATCAAATTTTTCAAAATTTTAGATTCTCTTTATTTGGTTGAGAGAAACCCCAGTCTTTTGATTGAGTCCCTTAACTTGATTTGTTCCTAAGAGTATAGATAAATGCGTTCAAGTTAGGAGAAATAGTAGAAATGAACAAGGAAATCACTTTATTAACAGTTACTTCTTCCTTTGCTGTAGGATTGATGTAGATAAAAACGCAGGTGCCATAGGTGATGGAAACCATAATCATGTGGAAAGAACAGGTTGAAAAGGGCTTTTTCCTTTGCAGAGGGGGATCTGAATATGGTTCTGATGATATTACCATATGACACAAGTAAGAGTAATATTTAGGGTCAACATGGAACAGTTGATAACTGTTTGTTCTATAATCCATGTGTCTGAACACGAGATTTTCACAACAGGAAATGCATCACAAGTAAAGTGGTCAAACACGTTAGAGTCACAAATTCCAGATTTAAACCCAGGCTAAGTGGTGGAATAAACATAAACCAGACATCCAACAACAGATCATACAAACAATATACGTAATGACCTTATCACCTGTTGCTATGTTATATAAGTATCTAGGAATACAAGCTGAAGTGAATGAGATCTCTAAAAAGGAAAACATTCTTTAAAATAAAGTACATAGGTGTTTTCAGGTGAGGATCCGCAAAGGTGAGTGTGATACTGGTCAGATTCCCAGTTACACTCAACATGTCAGCCAAGAAAGAGAAAGACAAAAATCAGAACCTGCAGCTGGGGGTCATCAGTCAGTCCCAGCAGAATGAATGCTGTCACTGTTCTGTTTCTCATCGCTGACTTCTGACTTCTTTGTAATCTGTATGTGATATTCAAAGAATTTTTTTTTTTTCAGATTCCTTTAAACATTCAAAAATTTTATAGTCAGGATTTTATTCTTCATTATAGTTGTTTTTTTAATGTTTTATTTTCATCCTCTGCTCAGTATTTTAATATGTGATTTAAATAGATTGCTGACTACGTATAATTTTATGGAGCCAACGGCACTTAACAACAACAACACTATTCTTTAACTCTGAAGAACTCTCTTTTCATAAATTTCACCTCTGCTTTGTAGACCTTTAGGTTTTTATTATTATTTTATTTTATTATTTTTCTTTTCCTTCTATGGTTGCTAAGATTCGGAACTGATTCGACAGCACTGATAAACAATAAGAAGAATCCATAACATGAGTCCTGTAGGATAAGCACTGACTGCAAGGTCGGATTGAATTATCAGATCAGTGGTTCACTATGGGTTGGAACCGACTTGTTATTGTTGTTAAGTGCCATCGAATCCATTATGACTTGTAGTGACCCTGTATAGGGTTCCCAAGAAACATTGGATGAGCTTGAACCAATGACCTTGAAGTTCAGACCTACTGCGCAGTCCAGCGCATCAACCCACAGTGCCACACCTGACTCCTGGAATTGACTGGATGGTATTTAACAGCAACATATAAATTTTATACATTTTATTGAGTCCTGGTGTGATGCTTTAGAATCCGCGCTGGACTCCAAACCACAAGATCAGAGATTCAGACCCACCAGTCCCTCCTAGGAATCCCTATAGGGTTGTAATGATTCTGAAGGAGTCCTGGTGTGGCACTGTGGGTTAATATGTTAAACTGCAAGGTCAGTTTGAACCACAAAGTTGGCAGTTCAAGCTCACCACCCACTCCTTAGAAACCCTATACAGAGTTGCTATGTGTCAGAACCAACTGGAAGGCATTTAACAATGATGTTTCGGAAATGACTTGATGACACAAGTAAAAATAATAATATACAGGCTTTAAGGGAACCTTGTGCCATAGTGTGCTAAGCATCAGGCTACTAATTACAAGGTTAGTGATTCTAACCCACCAGGTGCTCCAAGGAAATAAGAAGAGGCTATCTGCTCCTGTAAAGATCTACATTCTCTGAATCTGAGATTCAGGGTGAATCTGAGATTCAGGGTGAATCTGTAATTCAGAGAATGTAGATCTTGTCCCTACTCTTAGGGTAGTTCTTTTCTGCCTTAGAGGGTTTCTATGAGTTCAAATAGACTTAAAGGCAGTGAATTTTCAGTTGGATATAGACTTTAGAGCAAGGAGCCCTGGTGTGTACAGGTTACAAGTTGGCCTGCTAACTGTAGGGTCAGTTGTTTAAATCTACCTGTGGATCTGTGAAAGAGATGAGGTTGTCTACTCCCCTAAAAATTTACAGCCTTGACAACCATATCCAGGGTCTTTATGTGTCCTAACAGAGTGGCACTCACCTACCACCACCACTTTAGAACACATGCCATTATTTTATGGACAACTAACTGAAAGAGAATGTTGCTTATTAAATTATGAATAATGCCAAATGGTATGCTATGGTGGCATCAATTCACTTCAAAAAAGTTAAATGTGAATAAAAAAATATTTTATGACCACTCTTCACCAGTCCACATTGTTAGGTTTCAAAGACCAGGTCATTAAGTGAAAATCAACATTATGCAAAATGGACGATGAGCCCATCAGATTAAAAAATGGAGGATAACTACATTATTAAGTAACTACCAATTGCAGCACATTTGCTGTTGTTTTTAAGAGTGACCAGGTGGGGAAAAAAAAAAAAGAGTGACCAGGTGGGTTCCAACTCATTGCG
Source organism: Chrysochloris asiatica (assembly GCF_000296735.1). Taxonomy (NCBI): domain Eukaryota; kingdom Metazoa; phylum Chordata; class Mammalia; order Afrosoricida; family Chrysochloridae; genus Chrysochloris; species Chrysochloris asiatica. The sequence continues at coordinate 755,613 of NW_006408551.1, read as the reverse complement.
ACCCTTGATAGGGTTTCTAAGTGGCAGTTGGGACCACTGACCTTGCAGTTCAAATCGACCTTGCAGTCCAGTGCTCAGCCTACAGTGCTATACTAGGACTTCATATACTGCCAAATTGCTGAGTATCATGGGACATACAAGTTTACACATAACTTGAACCAGCATGTTGTTGGTTGTTGGTGGTGGCTTGTGAGTTGCTGTGATTCTGAAACTATGCCACTGGTATTTTACATACCAGCAGGGTCAACTATGATGGCCTGGTTTCAGATGAGCTTCCAGACAAAGACATACTAGGAAGAAAGAATGATGAACTACTTCTGAATATTTAGTCAAAGAAAACCTTATGAATAGCAGAGGAACACTGTCAGATATGGTGCCGGAAAATGAGGCCCTCAGGTCGGAAGGCACTTAAAATGCGACTGGGGAAGAGTTGCCTCCTCAAAGTAGAATTGACTGTGATAATGTGAATGGAGTAAAGCTCTTGGGAGAAAAGCCCATGGGAACTTCATCGGCTGATGGGACACAACTCAAAATGAGGAGAAACAGCTGTAAACATCCATTGAAAATCAGAACATGGAATGTACGAAGTATGAATCTGGGAAAATTGGAAGTTGTTAAAAATTAAATGAAATGGATAAACATCAATATCTTAGGTATTAGTGAGTGGAAATGGACTGGTATAGGCCATTTTGAGTCTGTCAACTACATGATTTACTATGCCAGGAATGACAAAATGAAGAGGAATAGTGTTGCATTCATCATCAAAAGGAACATATCCAGATCAGTCATGAGTTACAATGCTGTCTGTGATAGGATAATATCCATGTGCCTACAGTGAAGCTCAGTTGATACCACTATTATTCAAATTTACGCACCAACCACTAAAGCAGTGGGGATGACATAGAAAAATTCTACCAAGTTCTTCAATCTGAAATTGATCAAATATGCAATCAAGATATATTGATCATTACTGGTGATTTGAATTCAAAGGTTGGGAGCGAAGAGGAAGGATAAGTAGTTGGAAAATATGGCCTTGGTAATAGAAATGATGCTGGAAAATGCATGATAGAATTCTGCAAAATCAATGATTTTTTTCATTTCAAATACCTTCTTTAGACAGCATAACAGATGCCTATACACATGGACCTTGCCTGATGGAATACATAGAAATCAAATTGACTACATCTGCAGAGAGAGATGATGGAAAAGCACCATATCATCAGTAAAAACAAGGCCAGACTCTGGTACAGACCATCATTATTCATATGCAAATTCAAACTGAAGCTGAAGAAAATAAAAACAAGTCCACGAGAGCCAAAATATGACTTGAATATATCCCACCTGAATTTAGAGAGCATCTGAAGAACAGATTTGATACATTAAACCCTAAAGACTGAAGACCAGAAGAGTTGTAGGATGCCATCAAGAACATCATATGTGAAGAAAGAAAAAAGTCATTGAGAAGACAAGAAAGAAGGAAAAGGTCAAAATGGATGTTAGAAGAGACACTGAAACTTGCTAGAGATGCTAAAGCAAATAGAAGAAATGAGGAGGTCCAAGAGCTACACAGAAAATTTCAAAGATCAGCCCGAGAAGATAAAGCCAAATATTATAAAAAGATGTGCAAAGATCTGGAATCAGAAAATCAAAAAGAAGAACATGCTCATCATTTCTCAAACTGCAAGAACTGAAGAAAAAATTGAAACCTCGACTTATGTTATTCAAAGATTCTCAGGGCAAATTATTGTATGATGCATAAAGCATCACGAGAAGATGGAAGGAATACACAGAGTCACGTACCAAAAGGAAATGGTTAATGTTCAACCATTTCAAGAGGTAGCATATGATCAAGAGACAATGATACTGAGGGAGGAAGTTCAGGGTGCATTGAAGGAATTGGCAAAGAATAAGGCACCAGGAATTGATGGAATAAAAATTGAAATCTTTCCAGAAAGTGAGGCGAGGCGGCGCAGGAGACACTCATTCATCTCTGCCAAGAAATTTGGAAGACAACTATCTGGCCGACTGATTGGAAGAGATCCATATTTGTGCCCATTCCAAAGAGAGGTGACCCAATAGAATGTGGAAATCATCGTACAATCTCTTTGATGTCTCATGCGAGTAAAGTTTTGCTAAAAGTAATACAGAAATGGCTACAATCATACATTGACAGAGAATTTTCAGAGGTTCAATCCAGATTCAGAAGAGGCTGTGAATCAAGGGATATCATTGCTGATATGTGATAGATCTTGGCTGAAAGCAGAGAATATCAGAAAGATGTTTACCTGTGCTTTATTAACTACACAAAGCCTTTTTACTGTGTGGATCATGACAATCTATGGACAACATAGAGAAGTACAAGTATTCCGGGACACTCAATTGTGCTCATGAGGAATCTGGACCAACATGCAATTGTTCAAACAGAACACGTGAACACTGAATGGTTTAAAATTAAGAAAGGTGTGTGACTAGGTTGTATTCTTCCACCTGTCTGCTGAGCAAATAATCCAAGAAGCTGGATTATATGAAGAACAACGTGGAATCAAGATTGGAGGAAGACTCATTAAAAACTTGCAATATGCAGATGATACAACCTTTCTTGCTGAAAGTGAAGGGGACTTAAAATATTTATTGATGACGATCAAAGAGCACAGCCTTTGGTACAGATTAAATCTCAATGAAAAGAAAACAAAAATCCTCACCACTGGACCAATAAACAACATTTTTATTAGTGGAAAAAAGATTGAAGTTGTCAAGGACTTCATTCTTCTACGATCCACTATCAACACTCATGGAAGAAGCAGTCAAGAAATCAAACGATGTATTGCATTAGGCAAATCTGCTGCACAAGACTTTTTAAAGTGTTGACAAGCAAAGATGTCAGCTTGAGGACTAAAGTGTGCCTGACCCAAGCCATGGTATTTTCAATAACGTCATATCCATGTGAAAGCAGGACAGAGAATAAGGAAGACCATAGAAAAATGAATGCCTTTGAGTTATGGTGTTGGAAGAGAATATTGAAAGTGCCATGGTCTCCCAAAAGAACCAATAGATCCATTTGGAAGAAGTGCAGCCAGAGTGCTCCTTAGAGGCCAAGATAGCCATACTTTGTCTCTCATACTGTGGGCATATTTTCAGGAGGGACCAGTCGTTGGAGAAGGATATCATGTTTGATAAGATGGAGGGTCAGAGAAAAAGAGGAAGACCCCCCAATGTGATGGATTGGTCAAATGACCAACATCAATGGACTCAAGCATGGCAAGAGTGCCCTTCTGCTGTGCATAAGGTCGCTATGGGTTGGTACCAACTCGATAGCACCTAACAACAACAGCAAGCTTAATTTACACACAGTGAAGTAGAAAACCTGAACAGACCCATAACAAAAGAAGAAATTGGTCTGGTCTTCAAAAACCTCCCAACTAAAAGAAGTCCAGGCCCCGATGGCTTCACTGGTGAGTTCTATCAGACATTCATGGAAGTGATGTCACCAATTCTCTTTAAATTATTCCAGAATATATAGGAGGATGGAAAACTTCCTTATACATTATTTGAAGCAAGCACAAGCCTCATACCAAAACCAGGGAAAGATGCCATTAAGAAAGAAAATTATAGGCCAATATCTACAGGGTTGCTATGGGTTGGAACTGACTCTACGGCACTTAACAACAACATCCCTCATGAACACAGATGCAAAAATTCTCAGCAAAATCCTAGCCAACAGAATCCAGCCACATATCCAAACGATAATACATCATTATCAAGTGGGATTCATATCAAGAATGCAAGGATGGTTCAACATTAGAAAAACAATCAATATAATCCACCATATAAATAAGAACAAAGAAAAGAACCACAGGATCCTATCGATTGATGCAGAAAAGGCATTTGACAAAATCCAGCATCCATTCCTGATAAAAACACTCAATGAAATAGGAAATGAAGGAAAATTCTTCCACATATTTTATAGCATATATACAAAACCAACAGCCTACATTACTTTCAGTGGAGAGAATCTGAAAGCCTTCCCTTTGAACGGGAACCAGACAAGGATGCCCGTTGTCACCACTCCTTTTCAATATTGTTTTGGAAGTATTAGCCAAAGCTATACAGCAAGATAGGGAAATTAAGGGCATCCAAATTGGCAAAGAGGAAATAAAACTCTCTCTATTTGCAGATGATATGATCCTATACATAGAAAGCCCTAAAGATTCAGTAAAAAAGCTACTAGACCATCTGTTTAAGAATCTTCATTGGAAGATTCCGCAAAGTGGCAGGGTATAAGATCAACATACAAAAATCAGTTGGATTCCTCTATACCCAGAACGACAGCACTGAAAAAGGACATTAGGAAAGCAATACCATTTACAATGGCTGCCTAAAGGATGAAATATCTGAGAATAAATGTAACATGAGAAACCAAAACAAAACTACAAAACACTACTACAAGAAACCAAAAGGAGACCTACAAAAATTGAAGAATGTACCATGCTCCTGGATAGGAAAATGTAACATTGTGTAAATGTCTATACTGCCCAAAGCAATTTACACATATAATGCAATCCCAATCCAGATTCCAAAGACATTCTTCGAAGAGATGGAAAAAACAATTACAAACTTTATATGAAAAGGAAAGAGACTCAGCATAAGCAAAGAACTGCTTAAGAAGAAGAATAAGGTTGGAAAACTCTCACTCCCCGACCTAAAAATTTATTACACGGCTACAGTGATCAAAACAACTTTGCACTGGTACAATGAAAGATACATTTATCAATGAACCAGAATCAAGAATCCAGAAATTAACCCATCCACATATAGACAATTGATTTTTGACAAAGAACTTAAATATATCACATGGGGGGTGAAATTCTCTTAAACAGATGGTGCTGGTAGAACTGGAATGTGATATGACAAGGATTGAAACAAGACCTTTACCTCAAGCCTTTATACAAAACCCAACTCAGTATGCATGGATTAAAGACCTGAATGTGAATCCCAGAATTATGAAGGTCATCAATGGAAAAATAGGGACAAATGTGAGGGTATTAATTAAGGAAATACACAGACTACCAAAGATTTTGAAAACTACACAAACAAAAGTAGACAAAATAGATGATTGTAACATACTGAAAATTAAAAACTTATGTGCATCGAAAGACTTCACCAGAAGAGTAAAAAGGGGACCCATAGATTGGGAAAAATTTTTTTGCAACGACACATCAGACAAGGGACTCATTTCTAAAATATATAGGAAAACTACAACACCTCTACAAGAAAAAGACAAATAACCCAATTAAAATATAGGCACAGGATATCAACAGACACTTCACCGAGGAGGAGATTCAGGCAGCCAACAAACATATGAAGAAATATTCACAATCACTAGCTTTTAGAGAGATGCAAATCAAAACAACAATGGATATCATCTCACACCAGCAATGACAGCAGAGATCCAAAGAGTAGAGGACAATAAATGCTGGAGGGGATGTGGAGAGACTGGGATGCTTCTGCATTTCTGTTGGGATTGCAAAATGGTCCAACCTCTCTGGAAAGCAATATGGCATTTCCTCAGACGGTTGGAAATAGAAATACAGTATGATCCAGCAATTCCTCTACTTGGTATTTACCCACAAGAAATACAAGCCATAATATGAGTCGATATATGCACACTAATGTTCATAGAAGCACTATTTAGAATAGCAAAAAGGTAGAGACAGTGTAAGTGCCCATCAGCTGAAGAATGGATAAACAAACTGTGGTACATACACACAATGGAATATTATGCTACCTTGAAGAATAACAAGGAAGCAGAAAGCCACCACATAACATGGATGAACCTTGAGGACATTATGTTGAGTGAAATTTGTCAGTCACAAAAGAAGAAATACTGCATAGGATCACTACTGTAAAAAAAAAACTAAGATAAAGAACACACACTAAAGGGGTGGGGGGATTATTTGCTGGGATGTCCTTGAGGGGAGGGAGGGGAAGTTGGAGCACAGGGTAGGGAATAGACACAGGATAGTTTGGGTGCTAGGGAGCTGGGCAATACACTGAAGGGGGAAGGGAATGGAAGAACCAAGCGGATGGGAAAACAATTAGGCAGGTTTGCATGGGCTAAGTGAGACAGAGATAATTAATGATGTATGTACAACCTTGGAAAAACAGGGCTTGGGATACAGGGATTGAGAAATGGTTATAATGAGCAAAAGGGGGAAAATAATGTTAAGATGCTTGGCTGTCTTTTGAATCTTGGTTTACCTGGCATACCATTATAAAATAGATTATTGAGGGAGAGATAAAGGAACAGCCACAAATACCACCATAGAAAGTTTGTAAGTCCATCTTCTGCCTATAACTGATTGGAATACCTAAAATGGGGCTACAATGGCCCAGTGAAGGAGGCTTCCTGTGGAGCTTCTGCATTCATAAGACTATAGATGGAAACCTGAACCCAATCCAGAATCTTCTGAGGTGGGACATTTCCACTTGAAAGGACAAGCAGACCATCCTGGAACGGCTAGAAGAACAGAAGATACTTCTTGAAAGAAAGACAAACAGGAAAAATACAAAGCAAGATAGGAAGTCTGACTGATTACTACAAGAACAAGCAAGTTGCTCACCCAGGAATCATCAAGGCAAGTGATTGGATCCCCTCAGGGAAAACACCCTTCCAAGACTAAGACTTAATGGGAAAACACACTCTGATTGGTGACCACGTTCGTCACCAATAAGAGGAAGTGAGGGAAAAACAGCATTGAAACTGCAAGCTAAGCCCTAGAATGTTTAATAGATCCCTTTGAACCCGGATGGTGACCTGGTTGGCCAGCAGTGTGGCAAGACCTGGGGACTCTTGGGCCCAGAGTCAGTGACGTAGCCACAGAGGATTAGAGTGGACAGTAAAGTGTCCAGCTGATAAGAAGAGAGGGCATATGCATAAGAACACACACACTTGCAGATAATATCCATTTGACCTGGCTTCAATGACTGGATGATCAGAGCTCAGCTAGAAGAAGAAAGAAGAGGAAAAAAGAATAATCTGATAAAATTTGATGAACTTGACCTACACCTATGTATGCAGTAGCTCAAAAGAGGAAACAAATCTTTACAGTGAGGAACATTCCCACCCCCTCCATACACAAAGTAGACAGGGATGGGCAACTTGTATATTGCCTACCCAAATGGGTGTGGGGGCCTACAAAGGCAAGATGTGACTGGCTTACAAGTTTTCAAAAGGGAACCTAGATCCAGGGGGTGTGGAGGAAGGCAGAATCTTCACTGAGTAGTATCCAATTTGTCAGGGCGGGGCTGATGAAAGGAGATGGGGCTAGGTCTCTTGTGATAAAATAGCGAATAATTGTTTTCAAAACTGAATGTGAGGGCTGGAAATGTAAAGGTAGATGTTTTGTGGCAAAGGGAGGGGAGTGATTAACTTTGTAATCTAGGAGCAGAGGTCCCTGGGACCAGCAAGAGAGAAAACAGAGAACGAGACCCTACCCAGAGAAGCAGTGATGCAAGAGATGGAGTCAGTGACAATGACATAGCAAAATGGAGTGGATGCAGACTTTAGATCCAGAGAGGGAGAGGGGCTGTGTGCTGACAACCGGGGGGGCAGGCTTGCAGGGTATACCCTTTGGTTGGTTGATGATGCATGCAGGGGATTGTAACTATGGCAATGAAACTATATATGCGATAGGATGAATGTAATATTAATGTTCTCCCATGTAAACTATCACATAATTCACAATAAAACATTAAAAAAAAAGAAGTATGATTGCTACTAATTTTGTTATGTTTTATATTCTATTTAAAATGTTTGTTTAATTTTGAATAATTTATTTTGTGACTAATAAATTTTATAAGTTTTGTAACAGAGATAATATTTTTTTCTTTGTTTTTTTGTTCTTTTTTTTTTTTTTTGTTCTTCTTGTGGGTTGTTGGGTTGGTTCTTGGGTTGTTGGCCTTCGGTTGGTTTCAACTTCCCCAGTTGTTCTTTGGATTCTTTTTGTTCTTTGTTTGTTTTGGTTCGGCTTTCTTTTGAGGGCCTTTACCATTATTACCTTTGTTTTTTTTAGGATTCTTATTTTTAAAATTTTTTTCTTTTTTTTCAAGTTCCAAATTTTTTTCTTTTTTTTTCCAGTTTCCTATTTAAGTTTCTTGAGTTTTTTGGATTTGTAAGGATATCCTCAGGGGATAAAGTTATGCCAAAATTAATCAGTTGTAAGGAATCATAAATTATAATACATGCCATTATTTTATGGACAACTAACTGAAAGAGAATGTTGCCTATTAAATTATGAATAATGCCAAATGGTATGCTATGGTGACATCAATTCACTTCAAAAAAGTTAAATGTGAATAAAACAAGATTTTATGATCACTCTTCACCTGTCTACATTGTGAGGTTTCAAAGACCAGGACATTAAGTAAAAATCAACATTATTCAAAATGGAGGATGAGCCTATCAGATCAAAATATGGAGGATAACTACTTTATTAAATAACTAACAGTTACAGCATTGTTGCTGTTGTTATTAAGTGCAGTCAGGTGGGTTCCAACTTATTGGACTCTTGATAGGGTTTCTGAGAGGCCGTTGGAACCACCGGCCTTGCAGCTCAAATTGACCTTGCAGTCCAGTGTTCAGCCTACAGCACTACACCAGACCTCCACATACTGCCAAACTGCTGAGAATCATGGGCCAGACAAGTTGACACATAACTTGAACCATCATGTTGTTGGTAGTTGTTGGAAAGTACTGTGGTGTCATTCCGACCCATAGTGACCCTGCACAGGGTTTCCGATTCTGTAAATCTTCACGGGAGCAGAAGGCCTCATCTTTCTCACTCGGAACCATGGGTAGTTTCGAACTGCTGACCTTGAGGTTGGCAGCAGGCTCGTAACCGCTACGCTAACCATCCTAGCCAACATTATTGTGACCTTGGTACTCAGTGTTCACTATTGCTATAATGTTTCACCACTATTGTGAAAAATAGGCAAACAGTAGATTTTTCGTTATCATAAATGCAAAATGTCAGGTAGCAAATAGTTGATAAGTGAGGAGTAGGTGTAAATTCTTGTGGTAATTGTCATTTTATACTGATTATTTTTCTTATCTTTTTTTATTTGCAGTGAAATACTGAATATTTATCTGTCTTTTTAGTCACATTCATTGGAATGGAACTTATTCTGTCTTGTAGGACTTTTGAAAGAATTGGATATTCAATTCCTTTAATTGATTTAATTAATTTCGTTATTTTACCTCCAGTTCATTAACATTCCCAGTATTACTTTTTATTTTCTTTCACATTTATTAGACTAAGTTACTGTCTTTTGGTCTAGCTAACATTTTTGTAAATAATAATTGCATTTGTTGTTGATGTTACGTGTCCTTGAGTCAGTTCTAACTCACAGCAACCCTACACAGGGCTTCTGAAGCGAGGCTGCGGAGGTTGATCCGACGCTTTTACGGTTCAAACCGACTTTGAAGTAAAACAATTAACCCATACTGCTACATCCGGACTTCTTTAAGATTATCGAAATCTTTCTAATTATAATTTTTTTCCCAGTGCTACAAATACTTCAAATATACCCTATTTTTTACATATAGCACCCACAGCGTGCGTAGGAAACTAGTGTGTGCAATTCACTACGTTATAAATAGCAATTCGTTAGAAGGAAGAATTTAATTTCCAATGATTATATTTGTGCCATTTTTCAACTTTTTACCTCTCTTTATCTTATGATGAGAGAATTCAAATTTCAAAGGGTAACTTATGGTAAATGTATTAAATACACTGGAGAATTCCACCCATGATTTACAAACTTCAAAGCAGCAGACAATATTTTTCAGAAAAATAAATTTAATCTTTCTTTTAAAATGAGATGAGAAATAATCCAAATTTTTATCATGAGTGCAATCATTTGACAGTTTTGACTTTGTGTTCTCCCTACGTTGATCCTGAGAGTTTAATCCAAAATCCCTGGGGACGTAATAGAACCCCTTCACTCCAGTCTTATCCTTCAGTCTATCTTCTTCTGAGAAGCTGCACTCAATTTACAGACCATCACTCTCTTTTTAATTGCTTCATTCTTTCTGACACCTTTATTTACAACTTCCAAATGTTATAGATACAGATGCAAAAGAACACTTTACATTTATTCACCATTTCTATATTATTGTAATAGCAATAGTTCATGTTTCCTTGATTCTCTATGTTCTCAATACTGAATGTACAAATATTCTCTTTTTAAATTCATGTTCATATTTTAACGTTATTCCATTATTCATATTATTTAGAGTCTTTGCATAAAATTATTTTTATTTTATATGCTTGGATGTCATTGGCATTTTTAAAGTAAAACAATTGTTTTACCCTATATTTTCCCAACTAAAGTAATGGTATTATTTTTTCTTAAAATGTACTATTATGAAGTTGATTTAATTCCACAAAATGAGTTTTCAGAAACCTATTTACATATTGCCTTTATAAAGTGCAAATCTGTTTCAGATATTACTTTAGAAAACAAAGAGATTGGGATGATCACAGATCAAAGAAGCTATTTTGAAGAAATTATTGAGAAAATTCATGTACCTGAAGTGCAGATTTTTATTTTTTATTTTTTATGAAAAGGTAAATATAAACTTCAATGATAAAATGTCTGGGACCATTTATCTTTTCTTCTAAAATTAAAAATATATATATACAGCTTTTACTTTGCAGAGATCAATAAAAGTCTTTTAAATGAGTCCCTAAAAGCTTTCTTAACTTGATTGTTCCTGAGAGTATAGATAAATGGGTTCAATGTAGGTGAAACAGAAGAAATAAGCAGTGAAACCATTTTATTGACAGTCACTTCTTCCTTTGCTTTAGGATTCATGTAGATAAAAATACAGGTGCCATAGGTGATGGAAACCACAATCATGTGGGAAGAACAGGTTGAAAAGGCTTTTTTCCTTTGCTGAGCAGAGGGGAATCTGAATATGGTTCTGATGATGTTACCATATGACATAACTACACAAGTAAGAGTAATATTTAGGGTCAACACGGCACAGATATTAACTGTCTGTTCCACAATCCATGTGTCTGAACACGAGATTTTCACAATAGGAAATGCATCACAAATAAAGTGGTCAAGTACGTTAGAGTCACAAAATTCCAGATTTAAAACCAGGATAAGTGGTGGAATGATTACACATAAACCAGACATCCAACAACAGATAATGAGAATCCTACAGACTCCTCTGCTCATGATGGTCACATAATGCAAGGGCTTGCAGATGGCCACGTAGCGGTCATAGGACATGGCAGCCAGGAGGAAAAATTCTGTTACTGCACAGAGGTCAGTAAAAAATGCTTGGATCATACAGGCATTATAGGTAATGACTTTGTCACCTGTTGCTATGTTATACAAGTATCTAGGAATACAAGCTGAAGTGAATGAGATCTCTAAGAAGGAAAAATTCTTTAAGAAAAAGTACATAGGTGTTTTCAGGTGAGAATCCACAATGGTGAGTGTGATAATGGTCAGATTCCCAGTTACACTCAGTGTGTACGTGAGAAAGAGAAAGACAAAAATCAGAACCTGCAGCTGAGGGTCATCAGTCAGTCCCAGCACAATGAATGTTGTCACTGTTCTGTTTCTCATCGCTGACTTCTGACTTCCTTTCAATCTGTATGTGATATTTATAGAATATATATTGTTTTTTAGATTCCTTTAAATATTCAAGTATTTCACATAGTCAGGATTTTATTCTTCATTATTGTTGGTTTCTTAATGTTTTATTTTCATCCTCTGCTCAGTATTTTGACATATGATTTAAATAGATTGCTGACGATGCACTATTTTATGGATGGCAATGATGCTTTTGTCTCTGGAGAATTCTTCTCTACTCACAAACTTTATCAAAAAAATTCACCATTGTTTTCATATCTTTTCTTAACATTTGGCTCTTAAAAAATTTAATATGATATTTTTAGACAATCAGCCATTTTAAAACAAGGAGTAAGGAAGAATAAAGATGAATTGATGCATTTTAATTGTGGTGGTGGTGGTTTTCTGATGTGGAGTTGGTTCTGACTCATAGTGACCCTGCATAGGGTTTCTGAGGCTATAAATCTTTATGGGAGCAGAAATCCTCATTTTTCTCCATGGAATGCCTAGTAATTTGGAACTGCTGAGCTTGCTTGAGGTTAGCAGCCCAAATTGTAACCACTATGCTTCCAGGGTGCCTTTTAAAATTGTGGTGTTGGAGAAAAACATGGACTACCACAGGGATGACCAAAATTGTCTTGCATGAAATACATCCAAAATATTCCTTTTGTGTAAAATATTTGGGACACGCTATTAGGAGCGAAAAGTCCCTGGAGAAGGTTTTTTTTTTGGTAAAGTACAGGGTCATCTCAAAAGAGGAAGAGTCTCCACAGACTGGATTAACAAAGTGGCTTCAACAATGGGCTCAGACATGCCAACACAGATGAGGATGGTACAGGAGTAAACATTGTTTTAGTCTGTTATACATGGGGTTGCTATAAGTTGGAATTAATTTCACAGCACCTAATAACAATCAATAATTCTTAACTGATAACTTTGACTCAATGTATAAACTCTGGAGCAGATTTTGAGATTTTTTTTCCAAAAAATTTTTTTTTTTTTTTGCTTTTTTTTTGGCCAGGCTTTTTTTTTTTTCATTTATTCTTAATTCTTTTGGTTCTCCCCACCCCGTTTCGTTTTTTTTCTGATTAGGTGTATTATTTTTACTGAATATGTACATTACATTTATTGGTGATAAAATTATGACTGAATTCTCTTCCCTCCCTGATTGTCCAGTTTACTGGAATATTTCTATTTTTATTCTTGCCACTTTTGCCTGTTAAATCATACATAAGCCAGAAGTCAAGAGCCTTTAGATTCTGAATTTGTGCTATACTGCACTACAGATTTTTCTCAAGCTTCAACCATGACATAGATCAAATATTTCCAAAATCCATTCAATACATCAAGGCTTTGATTTTTTCTGAATCAGTCTGCAAATAAAATAAATCACTCGTGTGTCCCATTTGTTTTCCTCCCAGTTTCCTTTGATTATTTAACTCTCTGTTGTCCTTACTGAGGTCAGAAGAGGCAGAGTTATCTGTCTGTGACTATTTCCCATATTCACAGTGTTATTGAGATAGTGAAGGAGGACACACTGATTGAGGTTCAGAAGTCATATGAAAGTTACATTAATCATATTGACTCTAGTCTGCCATTTAGAAAATTAAACTTCTATCATATTTTTACCAAGTTTGTCATATATGTATACAAATTCAGTATATCAAACTAATATGCAGAAGAGCCTCATTTTTATTTTGCAGCCTACTTCTCCAATATTTTCAGGTAACATGTCCGTTACTGTGAAACCTCAGGCTTTTAAACTTGAGCATTGTTCAATTATCAAAACATATCTTTATTTCTCTCCCAAAATATTGTTGTCATTGGTGGTGATGGTGGTGGGTGAGTTGAGTGAATAGCTTAAATCAGAATAAAACTAATATACAGATTATATACTAAATAGTCTTGGTGTGGTATTGTAGGCTAAAGTGCTGGATTACAAAGTTGGTTTGAACCACAAGGTTAGCAGTTTAAGCTCACGAACCACTCCTCAGAAACCCTATGCATGGTCGCTATGGATCAAAACTGACTCTATGTCACTTTACAACAACAATGACAACAACAACAAAACAATATTAAAGAGTAACTAACCAGTTTCTACTTAGTCCGTCTTTTACTCAGATGTTCATAATGAAAACAGTAATCTCTAATGAGATGCTCTCACATTAGCCAATATGTTATTATTTATTTTTGCTGGGGTGGAGTTGAGTACATTCTATACATTCAAAGATACTTTACTATTTTTAATTTTGGTTGAATGCATAGCCAGAGTTCCTCTTGATATTTCTTAAATTAAATTATATGCAAACTTTTAATATATTTTTCATAAAAGCTTCACAAATAATTATACTTATCTATACAAGAGAAATCCATTCTAAAATGTGACTTTTCAGATCTTGTGTACATAGAAAAATACAAATTATCCTTAAAATCCGTTTTATTTTAGAGAGAAAAATAAGACATAAACTTTATCATACTTACTCTTTTGTTAGTAAATCAGAATTTCTGTTGATTAATATTAAGACTGCAATATTGAAAGTGGTATTTTTATAAAGATATTTATGTCTTTACATTCATTGTTAAGTCTGCCAATGTGTAGAGCTCTCAGCAATTTTCATCCCCAACAAGTTGCACAGGCTTCCTCACAACAGGCTTAGTGCTATTATCAGCCAAGTATTTTATTACTATCTCCATCATTGAATACAGAATATCAATGACTCTAAGAGATGGGTAACATCAGGAACTCATTCACTGTTAGAGGAAATGATATTCTAAAAACATTATGAGAGTAAGAAGTAATTTAACAATGTCAAGCATACCCCTTAAAAAATAAAACGTAAACTAACAAGAAGTGAAAAAAACAAAAGGTCCCTGATGGCCTATATTCAAGAGTCATTAATGCATTTTCTGACTCACAAAATTTGGCACAAAATAAGTCACACAGGTTTCAGGAGGGACTGTGTCCATGGAGATAGGAGGATAGATAACACAATGGTACTAGACTCATGGCAAGAAAATAAGTGTACTATTTAAAACTCTTTGTTAATTTTAAAACAACAACAACAAAAAACTACGGTATCTACTAAGGCATTTGGAATATTTTATGTATTTATTATATGATTATATGTATGCAGTTATATGAGTATAAAGCTTCTGCTTACATTATAGAACTTTCTCTTTCCAACCTTTCAGCTCTTCAGATATACCCATTGTTTTATAACTATTATTCATAAATGCACAAATATTAACAACTGCAACTTTTAACTAGGTATAAAAATTGCTTCCATTTATTTAAATCTTAATTTATTCTCTAACATAACTTCAAGTTCTTTCTAATATTTCACTATAAATAAAATGGTCCATCTGATTACTTTCCCTTGTATTTAACAAATGCCTAATTTAAACTTGCATTATTTATAGTTTTCCATAGTTATCAACTATTCTAACAAAAACATCTTCATAATAATGGTTTTATATATGTATGAGAATAATTTATAATTTATAAATATTAAAATTGTTATTTCATGTTTATAAATTTGATATAATGTTATAAAACACCCATAGTTTAGTTTATGTAAAAAAGTAGATAATTCATTTTTAAACATCATTTTATTTTCATGTCTTCAAATTTTGTTCTTTAAATACATTTAATATGAAGTTTTACATTATAACTATTTAAATATGACAATGACAGTTTTTGGCAAAGTTTCATGACTCTGTTTATAGTCAAATTTTAGATTCTCTTATTTAGTTGAGAGAAACCCAAGTCTTTTGAGTGAGTCCTTGAAATGTTTCTTAACTTGATTGTTCTTGAGAATATAGATGAATGGGTTCAAGTTAGGAGAAATAGTAGAAATGAACAAGGAAATCTCTTTATTAACAGTTACTTCTTCCTTTGCTGTAGGATTCATGTAGATAAAAACACAGGTGCCATAGGTGATGGAAACCACAATCGTGTGGAAAGAATATGTTGAAAAGGTTTTTTTTCTTTTTCCTTTGCAGAGGGGAATATGAATATGGTTCTGATGATACTACCATATGACACAAGTAATAGTAATATTTAGGGTCAACACAGCACAGATAATAACTGTTTGTTCCATAATCCATGTGTCTGAACATGAGGTTTTCATAATAGGAAATGCATCACAAGTAAAGTGGTCAAACAAATTTAAACCCAGGCTAAGCAGTTGAATGATGACACATAAACCAGACATCCAACAACATATAATGAGAATCCTACAGACTCCACTGCTCACGATGGTCACATAATGCAAGGGCTTGCAGATGGCCACATAGCGGTCATAGGACATGACAGCCAGGAGGAAAAGTTCTGTTACTGCACAGAGATCAATAAAAAACACTTGGATCATACAAACAATATAGATAATGACCTTGTCACCTGTTGCTATACTATGCAAGTATCTAGGAATACAAGCTGAAGTGAATGAGATCTCTAAAAAGGAAAAATTTGTCAAGAAAAAAAAATAATTGTTTTCAGGTGAGAATCTACAATGGTGTGTGTGATAATGGTCAGATTTCCAGTTACACTCAGCGTGTAGGTGAGAAAGAGAAAGACAAAAATCAGAACCTGCAGCTGGGGGTCATCAGTCAGTCCCAGCAGAATGAATGTTGTCACTGTGCTGTTTCTCATCGCTGACTTCTGACTTCTGTGCAATCTGTATGTGATATTCAAAGAATTTTTTTTTTTAAGACTCCTTTAAATACTCAAAAATTTCATACTCAGGATTTTATTCTTCATTATTGTTGGTTTTTCAATGTTTTATTTTCATCCTCTGCTAAGTATTTTAACCTGTGATTTCAATAGATTGCTAATGCTGTACAATTTTATGGAGCCAACGGCACTTAACAACAACAACAACACTGTTCTTTAACTCTGAAGAACTCTCTTTTCACAGATTTCACGTCCACCTATAGACCTTTAGGCTTTTGTTATTATTATTACTATTATTTTTTTTTCTTTTCTTTTCCTTCTATGGTTGTTAAGATTCAGAGCCCATTTGACAGCACTGATCAACAATAAGAAGAATCCATAACATGATCCCTGGTGTGCTGCTGTAGGATAAGCTCTGACAACAAGGTCGGATTGTCTTGTAAGATCGGCTGTTCACTATGGGTTGGAACTGACTTCTTGTTGTTATTCTTAAGTGCAATTGAATCGGTTCCGACCCGTAGCAACCCTGTATAGGGTTCCCAAGAAATAGCGGATGAGCTTGTACCAATGACCTTGAAGTTGAGACCTACTGTGCAGTTCAGTGCATCAACCCACAGTGCCACACCTGGATTCCTGGAATGGACTGAATGGTATTCAACAGTAACATATAGATTTTATGGAGTCCTGGTGTGGTGCTTTAGAATCCGCACTGGACCCAATCCACAAGATCAGAGATTCAGATCCACCAGTCCCTCCTAGGAATCCCTACAGGGTTTTTATGATTCTGAAGGAGTCCTGGT
The DNA here is from genome assembly GCF_000296735.1 of Chrysochloris asiatica. Taxonomy (NCBI): domain Eukaryota; kingdom Metazoa; phylum Chordata; class Mammalia; order Afrosoricida; family Chrysochloridae; genus Chrysochloris; species Chrysochloris asiatica. The sequence goes on along the minus strand of NW_006408551.1, from coordinate 738,492 downwards.
GTGACACTGTGCTAAGCTGCAAGGTCAGTTTGAAACACACAGTTGGCAGTTCAAACTCACCACCCACTCCTTAGAAACCCTATACAGAGTTGTTATGGGTCAGAACCAACTGGAAGACATTTAGCAATGATGATTTGGAAATCACTTGATGACACTTAGCAACAATAACAACATACAGACTTTAAGGGAACCTTGTGCCATAGTGTGCTAAGCATCAGGCTACTAATTACAAGGTTAGTGATTCGAATCCACCAGGTGCTCTAAGGAAGTAAGAAGAGGCTATCTGCTCCGTAAAGATCTACATTCTCTAATGTATTCAGAGAATGTAGATCTTGACCTTACTCTTAGGGTAGTTCTTTTCTGCCTTACAGGGTTTCTATGAGTTCAAATTGACTTGAAGACAGTGAATTTTCAGTTGGGAATAGACTTCAGGGCAAGGAGCCCTGGTGTGTATAGGTTACACATTGGCCTGCTAACTGTAGGGTCAGTTGTTTAAATCTACCTGTGGCTCTGTGAAAAAGATGAGGTTGTCTACTCCTCTAAAAATTTACAGCCTGGCAACCATATCCAGGGTCTTTAATGTCCTAACAGAGTGGCACTCACCTACCACCACTTTAGAACACAGCTTGAGGTCTTTGATTTAAAACAAGGTTTTATATGTTGGTTTGATTTTAGGACAAGTCTGTTTTATTCGTTTGAACAACCCACGTTTTATTTTTAACTTTGTGCATGCATTGTTTGTACTGAGTCTTCATTACATTCAATATTTACATTTAATGACAATTGCCTCGTCTTCTACCCTTAATTTTCTTGTCAAATGAATTATTTTATCTCGATTTTTGCTACTTTTCCTAATAATAAATAGAATCTTGATCTAGAAGACAAAACACTTTACATTCAGTGCTTGTAATAAGCTGCCCTACAAATTTTTCTCTGGCTTTAAACAAAAATTATATTAGTAGAGACATAACTTGTCATCTGTCATGTTTCCTGTATATTACTGTAAAACCTTATCAAGCCTTTTAAATTTTGAGCACTGTTCCACCTTGAAAACATACTTCTTTCTTTCTCCTAAGATATTACAGCTTATTATAGAATCAGCGTTCATAAACTTATTCAGAGCTGCCATTGACCATCCAATGAGGAACAATTGCCTGGTGCAGAGCTGGTGTTCTGTAAGTGCTGTCATAGGGAGGAATGAGAAGTTACACACAAAAATTTACTCATCCCCCCTCCCCCGACACCAACAGGACAACGCCATCTACAACTATAACCTATAACCATAGGAGCCATACCGTCATCCACTCTGACAACTTCTGTCAGGAACAGGTCCCCAAGTCTACAAGTTCTGCTTGTGCATCTGGCTGTCATGTGACATGCTGTACCACTTGCAGTGGTGGTTGAGGTTGTCCAGGACAACTCAGGGTTGATGCAACCTGACCTTTTGAACCATAACCAGTCACACAGAAAGCTGCAACTGTCCGTCTTTCTCATCCACTACTTGATAGCCTTTGATTTCACTTTCACTGTCCTTGGGATGAGTGTAGAAGCAATTACTTTCTAGACCTTCTTGGAAGAGCTTTAAAAGCTTCTTAGCCTCCCCCTGAGCAGCACACATATAGTGTTCTTATTTCACTTAAACTGTCATCTGCCACACTTGAGCTTTGACTCACTGCAGTATCATGAGAAACTACACTCCATGGCACCATTTGTGGCCCTAGCACCTTTCTTCTCAAAAATGTTCCCCAATGAGAGCAAAGCCTCCTCAAGATTCCAAAACATATCCTCTACCACATTTCAGTCATAAGACGGTGTCCAAGTCTTCAACATGGTGGCCACAGCAGCCCTCCACTAGTGGAAGTCTGTTCCTACATTCACTTTGGACTTAGTTGAATCTTGCTGATTATACCAGTTCACAGATCAGCTCCAGGCAAGTTTATTTTGGATTAACAGAGGCCTATAAAAACTATACAGGAATTCACAAAGGGACTCTGATAGTGGCTGGTTGGACAATTGTCTTTCAAGATCCAACCTGAAGGTAATCCACACTTTCATCCAGTCCTGCCTGGGCTAATAGAGGTAGCATGGGAAATAATGCAGTCTACCAACTGTTATATAACTAACTGAAATAAGTGGGTTACATGACGCATGTGGGCCCCAAGATAGATGGGGTAAAGCTTTACACAGGCCGCTTACAAGGCCATTTGCAGAGTAAACAAGGCTACCTACATGGCCATGGGTAACCAATGAGATTATCAAGAGGCTATTAGTAGGCTACTACAAGGCTATGAAGAAGCAGACATCCTGGTATGTGAGGGATGGTTCCAGGAGCATACATACTTCAATGACACTGGCCTATCAGATCCCTTTAAAGTGCTAGTGTGAATATGAGGATAAACACTGTACTAACCACAAGGTTTGTAGTTCAAACCTACCAACCAGCCAGAAACCCTACACAAGGTAACTATGAATCAGAACCCACTGAATGACACTTAACAACAGCAGCAGGTCTCCTTGTGTTGAATTGTGCTTCCTTTCTGAAGACACCCTGAGGAGACTAAGTGAAAAAGTGGAAAACCCCCAGTGAAATGGATTGGTACAGTGAAACCAGCAATGGTTTAAGTGTAGCAATGATTGTGACACTGGTGCTGGACCGGGAAGTGTTTTATTCTGTTGTACATAAAGTCACTATGAGTTAGTACTGACTCCACAGCAGCTAAGGACAACAAATGAGACCAAGACAAGTGTACTACTTAGAGAACTTGTTTTATTGATTTTAAAGACATATTTAAACTTGTTTTGTTTGAAATTACTCATGCATGTATGAATGGGAACTCTAGTATCTGTACCTTTTGACTACTCTTGTATATCTAAAATTAAAATAGCATCTAATGAGCTATATTTTCAATAAGTATTTAATATAATGTTCATATAATTGTAAATATTTCATGTGACATATATGGATGTATTACAGGAAGAAAAGTATAGAAATATATGATCCAGATTATTAGTAATCATTATCTCTTTTTAAGGAGTCCTGGTATAGCGCTATGGGTTAATGTGCTGCACTGCAAAGCCCTTTAGTATCAGAGGCTCTTGATCACATGCTATCTTTTGAAATGGTTGAACATTGACCATTTCTTTTTGTACAGTGTGTATTGTTTCCATCGTCTTTTGATGCTTTCTGCATCATTCAACATTTTGTCCATAAAAACCTTCAATATTGCAAGTTGAGACTTAAATGTTTTCTTAAGTTCTCTCAACTTGAAGAATGCTGAGTATGTTCTTCCCCTTTGGTTTTCTAACTCCAGTCTTTTCACATTTTATTATAATATTTGACATTGTCTTCTTGATCTGCCATTTGAAATTTTCTGTTCAACTTTTTTACCTCCTCATTTCTCCCATTTGCTTTAACATTTCTACAATAAAAAGCAAGTCTTAGAATCTCTTCTGACATTCATTTTAGCCTTTTCCATTTTTCTTGTCTTCTTAATGACCTTTTGCTTTCTTCTTATGTGATGTTCTTGATGTCATCCCACAACTCTTCTGGTCATTAGTATCTAATTCATCAAATCCATTCTTGAGATGATCTCTAAATTCACATATGGTATGTTCAAAGTTGTATTTTGTCTATCATGGACTTTTCACATTTTCAGCTTCAACCTGAACTTGCATATTAGCAAGACAATATGCCCTTGGCCTTGATTTGGCTGCTTATATTGAGCTTTTCCACCATCTTTTCCCACAGATGTAGTCAGTTTCATTTCTGTGTATTCCACCTTAACTTTTAAACAGTGATCTCATACAATATTTTTCCTTTTGTAACTGACTAGTTTCACTCAGTATAATGCCCTCCAGGTTCCCCCATGTTTCACTGATCCAGCATTATTCTTAAACATTGCTTCTTATTCCATTCTGTGTATATACCAAAGTTTGTTTATTCATTCTTTCATTGATGAACATTTAGCCTGCCTCCATCTTTTTGCCATTGTGAATAGTAGCATGATGAACATAGGTTTGTATGTCTCTACTTATGTTATGACTCTCTTATTTCTTGATGATATATACCAAGTAGAGGGATTGCTGGGTCAGATGCTATTTCTATATGCAACTTTTTGAGAAAGTGCCATACTTTTTTTCACAGTGGTTACATGATTTTATAGTCCCACCAACAGTGTATCAGGGTCCCAGTATCTCCACACCTTACTAGCAATTTTTTTTTTAAACTTTGCTATCAGTGCTGGAGTAAGATAATGTCTCATTATGTTTTAATTTGCATCTCTTTGGTGTGACACTGTAGGATAAGCACTAGAACACAAGGTCAGTTTGAACTGCAAACCCTATGTAGGGTCTTTGAGTAAGAACCAATTTGATTACACTTAACAACCTTAACACAATGGCTAATGATCATGATTATTTCTTCATAGTTTTTGGATGCCTGAATGTCTTCTTTGCTGAAGTGTCCATTCATTAAACATTTTTTAGTTGAATTATTTGTTTTCTTATTGTTGTGTTGAAAAGGTGTTTATAAATTTTAGAGAGTTGTCCCAGGTTTGATATGTCACTGTAAAAAAAAAAAAAAAAAATCCAGTCTGTGGATTCTCTTTTCACTCTTCTTATGAAATCTTTTGAAGCACATAGTGTCTAGATTTTAGGAAGACCCAGTCATCTGTTTGTCTTCTGTTGTTTCTCTGTTTGTAGTTATGTTGTATAGTGTATTTATGCCATATATCACAATACCTAAGATTACACTTTTTCATTGATGATCTTTATAGTTTTAGATTTTACATTTAGGTATTTAAACGATGTTGAATTTATTTTGTATATCCATGAGATATTGGACTTGTTTCACTCTTCCACAAATGTATTTACAGTTTTGTTAACATCATGTATTGAAGAGACTATCTCTTCCCATATAAAGTATTCTGGACCTTTGTTAAATAGACCATATATAGATGTATTTAATTTTGGATAATAACTTTGTTCCATTGATCTGTGTGTGTTTCATTATACCTTCTTTTTTTTTTTTTAATGTTTTGTTGTGAATTATGTGATAGTTTAAATGGCAGAACATTAGTTTTATATTCATATATCGTTTCATTGCCATGATTACAATCCCCTCTATACATCATCAATCAACCAAATGGTAGCACACAGCCCCTCTCCCTCTCTGGGTCTAGAGTTCCTAGCCACCCCATCTCTCCACATCATTGTCTCTGCTTCCATCTCTAGCGTCACTATTTCTCTGGGTAGGGTCCCCCTGTCCGCTCTTCTCCCTTGATGGTCCCAAGGACCTTCACTCCTGGACTGCAAAGTCAATCACTCCCCTCCTTTTGCTACAAAATGTCTATCTTTACATTTCCAACCCTCACAGTCAGTCCTGATAACAATTATTCACTATTGTACCACAACAGACCTATCCCCATCTCCTTTCCTCAGCATTGCCCAAACAGATTGGATACTGCTCAGTGGAGATTCTACCTTCCTCCGCGCCTTCTGGATCTAGGCTCCCTCTTGAAAGCTTGTAAACCAGTCACTTCTTGTCTTTGTCGGCCACCCCCACCCCATTTTGGGTAGCCAATGTCCAAGTTGCCCATTCCTGTTTACTCTGTGTATGGAGGGGGTGGGAATGATCCTTGTTGTAAAGATTTATTCTTTCTTTTGAGCTGCTGGATCCATAGGTGTAGGTCAAGTTCATCAAATTGTATCAGATTATTCTTTTTTTCCTTTTCTTTCTTCTTCTGGTTGAGCTCTGATCATCCAGTCATTGAAGCCAGGTCAAGTGGGTATTATCTGCAAGTGTGGGTGTTCTTATGCATATGCCCTCTCTTCTTATCAGCTGGACGCTTCACTCTCCACTTTAGTCCTCTGTGGCTATGTCACTGACTCTGGGCCCAAGAGTCCCCAGGGCTTTTTCCCATTCTGTGGGTTTTTTGCTCTTTTGGTGAAGTCTTTTGATGCACATAAGTTTTTAATTTTTAGTATGTCCCAGAGTCCTGCTGTGGTGCTATGGGTTAATGAGCCAGACTGCAAAGCCATTTGAACTGTAAGGTCAGCAGTTCAAGCTCACCAGCTGCTTCTTGGAAAACTTATACAGGGTCACTTCCTTTCAAAGAACCAGCTTCTTGTCCTGTTGATGCTTTCTATAGTTTTCCATCTCATTTATTTCTGCTCTTATCTTTATTATTTATTTCCTTTTAGTGACTTTAGATTCCCTCTATTGGTCTGTTTCTAATTGTTGGGGATGCTGTGCTAATGTGTTAATTTTGGTTCTTTCTTCTTTCTGGATATGCACTTTTATCGCAATAAATTGTCCTCCCAGCACAACTTTCACTGTGTCCCAAAGATTTTGGTATGTTGTGTGTTCATTTTCCTTTGTTTCTAGGAACTTTGTGAATTCACATTTAATTTCTTCTTTTATCCAGTCACTTTTCAGTAAGGTGTTGTTCAGTTTCCAAGTATTCGACTTTGTTTCCTTGGTCTTCTTATTGTTGAGTTCTACTGTTATAGCACTGTGATCTGAAAAGATGTTCTGTAGTATTTAGATGTTTGTAAATTTATGGAGGCTTGCTTTGTGACCCACATGGTCAATTCTGGAGAATGTTCCATGCGCACTGGAGAAGAATGTATATTGTGCTGTTGTTGGATTGAATACTCTACACATCTATGAGCTTAAGTTGGTTGATTGTGTTGTTTAGTTCCTCTGTAACTTTGTTGAGTGTCTATCTGGTTGTTCTGTCCCTTTTTGAAAGTGGCATATTAAAATCTCCCACTATAATTGTAGATTTATCTATTGTTTTCTTCAATTCTAGTAACATTTTCTTCATATATCTTGATGCTCTTTCATTGGGAGCGTAAATATTTATCATGGTTATTTCTTCTTGCTCAGTTGACCGTTTGATCATGAGATAGTGGTTTTTTTTTTTTTTTTTTTTTGTCTCTTATACTGGTTTTTGTCTTAAAGTTTACTTTATCTGAGATTAGTGTTGCCACTCCTGCTTGTTTATTGTTGCAGTTAGGTTGGTATATTTTTTTCCATCCCTTAACTTTTGGTCAGGTTTTGTCTTTCTGTGTAAGGTGTGTCTCTTGCAGGCAGCATATTGAAGGGTCTTCTTTTCTTATCCATTCTGCTAATCTCTGTCTCTTCATTGGCACATTTAATCCATTGACATTCAATGTAATCATTGATAGGTAGGAATTAATTGCTGCCATTATGGTAATGTTTTGGTAGTGCTGTTCATTGTTTTGGTCTGAGTTTGTGGGTTTTATTGTTGTTGTTGTGCTATTTCTTGTTGGTTTCTTCTTAGTTTTCATGTTTTGCTTGGAAGTTCATTTTCATGGTAAATTGTGAAGTATTAACTTTCTTTGGGGTTACCTTATTGTCTATTAACTTTTCTTTCCATTTGAAATAATCCATTGCACCCTGTAATCTACCTGGCATCCTTACCACCTGGATCTCTGTGCCTATATTTATCCCTTCTTTGACACTGATATTATTTTGATCTTTGGTTCACCTCCCAGCTCCTTTGAATTTGTTGTTGAATTTTTGCTCTGTCCTGGGTTCTGTTATCTGTCAACTGAGTTCCAGTTGTGTCAATCTCTTGTTTGTTGTCTGTTTTTGTTGGTCTTCAGGCCAAAGAACTCCCTTTAGGATGCTTTGAAGTGCTGGATTGGTTTTGATAAAATCTCTTAGATTCTGTTTATCCTGGAATGTTTTGATTGCACCATCATATTTGATTTATAGTTTTACTGGATAGACAATTCTTGATTCACATTTTTTTTCTTGTAAGTTTTGTATGTGTCTCCTCACTGCCTTCTGCCTGCATGGTTTGTGCTGAATAGTCAGAGCTTAATCTGATTTCCTTGCCTTTGTAAGTGACATTTCTCGTCTCCCTGGCCACCTTTAGGATTTTCTCCTTGTCTTTGATTTTGGAGTGCTTCATTATTATATGTCTTGGTGACTTTCTTTTGGGGTTGATCCTTCCTAGGGTACATTAGGCTTCTTGAATGTTTATCTTCTCATCTTTCAAGATGAATGCCAATAATTCTTAAGTTGTTCCTCTTCATGTTATCCAGCATGAATCTTAGACTCTCTTCAGATTTTTTAAATCTGTTTTTCAGCTTGCTCTTCTATCTTAGCAATATTGAGAGATTTGTCTTCCAGTTACTCTTTTTTTTTTTTTTGGTCTCAGTTATTCTTGTCTTTTTTTGGACATGTTTTGAGATAGTTTGTTGTGTTTTAGATCTTTTTTTTTTTTTCAGTCATTTCCAGTAGTTATGTCCTTTTTTAAACGCTTAAATGGATGTTTGTTGTTATATTATTGAGCTTAATTGGTGTCTCCTGGTGGATATGATCAGGAGATTGTGTTCCCTTTTCTCATGTAATGTTTAGCAGCTGTTATTGACTCTTGTGTCAATGGTGGAAACTTATGGGGTATGCTTATTTCTTGGCTACATGATTGTTGTCTCTTTTTGTGTAATGTAGGGAGAAAAAGCTCTTATGTCATTGTCTCTGCCTCCATCCTTGGCATCACTGCTTCTCTGGGTAGGCTTCCGTTCTCTGCTCTTCTTCTTTGAAGGTCCCAGGAGCCTCCACTCCTAGACTGCAAAGTTAATCCCTCCCCTCCCTTTGCCACGAAACAGCTACCTTTACATTTCCAGCCCTTACAATCAGCCCTGATAACCATTATTCACTATTGTATCGTAAGCGACCTATCCGCATCTCCTTTCATCAGCCCCAACTAGACAGACTGGATACTACTTAGTGGAGATTCTACCTTGATCCACACCCTCTGGATCTAGGTTCCCTCTTGAAAACTTGTAAGCCAGTCACTTCTTGCCTCTGTAGCCCTCCCATTCTAGGTAGCCAGTGTCCAAGGTGCCCATCCCTGTCCTCTTCATGTGTGGAGGGGATGGGAATGATCCTCGCTGTGAAGATTTGTTCCCTCTTTTGAAATATTTCTTCCATAGGTGCAGGTCAAGTTCATCAAATTGTATCAGATTATTCTTTTTACCCTCTTCTTCCTTCTTCTGGTTTAGCTCTGATCATCCAGTCATTGAGGCCAGGTCAAGTGGGTATTATCTGCAAGTGTGGGTGCACTTATGCATGTGACCTCTCTTCTTATCAACTGGATGCTTCACTCGCAACTCTAGTCCTCTGTGGCTATGTTACTGACTCTGAATCCAAGAGTCCCCTGGACTTGCCACACTGTCGTTCAACCAGTTCTCCATCCCAGTCCACAGGAGTCTATTGAGCATTGTAGGACTTAGCTTGCACCTTCATTGCTGCTTTCCCCTCACTTCCCTTTATTGGTGATGAACGTGGTTACCAATCAGAGCATGTATTCCCATTGAGTACTAATCTTAAAAGGGGGTTTGCCCTAAAGGGGACCTGACCACTTGCCCTGATGTCTTCTGGGAAAGCCACTTGTTGTTCTTGTAGTAATCAGTTGATCTGCCTATATTGTTTCGTATTTTTCCTGTCAATCTTTCCTTCAGGAAGTATCTTCTGTTCCTCTGGCCACTCTAGGCTGATCTGCTTGTTGTTTCAAGCAGAAATTTCCCCTCAGATGATTCTGGATGCTGTTCAGGATTCCACCTATGGTCTTGTGTAATGCAGAGGGTCTGCAGAAAGCCTCCTTAACTGGGCATGTTGTAGCCCGGTTTTAGATATTCCAATCAGTTATAGTCAGATGACAGACTTACAAGCTTTCTATGGTGCTATTTCTGGCTATGCCTTTCTCTCCCCCTCCAGTTTCTGTTTTATAGTGCTCTTCCATGGAAACAAAGATACAAAACACAGCCAAGCATCTAATTAACATTAGTTCCTCCCCTTTCCCCATTCAAACCATGTTTCAATCCCTGCATCCCAGAGCCCTGTTGTTCCAAGGTTGAGCATTCATCATTATTTGCCTCTATCCCACTTCAGCTTCACATTCATCCTACCATTTCATTGCAATGATTACAATCCCTTCCATGCATCATCAAATAACCAAAGGCTACACCCCACAGGCCCACTGACCCTGGCTATCGGCAAACAGCTCCTCTCCTTCCCTAAGTCCTGTGTCCCCAGCCACTCTATCTGTCCACACCATCATCTCTGTCTCCATGACTAGCCTCATTGGCTCCCTAGGTAGGGTCATACTTTCCGTTCTTCTTGCATGATGGTCCTAGGGACCTCCACTCCTGGGCTGTAAAATCAATCAGTGTCCTCCTTTTGCCAAAAAAAAACCCAAAACAGAAAAAAAAAATCTGCCTCTACAGTTACAGCCCTCACAGTCAGTCAATCCTGACAGTAGTTATTCACTGTTGTACCACAAAATCTTATCCCCATTTCCTTTCATCAGCCTGGTCCCAACAGTTTGGAAATAATTCATTGGAGGTTCTGCCTATCCCTGCTCCATCTGGAACAAGGCTCCCTCTTGAAAGCTTATAATGCCTTTATAATCACCTGCCCCCATTATGGGTCTGAATAGTTTCCTGCCCTCCCCAAGGCATTCCAGTCAGTTATAGGCTGAAGACAGGCTTACATGTTTTCTGTTATGATATTTCTGGCTATCCTCCTCCCTCAAGTGTCTGTTTCACAATGGTAGGCAAGTGAGACCAAAATTCAAAAGATAGCCAAGCATCCTAACATTATTCCTCTTTTCCCCTTTCAAGCCATGCCTCAATCCCTATATCCTCTTATTCCAAGGTTTTGCATACATCGTTATTTACCTCTTTCCCACCTAGCCCATGCGAGCCTGCCCAACCATTCTCCTGTCCTCCTTGTTCTTGTTTTTCCCCTCCCCCTTCTTATGTATTGCCAGCCCCCACTCCCAGCTCCCAGGCTCTCCTGTGTCTATTCCCTACCCTGCACTCTTTCTTCCTTCCCTCCATCCCCACCTCTCATCCCATACATCCCAGTGATCAACAATTTTATCGATAGTTTTTTTCCCCCCCTTTTGAGTGGGTTCTTTTTCTTAGTCTTTTACAATAATGGTCTTATGCAGTATTTCTCCTTTTGTGATTGACTAATTTCACTCAGCATAATGTCCTCAAGGTTCATCCATGTTATATGATGTCATGCAGCTTCCTTGTTTTTCTTCAAGGTAATGTAGTATGCCATTGTGTGTATGTACCACAGTTTGTTTATCCATTCTTCAATTGATGGGCACACACTGTCGCCATTTTTTTGCTATTGTAAATAGTGCTGCTATGAACATTGGTGTGCATATATCTACTCATGTTATGGCTCGTATTTCTTGTGGGTAAATGCCAAGTAGGGGAATTGCTGGGTCATAAGGTATTTATATTTCCAAACTTCTGAGGAAGTGTCATATTGCTTTCCAGAGTGGTTGGACCATTTTGCAGTTCCACCAACAATGTAGGAGGGTCTCAGTCTTTCCACATCCTCACCAGCATTTGTTGTCCTCTGCTTTTTTGATCTTTGCTGTTATTGCTGGTGTGAGATGATATCTCATTGTTGTTTTGGTTTGCATCTCTCTGATGGCTAGTGATCGTGAACATTTCTTCATATGTTTGTTGGCTGCCTGGATCTCCTCGTTGGTGAAGTGTCTGTTCATGTCCTCTGCCCATTTTTAAATTGAGTTATTTGTTTTTTTCTTGTAGAGGTGTTGTAGTTTCCTATATATTTTAGAAATGAGTCCCTTATCTGATGTATCGTTGCAAAATAATTTTTCCCATTCTGTGGGTTCCCTTTTTACTCTTCTGGTGAGGTCTTTTGATGCACGTAAGTTTTAAATTTTTAGTATGTCCCACTCATCTATTTTGTCTGCTTTTAAAAATGTTTGGTAGTCTGTATATGCCCTGAATTAGCTCCCTCACATTTGTCCCTGTTTTTTCATTGATGACCTTCATAATTTTGGGATTCACATTTAGATCTGTAATCCATGCTAAATTCATTTTGTATAGGGCATGAAGTAAAGGTCTTGTTTCAGTCTTTTGCATATCACTTTCCAGTTCTGCCAGCAGCATCTGTTGAAGAAACTATCTCCCCTGCCCCCATGTGATATATTTAGGTACTTTGTCAAAAGTCAGTTGTCTGTATGTGGATGGGTTAATTTCTGGATTCTCGATTTTGTTCCATTGAGTAATGCATCTTTCATTGTACTAGAACCAGGCTGTTTTGACCACTGTAGCCATGTAGTAAAATTTGAATTTGGGAAGTGAGAGACCTCCAACTTTGTTCCCCTTCTTAAGCAGTGTTTTGCTTATCCTGGGTCTCTTTCCTTTCCATATAGAGTTTATAATTGTTTTTTGCATCTCTTTGAAGAATGTTGTTGGAATCTGGATTGGGATTGCATTGTATGTATACATTGTTTTGGGCCGCATTGACATTTTCACAATGTTAAGTCTTCCTATCCAGGAGGATGGTACATTCTTCAACTTTTGTAGGTCTCTTTTGTTTGCTGTTTTTTTTACCTCTCTTCCCCTTATCAGTGAGCAATGTGGTCACCAGCCGGACAACATGCCTGCTCATGTATTCCCCTTGAATCTTAGTCTTGGAAGGGAGTTAGCTCTGAGGGGATCTGACCACTTGCCTTGATGGCTGGCTCCCAGGCGAACAGCTTACTTGTTCATGTAGTAATCAATTATACTGCCATTATTGTTTCTGATTTTTCCTGCTGGTCTTTCTTCACGAAGTATCTTCTGTTCTTCTAGCCACTCCAGGCTGGTCTACTCGTCCTTTCCAGTGGAAATTTCCCACCTCAGACAATTCTGGATGGGATTCTGCTTTCACCTATGTTGTTGTTGTTGTTGTTAAGTGCCATCGAGTCGGATCCGACCCATAGCGACCCTGTACAGGGTTTCCGAGGCTGTAAATCTTTACGGGAGCAGAACGCCTCATCTTTCTCCCGCGGAATGCAAAAGATTGACCTTAGGTCTCTTTCACTGGGCAATTTCTAGCCCCCTTTAAGGTATTCCAATGAATCAAGCTGCTAACCTCAAGGTCGGCAGTTCAAAACTACCAGCAGTTCCATGGGAGAAAGATGAGGTGTTCTGCTCCCATACAGATTTAGAGCCTCAGAAACCTGTGCAGTTGGAACTGACTCCATGGTACTTAACAACAACAACTATCAGTTATAGGCTAAAGACGGGTTTATAAGTTTCTATTGTGATGTTTCTGGATATTCCTTCCCCCTCCCCAAGTGTCTATAGTAGGCAAGGGAAACCAAGATTCAAAAGACAGCCAAGCATCTGAATATTATTCCCCTCTTTAGCCCTTTCAAACCATGCCTCAATCCCTGTGTCCTGAAGCTCTGTTATTTTTTAATGACTTGATCAATGTCTTCTTTTGTTTTGGGTTTGTTCAAGTTTTCTACTTCATTCTGAGTAAGTTTGGGTAGATCATGTTTTTTTTAGAATTATATCCATCTCTTCTAAGTTTTCAAATTTGTTGAAGTACAACTCTTCATAGCATTCTGTTATTATCCTTTTTATTTCATTTGGTTCTGTTGTGACATCGCCCATGTGGTTTCTAATGCGAGTTATTTGTGTCATCTACCTCTTTTCTTTTGTTAGTTTTGCCAGTGATATGTCAATTTTATTAATCCTTTCAAAGAACCAGCTTCTTTTCCTGTTGATTATTTCTATAGTTTTTCAGTTTTCCATCTCGTTTATTTCTATTCTTATCTTTATTATTTCCTTTCTTTTGGTGACTGTAGGTTCCCTCTGCTGGTCTGCTTTTGATGGTTGGAGGTGCTGTGTTAATGTGTTAATTTTGTTTCTTTTCTCTTTTTGGATGTGTGCATTAATTGCAATAAATTGTCCTCTCAGCACTGCTTTCGCAGTGTCCCAAAGATTTTGGTATGTTGTGTGTTCATTCTCATTTGTTTAAAGGAACTTTGTTAATTCACAGTTTATTTCTTCTTTTACCCAGTTGCTTTTTAGCAGCATGTTGTTCAGTTTCCATGTATTCAACTTTATTGCCTTGGTCTTTTTATTGTTGATTTCTAGTTTTATAGCATTGTGGTCTGAGAAGATGATCTGTAGAATCTTGATGTTTGTAAATTTATGGAGGCTTGCTTTGTGACCTAGCACATGGTCAATTCTGGAAAATGTTCCAGCACACTGGAGAAGAATGTATATTGTGCTGTTGTTGGATTGAATGCTCTGTATTCCTCCATGAGGTAAAATTGTTTGATTGTGTTCTTTAGTTCTTCTATAACTTTGTTGAGTTTCTTTCTGGTTGTTCTGCCCCTTTTTGAGAATGGCATGTTAAAATTTCCCACTATAATTGTAGATTTATCTATTTCTTTCTTCAATTCTAGTAAGGTTTGCGTCATGTATCTTGGTGCTCTTTCTTTGGGAATGTAGATATTTACTATGGTTATGTCATCTTGCTCAATTAACCCTTTGATCATGAGATACTTTATTGTGGATTGAGTGGAAGTTTACAAAGCACATCATCAGTTTCACATTCATCCATTCATATAACTTGTTTCATTACATTGATTATAATCCCCTTCATATACCATCAGTTAAAAGCATTTCTTTCTATCCACTTTAGCTTTTTAAAAAACACACAAACAAAAAAAACCCACACAAGCATTAATCATATATAATAATTTATATCTCCAAAGGGCACATTCTGCAAGTCTGCTCCTGGCCACCAGTTCTTAGTCCTTCTCTTCTTAGTTGATAAATCTAGAGTCTTCAGCTGCACCTCCTCTCCCTGTCCCCTTCTCTGCCTCCATCTCTGGTGCTGTTGCTTCTCTAGATAAGGTCCTGCACTCTGCTTGTGTGCTTTTTTCTTGATGGTCCAAGGATCCTCTGTTTCTGCACAGTAAGATTAACCACTCCCCTTTTTTTTGTTACAAAACTTCTACTTTTACAAGTGTGACAGTCGCGATTAGTCATGATAACAGTTATTCACTATTGAATCTTACGAATCTTATCCCCATCTCCTTTCACCAGACCCAACTAGACAAGATGATAACTATTCAGTGGGGACTCTTTCTTAAACTAAGCTCCCTCTTGAAACCTTGTAAGCCAGTCACTTCATGCCTTTATTGTCCCCTCATTTTAGGTAGCCAATGTCTAAGTTGGCTGTTGTTATCTACCCTGTATACAGAGTGGATAGCATTGAAACTTGAAGACTCTTTCCCTCTCTATTGGTATTTAGAGTAACTACCGCTCTGAGTATAGGTCAGGTTCATCATGAAGATGTATCTTTCTGTCACTGTAGCTATTCCAGTCTACTTGTCCTTTCTAGTGGGAATGTCTCACCTCACAAGGTTGTGGATGGGACTCAGGATTCCACCTAAGTCCTATACCCTGTAAAGGCTTTGCATGAGGCCTATTTCACTGGGCAAGTTGCAGAACCCCTTTTAGGTATTCCAATCAGTTATAGGCTGAAGGCGGGCTTACAAGTTTTCTCTAACCATGTTTCCCAACATTCCTTTCTATCCCACTCAAGTGTCTATGTTACAATAATAGGCAAGGGAAACTAATATTCATAAGGCAGTCAAGTATTTTAGTATTATTTACCCTCTTCAAGCTATACCTAGATCCCTCTATCCCAGAGCCCTGTTGTTCCAAGGTTGAGTATGCATCACTATCTCTGTCCCACTAGGCCATGCAAACCTGTCTCAGTGTTCCTCTATCTATGTTGTTCTTCTGCAGGTGGCATTAATGGTATTTCTCAATGATTTTTGCATTCTCACCTTTCTTTGAAATGGGCACAAATGTGGATTTTTTTTCCTATTGATTGGCTAAATAGCTGTCTTCGAAATTTCTTGGATTAAATGAATGAACGTCTCCAGTGCTGTATTGGTTTATAGAAAGATTTCAGTTTGCATTCTTTCAATTCCTGGAGTCAATGACGTCAGTGTAGATTGGACTTGTTCCTTTCATATTACAGGTTCTTCAGGTTCCTTTTTTCAATTTTTAGTTTTTATTGTGAATTGAGAGATAGTTTACATGGGATAACATCACTTTTACACCATCGTTTTATTACAATGATTATAATCTCCAGTCTCCTCTGTGCATCATCATTCAACAATATTTGCTATTATTCTCTCTGCTTTTTTGGGGTGTGTGTGGGCTGTATGTATGCAAAAACACTCAGGAATATACAATCATTTTAACAACCAGAGGGCACAAGCCTGCCTCCTGACCATAAGCACTCAGTCTTTCTCTTTCCATGAGTCTAGAGTCCTCAATTGCTCTATCTCTCCATGTCCTCATCTCTGCCTCCAACTCTGGTGTTGCTGCTTCTCTGAATAGGGTCCCACATTCTTTTTGGGCTCTTCTCCCTTGAGAGTCTTACTGTCCTTTGTTTCTGGACTTTGAGATTGACTACTCCCTGTTTTTGTTACAAAACTTCTACCTTTACAGTTGTGACGGCTGCAATTAGTCATGATAGCAGCATTTTGAAATGAGGTGAGGTCAATGTACTTCCTACTCTTTGGAATCCATTTAGCAAAATTAATCAGGTGTTCTTGCTGGATTGAAGAGAGATGGGAAATGTCTAACCACGGACTTCCTAATTGTATAAGCAAAATTCTCATTATGCTTAGACTTGGGGTACATTCCTATCCATCATTCCCTGACACATGTCAACTGCAATGTCAAATCCAAAGCTTCAAAGTAAGAGTCCAGTTCCCAAAAAAACAGTGATAGCATAACAATGTAAAACTTTATATTATCTAGAGTATATCAGCGTTAAATTAGTGCTGCTAAAACAACACATGGAGGATTTACAGTAACATCTGGAGGTTCCTTCTAATGTACATATAAATAGAACCAGGGAAGCTTTTTATATTACCTAATCATTTTATGGCCTTATAGATTTAATGAACAAAATGAAAACTGAATCCTCATTCCACACCCCATGGTTTATCTCTAGATAAGATAAAACCTTTTCTTTTTTTTAAGTAGAGTTGTGAGTGTCCATATTTCTTTGTCCACATTTAAGAAAACCATCTCTTAATTTTTGAATGTTGCATCTTTTCATCTTGTACACGAAACAACTCCAACTCATATAATATTGGCATTCATCATGTCATAAAACCCTCCATGAGCTCTTCAAATCAGTGAAATTTTAGATTTTCTGTGTCAATAAAATAAGAAGTGAAAATAGTAGATATGATGAAGATCTGATTTTTCCTTGCGATGCTAGACTGGTAGCCACCATTTGGATTGGCTTTAGAAGATGGGGAAGTAGAGCTGTTTCTTGGCCTGAGTCTCTTTAACAGTAGAAGTGTAGAAGGGAGAGTGAGACCAGGATGATACTGGCTGCACATGGCAGGGGACGTCCATTTCCCTTGGTGGTGGCATTAGGTGAATTTGTAGTAGCTGTGAACTAGGAGGAGGAGTTACTTTGAAGTACTGTAGGAATTGTTTGATTTTAATAAATCTGAGTGGGGAGGAGCAGTGCCAGAAGCAGCAACCCCAGCCCGAGCCTGGCTACCATCGCTCTGCCCATATCCACTCCGTCGGTGCGCAGCGCAGCTCTCAGGGTGCTGGAAGCACAGAAAACCGCTGCTAGGGACTAGGGATGGGTTGGCAAGATGGGGTCTCCCACACACTCTTAATCTAAACTTTCTCTTGAAAACTTGTAAGCCATTCACTTCTTGCCTTTATTGCCCCCCTCCCCTGATTTTACATAGCCTTTGTCCCAGTTGACCATCCCTATCTACCCTGTTTACAGAGGGGATAACATTGTTACTTGATGTGAAGACGCCTTCCCTCTCAGTTAGTATTTTGAGCTACTACATCCATAAGTATAGAACAAGTTCATCAAATTGTAGCAATTTACACTTGTTTCCTTTATCAAAAATTGTTTTTTTTTTAAACATCCTCTAGTTGAGTTCTGATCATCAAGCCATCAAGGCTAGGTCAAATGGGTACTGTCTGCAAGTCTGGGCATTCTTGAATATCACAGGTTCTTGATGGATAGCTTTAATATTAGGGCTAACTTTTGAATTGTTTAACACTGAACAACTCTTTTTGATATAATGACTTTATGTGTTTACTCCACCTTCTTTTGATGCTTCCTGGATCAATTCTTCTTAGGTCTTTTTTATGCTTTCCCATGCATGTTGCTGTTATTGTTGTGTGCTGTCTAGTTGGTTGCAACCCTTAGCAATCCTGCATAGGTTTTCCAAGGCATGGTTGGTGAGCTTCAGCTGCCAACTTTGTGGTTCAAACCAACTCTGCAGTTCAGAGCATTAACCCACGGCACCACAAGTGATTAAATATACTATGGTTGGTTCAGGTACACCATAGTCCTCAAAGAGACATCTTTACTCTTTATGACTTTAAAAACGTCTTTTGCAGCAGATTTTCCCAATAAAATACACTATTTGACTACTTGACTACTACTTCCATGGCCACTGATTGTAGATCCAAGAAACCAAAAATTTTTAATTTTGCATTATAATATATTGGGGTTTTTTGTACAAACATATTTCAGTTTTCTTTGTTCTGATCTAGGTCAATACATATTTTAAGTTTATCTTACTGTATCTTATGCATACAATTATGAGTTGTTTATAAGATTTAATTACTAGAGGTGACTCAAAATAATTTTTTGTGATTCTTAGCAAAACTGGAATTCTGTTGAGAACTGTATTTCATTTTATAAATTAGCTTTGGCTGAGTTCTTATAATCCTGATGTTAAATCTTTGTATCCAAGAATAAGATAACTTTTGTTTTCTTCAGAACTTATTTTATATCTTTAAACCAATTTTTCCATATAGAGAGCTATGCTTTTCTTTTCAATGACACTCCTTTCTTACTACTGTGATTGGCATAGATTTTCTTACTTTGTCATTTAGGTATTATTACTATATAAAAAATAGGCTACTAATCTTTAAATGTACTTTTATTTTGAATACTTTTCTCAATTCTATGATTTCTCTGTTGTTGTTAAGTGATATGAGTTATGAGTCAGTTCAACTCCTAACAATCCTGCATAGGATTTCCACAGAACAACTGGAGAGTTGGCCTGCCAGTCTTGAAGTTCAAACCAAACGGATGGTGGAGTGCTTTTCCTACAGAGCCACATGTTCTCAATAATGTTAGTAAAATGTATACCTATTTACTTTGAAACAAAAAAGACGTAAGTTTAAAGACATAATTTATTTTATTGCTACTCAGAAAAATTGCTGCTAATTAAACTGTGATACAATGCTAAAATGTCATGCATTCTAAAACGTCATTTTTGGAGTTAAAAATGTCCGTATTAAAGTGTTTAAAAGTAACACTTGTATTTTCTTTAGTATTGTTGTTGGCAAGTGCCATCAGGTAGGTTCCAATCCATAGTGACTCTGGATAGGGTTTCTGAGGAGAAGCTGGTGAGCTTGAACCGCCAGCCTTGCAGTTCAAATTAACCCACAGCGCCATGCAGTGATAAATTTTATTTGTAGTTTATTTACTTTTTAAGTTCCTCAAAAAAATGTTGACTAGTGAAGAGGTGGTGATTACGTGGAGTCGGTTTCTACTCATAGCGACCCTGCACAGGGTTTCCGAGGCTGTAAATCTTTACCGGAGCAGAAAGCCTCATCTTTCTCCCTAGGAACAGCTGGTAGCTGACCTTGCGGTTCACAGCCCGATATGAGAGTCCTGGTGTGGCTCTGTAGGTTAATGCGGCAGACTGCAAAGCTGTTTGAACTGCAAGGTTGGCGGTTCAAGCTCACCAGCTGCTCCTTGGAAACACTATCCAGGGTCGCTATGGGACGGAACCGACTCCATGGCACTTAATAATAACAACGACAATGAAGAAGTGATTACAATCTAGTGTTATTTCAGTCTCTTAAACTAGATTTATTTTACTCAAATATCATAATACCGTTTTACTGAGGATTCTTTGTAACAGCTATTAGATATTTAAAAAAAAATTTCTAAGCATCTCTTCATGCTTTCTTATGGTACCTATCCTTTATGATTGATATAAGATGAGAATAGAGTCTCCAAAACATCGTTTTCCTTTATTACTAAATTAAACTCTTCTTGGCCACACTCTATTTTTCTTTTAATGTGTAGCTAGCATTAACTTGTTTGTACTCCATATAGAAAGTTTCTATTTATGTACCTAAATAGCATTGTGATATTTTATTTTTCAACTGTCTAAAATGGTTTAATGGGATTATTTAGGGTTTTTTAAAGTTAGTAAGAATGGTTTTTGAAGGAATTTGGTCCTGTTTCTATTTTATAAGCAGAACTATATTCACTTTCCCCATAAATTACAAGGATATTGTTATAAAAAATTACATTTCTTAATTTCTAATTTACCAAGAAATTTGAACTTATTCCGATTTGTCTATCTTGCTGTAGAACTGAATATATATATATAGTTTTTGTTAAGTATTATCGAATTGGTTCCAACCCATAGCAACCCTGTATAGGGTTTCTGAGGAGCAGTTGGTGAACTTGAACCTTGCAGTTCAAACCAACTTTGAAGCCCAGTGCATTAACCCACAGTACCACACCAGGACTCTGTTATATATATTTGTTGTTGTTGGTAAGTGCCATTAAGTCAGTTCCAACCCATAGCGACCCTGTATAGGGTTTCCAAGGAGCAGCTGATGAGCTTTAACCACCGACCTTGCAATCAAACAACTTTGCAGGCTGGCACATTAACCCACAGCACCACACCAGGACTTCGTTATATATATATTTTAAATCTATTGTGTATTGATATTTATTCACGTCATATTCCTTATTTTTAATATTGAATATGTTACTTACTTTATTTTCTCCCTTAATTGTATGTGTGTGAGATTTTATCATCTGTATTTTATACAGAATCAGTTTTTGTATTATTTTATCTTTTTATTGTCACTGCTTTTAATTTTATCTTAAAATTTCATTTTCCACTTTTATTTTATTGTATTTGTAATTACTTAAGATGAATATGGGATCCTCTACTTTAAGTCTATTAAAAAATTTTAATAGTGATAATAGATATTCAAGAACATAGATTTCTCCTAAGTACCTCTGTGTTGTGCTATCTCTATGTAAGTACTTGCCATTTTATTGCTTACATGATAGAGTGTAATTTTAGTTTTGAATTTTTAATCAAAATGTTATCTAGCTTACATAATTAATTTTCAATGATATATATGGTAGTCCTGGTATGCCACTTCAGGGTAATGCACTGGACCACAAGATCAGTTTGAACTGCAAGGTCAGCAGTTCTTTACAAACTAAAAGTCTTTCATTTTAAAAGAAAAGAAAAATATAGAACATAAATACTTGAACCTATCTCATTTTACAGTTTATCAATTCATTCTTTGGTTTTAGTTGAAAGAGTCCAGATGGTAAAGTAGTGAATCCTAGACTGCAGTTTGAACCCAACATTAGTAAAAAGATGTGGCAATCTGTTAGTGTAAAGATTGTATATAAAGCCTTCAAAACCCTGTGAGGCAGTTCCACTCTGTCCTGTAGGAAGGATGGCTGTGAGTTAGAATCAACTTGATGTAAATGGTAGTTTGTTTTTGTTTTTTCGCTTAAGTTTCTAAAATTCTCCTTCCCATCAGGAGTGTGTTATTGTATTTTTCCTCAAATAGCATGTCCCCATAAATAATTCACATACATGCAAATACAAATTTGGGCTTAGAGCACCCATGCATATACCCCCATGTTTCATGACATTTAGGCCTCAGTAACCCACATTCAATAATCCAAAATATACTTTTGATTATATTTGTATAATAAAGACTAAGTCTAGTCATCTTAGTTTCATGATCAAGAAGTGATGGATGAAGTTTGACAGTACCCCAGTAAAAAATAAACTATTGAAACTGTGAGTTAGTTCTGGACCAATTTGTGGTAGGATCTGAGAGCAGTGAAGTTATTTATAGCTTATCTTTGCCCAGGCTGACCAGTTGGACACATCTCATCCAAGTGAGGATGCACAATACCTCTATACTTATGACCCTCATGCCTATCCCTAGACATTCTCATGGACAGGAAATTGAAACAGACCAGTATTGCAGCCAGCCACCTGGATGGCAAGACAGAATGTGTATTGCTGCTGCACACTAGCCTCAGGCACCTGAAGGACCACTCCAAACCAGGGTGCGCAGATACCTCTAACCTCCTAGGCTGGGGTGAAGCAGAGAAGGGATCCTGCCAGGAAATGGACTGCTTTAGAAACTGGAGGGTAGGCTGATAAAGATCTGCTTCCGAAAACCAAACCTCCACATCAACTGGCACAAATAAGAAGACTTAATATTAAATCCATTGGACAGAAATTAAAATTAAAGTCAGTAGCATGTAGAAAATATTGGTATTGTTGTTAAGTGCTGTCAACTCGGTTCCAACTCATAGTGATCCTGTATGGGTTTCTGAGGAGCAACTGGTAAGCTTGAACTGGCGAACTTGCAGTTTAACTGACCTTGTGGTCCAGTGCTTTATCCTACAGCACCACACCAGGACAGTGCACTTATAAAAATAACGCACAGGGATTGTGCAGCATGGAAAATCGTGTAATGTGTGCATTATTTGCATAATAATATGGTTCTCAGGTCATCTTAAAGGGTCCAGATAATGCTGTAAGATAGGCACTGAACTGCAAATAACAAGGTCTGTGGTTTAAACCCACCAGCCACTCTGCAGAAGAAGCATGAGGCTGTCTGCTTCTGTGAAGAGTTACAATTCTGGAAACTCTTGGGAATGTCATAGCCCAAGCATGGGCTGGCCCCATGGTGGTTGTGGGTCACTGTCCACTATGAGTGGGAATAGAATGGGAGGCAGTGAGTCTAGTCATCTTAGCTTCATGCTGTTTTGTCAATTCTAATTTCTTTCATCACATTATTATATTAATATTCCATATCAATGTGAATTGGTATGGAATATTACCAGGATACGCTGAACATCGTTTTTCAAACTCTATCACATTTTCCTCCAACCTATACTACATTTGTTGTTCTTGGTAAGTACCATGGGGTTAATTTCGACTCATAGCAACCCTGTATAGGATTTCCAAGAGCAGCTGGTTTGTTTGAACTGCCAACTTTGTGATTCTCAGCCCAGGGGTGCTCTACACCTGGAGTTCATACCACATTTAGTGTCCTAGTATGGTGCTGTAGGATGAGCACTTGATTACAAGGTTGGTTTGAACCACAAGGTTCAAACTCACCAGCCACTCCTCAGAAACCGTATGTAGGGTTGCTATGGGTCAGACTGACTCAACAGCACTAAACAGCAACAGCAATGGACTTTGGTGTGGTGGTGCAAGAAAACTGCAAGGTAAACAGTTCAAATCCACCTGCTGCTCTTTGGAAACTTTATATAGGGTTGCTTTGAGTTGAAGCCTACTTGAAGTCACTTAACAAGAATAGGCTTCGAAGTCCTGGTGTGGCACCAGGGACTAAGCAATGAACTCACAAAGTTGTCTGGTCAAAACAATCAGTCACTCCTTAGAAACCCTGTACAGGGTTGCTATGAATGGGAACCAACTTGAGAACACTTAACAACAACAACAACAACAATAATAGGCTTTAGCTGCTGTTTTCAATTCCCTCTTCATCTGTGGGACCTAGAGCTTTCCTTTATTTACTATAAGTAAATAATGGAGTCCTGGTGTGGCACTGTGGGCTAATGCATCAGACTGCAAAGCCATTTGAACTGCAAGGTTGGTGGTTCAAGCTCACAAGCTGCTCCTCGGAAACTCTATATAGGGTCATTTGGGTTGGAACCAACTTCACAGCACTTAACAACAACAAGCTAAATAATGAAAATAATAGTTACTAAATTTTGCATGTTTTTACACTGGTAATATTTTCCTGGTATTTAAGTCTATTGCATTTTCTTAGTGCTGAAATTATAATGCATTCATAAAAAAAACATTGCTTTTAATCACTGTATTAAACATTATTTATAACTTCTAGCCTTATAATAGTATCATGTTGGATGTCATTGTTAAATAGATTTGAAGTAAAGGATATAAATAGTAATACCAGTAAACTTAGGAGAGCAGTTGCTTCATAGGTTAAGCACTGGACTGCAAACCATAAGGCCTGCAGTTTGAGCCCGCCAGTCACTCAGCAGGAGAAAGATGTTTATCTTGCTGTTGTAAATGTCTCTGCTCTTGAAAAGATTTAAAAGTCTTGGAAACCCTATGCATGGTAGAAACCAGCTCCATGGCACTTAACAACAACATCAGTAATTTAAAGCAGTTTTAAATATGTTAAATAAATATGTCAATAAAACTGGATGAGAAATTATTAAGATACAACTATATTAAAATTTTTATCAGAAAAATTGGAGATTATTTATCTTTACATGTATATTCATCAAATACTGTTTTTTATATTACTTCTTTGAGAGAAATGCAATTCTTTTGATTGAGTCAATGAAAGCTTTTTTCACTTGCTTATTTCTTAGGGTGTAAATAAATGGGTTCAACATAGGTGATATAGAAGATATGAGCAAATACACACCTTTATTAAGCGCCACCTCTTCCTTTGTTGATGGTTTGACATACATGAAGATGCAGCTGCCATAGGTAATAGAAACCACAATCATGTGGGACGAACAGGTGGAAAAGGCTTTTTTCCTTTGCTGAACAGAAGGAAATCTTAGAATGGTCATGATGATATAAATATAGGATAGAAGTACACACAAAAGGGTCATGATGAAAGTCAACACAGCACACACTAAAATAACTTTCTCTATAAGCCACGTGTCAGAGCATGAGATCTTTAGGAGGGGGGTGGCATCACAGAAAAAATGATCGATGACATTAGAGTCACAGAATTCCAGGCTTAGACCAAGGCTAAGTGGAGGGATTATGATTAACAAACCAACCGTCCAACAACTGATGAGAAGCCTGTTGCAGACTCTGTTGCTCATGATAGTCATGTAATGCAAGGGTTTACAGATAGCCACGTAGCGGTCAAAGGACATTGTGGCCAGGAGAAAAAATTCCGTTATGCCAAAAAGGTAAGTAAAAAATATTTGAATAGCACAAGCATTATAGGTAATGATTTTGTCACCAGTTGATATGTTGTACAAAAATCTAGGAATGCAAGCAGTTGTGAATGAGATTTCTAAGAAGGAGAAATTTTGTAGAAAAAAGTACATGGCTGTTCTAAGATGGCTATCTATGAGGGTGAGGAGGATAATGGTCAGGTTTCCAGTCACACTCAACAGGTAGGTAAGAAACAGAAAGATGAAAACTAGAACCTTCAGTTGTGGGTCATCAGTCAGTCCCAGCAAGATGAATGTTGTTATTGTACAATTTCTCATCATGGCTTCCTGACTTTTTTCTCGTCTGTATAAAAAATTCAGAAACACTTAAAGAAGTGAAATCAATAATCAGCTCTCAATAGTAGTTAAGCAAGCCAAGGAAATGAACACGACCATCTTAAAGTGATCACTTTCTCTATGTGATCATATAATTTTAAATTGTATACATATAAGTGGTAAATATCTTTTCATGTTTGCTGTATTTTCTAACAGAATAATTTTCTTTGTTCATGATTCTCTTTTCTTATTGTACTATCAATGAGTTCTGAAAGCCTTTGATAAATATTTTATGAGATTTTTAAATTCCAAGGTTACTTGTTATTTTTTGTATGTTTTCTTGAAATTATAGAGTTTTGCACAAGGTACAACCATAGTAGATGAAACTGAGATGATGTGCTGAAGGAAATCTTTGCAACCTAACTATTGTCTCATTATCTCAAGTCATGACCTCTTAGGGCATCTCTGAGATACTAAACTCAATCACTCACATACCTGTCAGTATTAAGTGTTCTAAAAATCTTAGGATATATATATATTTTTTTCTTTTCATTATAGTAGTACATCCATGATACTCAGGTTTTTTTTTTTTTTTTAGTCCTTACAAATTAGGAATTGAAAAAGCAATTCACCTTAATGTGTAACTGGCTCATTTTTGTTTATCTTAACATGCAAATGAATAATGAGAAGAATATCAAATGAGACAATGACATTATCTACGTGAACTTCTTTTACTTGAGATTGATAGTCCTATTTATGTGTGCATCTTTTTGTTGTTATTGTCAAGCTATAATTTAAGGTAAGGTATGTTTTTCTTTCCTTTGTATAAAACACTATTTATATTAACTAATATATAAAAAAGAACACATCCACATTTGTATCCATCTAAGTATAATTCAAGGAGTCCTGGTGTGGCGCTGTGGGTTAATGCGCCAGACTGCAAAGCCATTTGAGCTGCAAGGTCAGCAGTTCAAGTTCACCAGCTGCTCCTTGGAAACCCTACTATATAGGGTCACTATGGGTCGGAACCGACTCTACAGCACTTCACAACAAGTATAAATCAAACAACATATTTCACTCTGCAAATGTTCTACAAAAGAGTCTTTAAAGTGTTACAAAAACAACAACAGAAAAGCAAAGATATCACCTTGAGGACTAAGCACTTGACCTAAGTCATGGTGTTTTCAATTGCCTCAATTGCATACAAAGTTGAACATTGAATAAGGGAGACTAAAGAAGAATTGACACATTTTATTTAAGGCAAAGAAGAATTGCATATGCCATGGACTACTAGAAGAACTAACAAATCTGTCTTGGAAGAATTAAAGCCAGTATGCTCCACAGAAGCAAGGATGGGGAGACTTCAACCCGTGTACTCTTGATATGTTAACAGAAAGAATCAGTCCCTGGAGAAAGATATCATGCTTGGTAAAGTACAGGATCAGTAAAAAAGAGGAAGACTGAGTGAGATGGATTTATACAGTGACTGTAGCGATGGGCACAAGATTTGTATGTATGCACATGATTGGGCAATATTTCTTTTTGTTGTGCAGAGGGTCTACTCAAGTGTGTCAAACAACAACAATAACAAAATTATAATACAATTTCAAAATGATGTGTAAATAAATTTTTGTTTCATTACAGAATGGGGAAACTGGCACTAACAACTATTATTTTATAAAGGCAAATATATTTTTACATAGAATTATATGACCATTTATTACAAAGACAATTGAAAAGGAAAACTTTACTTACTCTTATGGTAGGCAATCATTACTTCAGAGTGGTTGTCTAACAAACCTAGTTTTTAAGGTTAAAATTTATCTGTGGCTTTCTAGTCTATTGTTCATAATTCTAATCTATATTCACATGAGGCCTTGGAAATACATGGACCTCTCTCTTATTAATCACTAAAATTTTAAAGATATTCTTCACAAAGGACTTTAATTATAAACCTATGAAGTACTTTCTTATACTGTCTATATCTGAAAATGAGAACCGGTTCTGAGTATTGAGAATTATCATGAATTCTCTAAGATTATGGTGGTGGTGGTTATGTGCCGTGGAGTCAGTTCTAACTCTGAGATTATAAAGGTGTTGATATGCTGATTTCCCTGGGTTGTTCAAGGTTTATGCAGGTTTGCTATTTGTTTTGGTTAGTAAACCTGTAGCTAAAGGAATAAAATTGTTCTTGGCGTCTCAGTTCGAAAAATCACTGTGGAATCTGTTCTGGAACATCTTGGCAAAATGCCTAAAACACAGTGTGGGATTGGTATTCTCAGAGGACTGAAGTTAAAACAGCTTAGAAATTAAAACAGAGACAATAAGAATCAGATGAGTCAGTATAATTAATTTTGATTTATGTTTATACCACCTAAAGCAGTTTGAAGATCAAAGAATCCTCACTTACTCTTGTGTTTACCTATTATTTGAAAAAATAAAATTCTTTTATCAGTCAGATAAAATGTGTATAATCTTATAGTTTAGGGATAACTATTAAATTTTTGAAAAAGACCCTTTCAGGTTATAATTCAACAAATATATTTCTATGTATTGTATGTAACAACTAGAAACACTTGAACAAAAGGCCTACTACATACAATTGTGAATAAACTGTCTTGCTGTTGTTACTGGTTGCCATCAAGATGATTGGGACTGATGACAACCTCAGGAGTGCAAAGTAGAACTGTACCAGTGGATTTGGAAAGCTGTCACATTTCAAAACAGATTGTCAGACCTCACCCTCAAGGCTTCTCGGGTTGGGCTTCAGGGCCACTCTATTAGTTTGTTTGTTGTTGTTAGGTGTCATCAAGTCGGTATCGACCCATAGTGACCTTATGCACAGCAGAACGAAACACTGCTGGATCCTAACTCAACCTCATTACTGTTGCCACGCTTGAGTCCATCGATGCTCCCTCTTGGCCAATCCATCTCGCTGGAGGTCTTCCTCTTTTTCTCTGACCCTCCACCTTACCAAACATGATAGCCTTCTCCAGCGACTGGTCCCTGCTCACAATATGTCTGAAGTATGAGAGATGAAGTTTGGCTGTCATAGCCTCCAAGGAGCACTCTGGCTGCACTTCTTCCAAAATGGATCTATTGGTTCTTTTGGCAGCCCATGGCACTTTCAATATTCTCCTCCAACACCATAACTCAAAAGCATCAATTCTTCTACAGTCTTCCTTATTCACTGTCCAGCTTTCACATGCATATGAGGTTATTGAAAATACCATGGCTTTTGTCAGGCACACCTTAGTCCTCAAAATGACATCTTTGCTGGTGAACACTTTAAAGAGACAACCACGTAGTTGTCAGCTTCAAAGTGGCCGAACCAGTCCATTTCAGCTTACTAATGCCTAAGATATCAATGTTTATGAGCGCTTAAATATTTGCACCATCAACGTATGTTGTTGTCATTTATTGCCGTTGAGTCACTACTAACTCATACGATCCTTTGTTGGGTTTCAGAGGAGTGGTTGGTGTGTTTGAATCACTGACCTTGCGAATAATTGTCCAGTGTTTATCCTATAGCACCACACTAAGACTATCAAGGTATGTTGTTGTTGTTAAGTGCCATTGAGTTAATTCTGACCCATATTGGCCCTTTATAAGGTTTCTGAGGAGCTCCTGGTGAGCTTGAACCTCCAACCTTGCAGTTCAAACCAACCTTGCAGTCCAGCATATTAACCCACAGCGCCATATCAGGACTCTGACTGTCGCATTTTTTTCGCTGGTGACTTTCACTCTCGGGGTGTCTAAAGACTTAGTTCCACCACGTCACCGTTTCTCAGTCCTCCAATGAGCATTCACTTGTTTTTATGTGCCGTAGAGTCGGTTCTGACTCATAGCGACCCTGTACAGGATTTCTGAGACTATAAATCTTTACGGGAGCAGAAAGCCTCATCTTTCTCCCATGGAACAGCTGGTGGTTTCGAACTGCTGACCGTGAGAGTAGCAGCCGGATTCATAACAACTATGCTACCAGAGCTCCGTAGAAGCTCTTTTTGGCAAAACGAAAATATACTTCAGAAAGAAATGTGGGCTTGTCTGTGTGAGTGGAGAAGACCTGGTAGAATTGGGGAGCATAGATTAAGTCAAAGCTACTGCAAAGTCAGTGTGAATCACAAGGTCAGAGGTTCAAGCTCATCAGTTGCTCCTCAGAAGCCCTATACAGAGTAGCTATGGGTTGGGGCCAATTTGATGGCACTTCACAACAGCAGTGGAAAATGGGGATAAAAATATATGCAAGTAAATAAAATCACAGCTAGCCATGCATTCATTACTAATCATAACATATAATACACTGAGAGGTATAACTAACTCAACTATCAGTATCTGAGTATTGAGAAAAGCAGCTTTCTGAAACTCAGTTTCCCCATAATGTCTTAGAAACCATATGTGCATGTGTGTGGGGGAGTGGTTTGCATTTCTTTGATCTCTTTTAAGGAATTATCAGAAATATATTAAATGGTACATTCTTAAATCTTAGTCAATGATAACTATGATCATCATTGTTTTTAATACATGTTTTCCAGGACACTGATATTAAATATTAATTTCTATCTCTAATTTGTAGTAAGTTACATTATGCTATTCTTTTCTATTTAGTTTGTAGTCTAAAGTATGCAGTTATTTTTATCTCTTTTAGCCTTTTCCAGTTTAAATAGGAGTTATCCTTTCTGTTATTTATTTTACTATAGATGCTGTTGATTTTACTAATGTTTATTTTTTCAGTGATCAAAATGGACTATAAGATACTATTTTAAATCAGAAATTGTAATATGTGGCATGTACTCTGAGGGACGGAGGAAGCATGGGTAAAATACCCATAGAAATATTATCTCTTTAAGTGCAGAACGAAATGAAAAACATTTCTAGAAGAGGTGGTAGTGGTGGTGGTTGTATGCTGTCTATTCAATTTCAGCTCATAGCGACCCATAATAGGGTTTCCAAGGCTGCATATCTTTACAGGAGCAGAAAATCATCTTTCTTCCATGCACTGGCTGGTGGATCTAAACTGTTAACCTTGCTGTTAGCAGCTCAGTTCATAACCCACTTCTCTACCATGGTTAACAATTCCTATTCCAAAGGGAAGATATGAATAACACACAAAAATTGATTCTGCTGTGATGCTACCTGTATCAATTTTTTGTGTGTTATTCACAACTTCCCTTTTTTTGAGATTCGATATCCCATTGATTAGTTGATTTTATTAATCCTTTCAAAGAACCAACATCATGTCTTGTTGATTCTTCTTATTATTTTTCTGTTTCCTGTTTTGTTTATTGGTATCTAATATTTACCATTTATTTTCTTCTGGTGGCAGTGGGCTTATTTTGCTGCTCTTTTACTAATTCTTGATGTTGTTAGGTTAATGTGTTGATTTGGGTTCTTTCTTCTTTTGAGATGTATGTATTTATTGCTATAAATTGCCCTCTAAGAACTGCTTTAACTGTGTCTTGTAGGTTTGGGAATGTTGTATTTCATTCTCATTTGATTCAAGAATATTTTTTATTTCATTTTTAAATTTTTCTCTATCATCCAGTAGCTTTTGAGCAGGGTATTATTCAATTTATTGATTTCTAATTTTATATCAATATGATTTGAGAATATTCTTTGCACTATTTCAGTGTTTTAAAGTTTATTGAGGCTTGCTTTGCTGTGTAACATATGGTCTATTCTAGAGAATGCTGCATATGCACTGGAAAAGGATGAATATAGTGGTGTTATTGGGTTGAGTGTTCTGTATAAGTCTATGAGGTTAAGTTGTTTAATGGTGTACTAAAATCTGCTGCTATTAGTGTAGGACTTTTTCTTTCTTCAGATCTATTAAGAGTTTGATTTGTGTGCCTTTTACAGGGAGTATACTATGTTTCTTATTGTTATGTCCTCTTGTTCAATTGACCTTTTAACCATGAAATAATGTCCTTCTTTGGCCCTAATGCTGGTTATTTGCATTAGTGTCTATTTTACCAGAGACTGATATTGCCACTCCTGCTCATTTTTTATAGCCTTTGCTTTATGTATTTTTTTCCAGCCTTTGTTTTTCAGTCTATTATTCTGTGTGTCTTGAGGACAGCATATTAAAGGATCCTGTTTTCTTACGAATTATGCTACTCTGTTTCTTGACTGCTGTATTTAATCCATTGACATTCAGTGTAATTATCAGGTATGAATTGACTGCCATCAGTGTTGTTTTTTGGTAGTACTACTGGATTCTTTGTTCCATATGTTTTTCTGTGCTGAGTTCATTTGGTGTGTGTGCTTTCTTATAATTTCTTCATTGCTGTTGTTTTAATGTTTACTAAATCTTTATGGTTTTCCTTTTTCTTGTTTTAATGTGCAGGTGTATTAAATTTCTATGAGGTCACCCTGCAGTTTGTTAATTTCCCCCTAGTTTAAAGCAGTCTGTTTTATCTTTAAATTTACTTGGCATCCTCACCAGTTGTTAAGTTCTATAACTGCACTTTTCGCTCTTTTTACTTTGCAGCTGTCTTTATTATAAATTGATATCTCTGGTTCTTATGTTCAGTCCTGTAGGTTTATTTTGCTTTACTTCTATATCATTGGAGATCTGGTGTGGTGCTATAGGGTAACCACTTGACCACAAGGTTCATTTGAACCTCAAGGTTGGTGGTTCAAACTCACCATTCCTTCATGGAGAACCCTACACAGGATCACTGTGATTTGGAACTGACTTGATGGCACTTAACAACAATAACAATATCAAAGGAGCCCTGGTAGGGTAGTGGATTATTACCTGGACTGCTAAATGCAAGGGTAGTATTTTGTATCTATCAGTCACTCCATGGAAGAAAGATGAGGTTTTCTGCTCACATGAAGATTTACAACTTCAGATATCCTATACAGGGTCGCTATGAGTTGCAACCAGTTCAGTGGCCACAACTAACCAACCAACTTCTATATCTGGGTTAAGTTTTGGGTGGTATTGCTGTGGTATGTAAATGTTGGGTTGTTGTCTACTGTTGTCGATTCTCAGACCAAAGAACCTCCTTTACTTTTTTTGATAAAATTGATCTGGTTATCACAAATTTCTTTAATTTCTGTTTATCTGAAAATGTCCTAAAATTGCCATTATATTTGAGGTACAGATTTGCTGGGTACATGATCCTTGATTGGTAACTACTTATTTCAGAGTCATTGTTCCATGGTTTCTGCTGAAAAATCAGAGCTTAGTCTTACTGGCTCTCTTTGTAGGTAATTTGATTTTTTCCCAAGCTTCATTCAGGATTTTTTCCTTGACTTTGACTTTAGAGTCTGATTATGATATACCTTGATCATTTTCTTTTGGGATCTATCCTGCGTGGAGTTTCTTCAGCAGTTTGAATGCTTATCTTCTTGTTCTTCATAATGTTAGGGAAGTTTTCTTCCAACAACTGCTTGACTATTTCTTGTGTGATTTTCTTTGTCTTTGCCTGTTTAAAAATTGTAATTATCTGTACGTCATTCCTTTTCATGGCGTCCCACATAAGTATTGACTTTCTTTGGATTTTTGCTTACCTTTTATAATTGTTCTTCTAGCATACTAATTTAAAAAGATTTGTCTTCAAGTTCACATATTCAGGCTTCCATTGATTTAACTCTACTCCTTTTTCCTCTCACTAAATCATCCATTTATAAAATCATAGCTTAATATTCTAGTTTTCTGTTTGCAGAATTTGTATTGTCCCCAATATTTTATCTATTTTGTTTGTTCATTCTTGTAGTGTTTTCTTGAATTCTTCTTGCTTTCTTCAACCTTCTCTCAGTCTATTGAAGGTACCTAAATATCATTATTTTGAATGATTTCTCAGGTGATTCCAATGCCTTTTTCTTCCTCACACATGTTTTCTGTCTTCCTCTTGGTTGGTCACTTGTTTGAGCTGTTCTCTCTTATTTCTTCATGTGAACAAAAATTGTCTGTTGTCTCTGAGTCCTTGCATGTTGTTGTATTTGTATTTAATTGATGATGTATGTTGTGTGTCTTTAGGTAGTTAGCAACTGCCTCTTGGCAGGTATGATTAGAGAATGGATGCTTGTACACAGTTCATTGTTTACTCCTTACATAGATCAGTTTAGTGTGACTTTGGCTTTTATTGGCTAGTATTGGCTCTTTCCCAGTGGGTGGAGCTGCAGACCATATGGTTGAGTCTGGGTTGTATAGCCATGGTTTCTGTCTCTTGTTGAGTGGGGCAAGAAGAGAAAACACAGACATAAGAGAAAAATAAACAAAAAACAACCCATCATGCAAACAAATGTAAGAAAGAAGAAAATAATGCAGAAGAAAACAGAAAAATGAAAACAAAACAGGCAGCATCTTGAGAAAAATAATATAGTAACAAAAAAGAGAAAAAGTGAGCGAGAACAAAAAAATGGGAAGAGAAAAACAGAAAGAGGGATGGATAAAAGAGAAAGAGACTGGAGAGTACTAAAGGAAAATACATAGCAAAAAATAAAAAAGAAAGAAAGGAAAGCAATAATCAGGGGGAAGAAAAATGGTAGAAAAGAAGAAACACTGAAAGTGAAGGTTGATATTGTTGTTAGGTGCCTTTGAGTCAGTTCTGACTCATAAAAACCCTATGTGCAACAGGATGAAACATTAACTGGTCCTTTACCATCCTCACAATTGCTGTGTTTGAGACCATTGCTGCTGTCACTATGCCAATCTATCTGGTTGGGGATCTTCCTCTTTTTTGCTAACCATCACATTACCAAGATGTCCTTTTCCAGGAACTGGAACCTCTTGATGACATTTCTGAAGTCTGAGCTATCATGGCTTCTAAGGAGCCTTCTGGCTGCATTCCGGCAGTCCATGGTACTTTCAGTATTCTTTTCCAACACATTATTCAAATGCATAAATTCTTTTACGGTTTTCTTTATGCATTGTCCAAATTTCACAGGCATATGAGACTGTTGAAAATACCAGGGTTTGGGTCAGGAGTACTTTAGTTTAGTTCAAGACATTGTCATCTTTGGTATTAAACAATGTTGTAAATCTTGTATAGCAGATTTGCCTGATGCAATATGTCATTTGATTTTTTGACTGCTGCTTTTATGAGAGTTGATTGTGGATCCAAGCAAAATGAAGTCTTTGGCAACTGCAATTGTTTCCACATTAGTCTTGATGTGACTTATTGGTCCAGTTGTGATGATTTTTGCTTCCTTTACATTGAAGTCAATCCATGTTGAAGGTTGTAGTTTCTGATTTTCACCAGCAAGTATTTTAAGTCCTCTTTACTTTCAACAAGCAAGACTGTATCATCTCTACAACATCAGACATTCGGCTATTCTCCGTGACCCGCATGGAGAGATTAAACCTCAGTAGGGGTGATGGGAGATTAGAATAAAAAGGAAGACACAAGACACAAAGGAAAATAAGCAGTAGACCACCGGCTCAGCCACTCCCAACACATTCTCCATATTACAGGTTGCTGATGAGTCTTCTTCCAATCCTGATGAGACAATTCTTTTTCACATAATCCAGCTTTTGGATTATTTGTTCAGCACAGAGATTGAATAAATATAGTGAAAGAATACCACATTGTCACAAGCCTTTCCTAATTTTAAACTATTCAGTGTCTTCTTGTTCTGATTGAATGACTGCCTCTTGGTCATTGTGCAGATTCCTCATAAGTAAAATTAAGTATTTTGGATTACCTATTTTTCATAATGTTATATCCATAGTTTGTTATTATCCAAACAGTTGAATGTCTTTGTATAGTCAATAAAACACAAGCAAACATCTTTCTTATAGTCTCTGCTTTCAGTCAAGACCCATGTGACATCAACAATGATATTTGCAGTTCTATGTCCTCTTCTGAATCTGGCTTAATTTCTGGCAGTTCCCTGTCAGTGTACTGTTGCGGCTGTTTTCTTTATTATTTTTTTTAAATTATCTTCAGCACAGTTTTATTTGAAAGTGATATTACTGATATTCTCTGATTATTTCAGCTTTCCTTTGGGCCACCTCTCTTTGAAATGGGCACAAATATGGATATCTTCCAGTCAGTTGACCAGATAATTATCTTCTTGGCATAAATAAATGAGCACCACCAGTGCTGCATCAGTTTGTTGAAAGATTTAAATTTATATTCCATCTGTTCTTGGAGCCTTGTTTTTCACCAATGTCTT
Source organism: Chrysochloris asiatica (assembly GCF_000296735.1). Classification (NCBI taxonomy): domain Eukaryota; kingdom Metazoa; phylum Chordata; class Mammalia; order Afrosoricida; family Chrysochloridae; genus Chrysochloris; species Chrysochloris asiatica. The sequence continues at coordinate 703,160 of NW_006408551.1, read as the reverse complement.
CAGTTCTGCTTGGACTTCCTCCCTCAGTACCATTGGTTCTTGATCATATACTATGTCTTGAAATGGTTGAACATAGACCATTTATATTTAGTACAGTGACTTTTTGTTTTCCTTCCAACTTATTCTGATGCTTTCTGCATCATTCAGTATTTTGTTCATTGTTATTGTTGCTGTTACATGCCACCAAGTCAGTACCTATTCATAGCAACTTTATGCACAACAGAATGAAACACTGACCAGTCCTGCACCAATCTCACAATGGTTGCTATGCTTGAGCCCATTGCTGCTGCCATTGTGCCAATGAATCTTGTTGGGGTTCTTCCTCTTTTGGGCTGACCTTCCACTTTACCAAGCATGATGTCCTTCTGCAGGGACTTGGTTTTTTCCATAGAAATTTTCAATATTGCAAGTCGAAGCTTGGATTTTTCTTCAATTCTTTCTGCTTGGGAAATGCTGAGTGTGTTATTCCATTTGGGTTTTCTAACTTCAGGTCTTTATACAATTCATTGTATTAGTTGACTTTGTCTTTTTGAACTGCCCTTTAAAATTTCTGTTCAGCACTTTTAAGTCATCGTTTCATTGTTTCTTCCATTTGATTTAGCATCTCTATACTGGAGAGCAAGTTTCAGCGTCTCTTCTGACATCCATTTTCATCTTGTCTTTCCTTCCTGTCTTTTTAATGACCTTTTGCTTTCTTCCTGTTTAATGTTCTTGATATCTTCCCACAGTTCTTCTTGTCTTTGGTCATAAGAGTATAATGCATAAAATCTGTTTTTGACATGGTTTTTAAAATCAGGTAGTATATGTTCAAAGTTATATTTGGCTTTTGTGGACTTGTTTGATCATCTTAAGCTTTTGTCTGAATTTGCATATCTGCAATGATAATCTGTTACATAGACCTTCATTTGGGGATGGAGCAGAATTCAAAATGAGGAGAAACAGCTACGAATACCCATTTATAATTGAAACATGGAATGTACAAACTTTGAATCCAGGAAAATTAGAAGTTGTGAAAACTGAAATTAAACACAAAAAGATCAATATCCTAGGTATTATTGAACTCAAATGGATTGTAATGGTCATTTTGAATCTGACAATCATATGGTTTACTATGCTGGGAACAACAAATTCAAGAGGAATGGCATAGCATTCATCATCAAAAATAACATTTCAAGATCTATTTTGAAGTACAACATTGTCTGCTATAGGATAATATCCATGTGTTTACATGAAGACCAGTTAATATCACTCTTGTTCAAATTTATGCACCTAAAATTGCCACAGAGATAAAAACTACTCGAATTCCAAATGCAATGCACCGAGGGACCTACGGGAGACCACAGTCAAGCATGGCTGAGGTCTCGAACGATAGTCCTCATGGGTTTTTATTGAAGCGGGCAAACAGGAGCAAGGGAAGATGTGAGAAAGTGGAATTGCATTCCTTCTGAGTAGGGAGTGGAGGGGAAGGGACATGCTGACCTTAACAAGAAGTTTTTTTGTGCATTCTGCAAGATTAACTGCAGGTGCTGTCAAACTGTGTCCACTGTATCCAGCACATATTGTTTTCAGTATGGACACCAGCATGCTCTCTGGTTTTCAACAGAAAACCACCCCACTGGCTGTTGCCTGAAACCCTGGTTATGGCCTAATTCCAAGAATCCCTACATAACACTAAGGACATTGATGATGAAATTGAAAAATTCTATTAAATCCTTCAGTATGAAATTGATAAAAAATGAAATCAAGATGCATTAATAATTATTGGTGATTGGAATGCAATGTTGGAATCAAAGAAGAAAGATCAAAGGATCAGTAGTTGCAAAATATGGCCCAGGTGATAGAAATTATGTTGGAGATAGCACTATATAATTTTATAAGACCAATGATTTACTCAGTGCCCAAAGCTTAGTTGGGGATAGCTGGTCAAGAGAGTTATCACAAGTCTAGACCTGGTCAGTAGTGTCTCTACAAGTCTGGTCAGGGATTACCTGAATCCAGGGCCAGAGTTGGGGCAGACAGCACCCAACTCACATTGCTGTGGTTCACAACTGCATGGGTCACCACTTTGTGGCTCTGAGCACCTGGAGAACAAGAATTCACTGGGGTGGATGTGGGTCATGGTTGGCCATGCCTCAGGTCACTAGGGTAATATGGGGAACAAGAAAATAATCACACCTGTCTTGCCATCTCTGCACTGTCAAGTTACATGTTCTTCCAAAGTCACTTGCAAAAGTTCAAGATGGCTGTACTGCATCTTGCTTGCCAACACATCGCACTTATCTCCTTTTTCTTATAACATTTCTTCAGCTTCTTCTCCCAGTGAAGGCTAGTCCGGGGCTGGTGAATACCGGCTTTGCCAGTCTTACTTGCTGCCAGTCATTTATATGCTCTGTACTTCCAAGTTCCTGTCTGCTTCCAAAAGCCACTCACAAAACATCAAGATAGCCAAACAGCTGACATGGTACACCTGCTGGTCTCCTTTTTTGCCACGTCTGTTCATCTTCTTCTCCTAGTAAACATTCAATCCACTTCTCTATAACTTCATCAGAAACTCAGGGTTCCATGACCATCTGCTTCATTGTTGTTTTCATTTTTATATTCTGTTGTATAATCTGATTTTCTATATGTATTCAGATTTCATTATATTAGAATGTGTTCTTTTCTGTGTGCATAGAATGCTAGTTTTATGATCACATCTCAATATCTGTTTCATGCTTGCCCCTCTTTGTCCTAAAAAAGACTATTTCATTTTCCACTTTATTGTAAATTTCCATTGAAAATGCTAGCTTAAGTTCATTCACATGCTAATAATTCCTTTGGTAATATTATGCACAGTTTACAGTTTTCAGATTTTTAAAAAAAGTACTCTTGCAGTTTATCTTACTATTTCTTGAGAATAGTGGTGAAAAATATATGGGTAAAAATTAAGCATGTGGGTGTGTTTGTCTGCAAAATTGGTGGTTACGAATCGGGCTGTGAACCTTAAGGTCAGTGGTTCGAAACTACCAGCTGCTCCGCGGGAGAAAGATGAGGCTTTCTACTCCCATAAAGATTTACACCCTCGGAAACCCTGTACAGGGTGGCTATGAGTCGGAACCGACTCGACGGCACTTAACAACAACAACAAGTTTGGAGTAAGATCTGATTTGTTTCCATGGAAAATCTCTTAGTGAGAGATGTCACCTAGAACAAATGTTTCATAAAGAGGGAACATAATGAACAAGTTAGAATATGTTTTAGTTGCAAGGTCAATAAGGTTTGGACACTTAATCTGAGTATGAATTTAAAGATTTAAAATAGATTAGAAATATGATGCTCATTAATCCAATGTGTGGAGACCTGGTGTGACTCTTCAGGATAGGCACTCAACTGCAAGGTCAGTTTGAATCACAAAGTTAGCAGTTCAAACTCACCAAATACTACTTGGAAACTCTATGCAGGGTCACTGTGAGATGGAACAGACTCGTTGGCATTTAATAGCAACAATAATTCCAATATGGAATACCTGGTATTGTATGGTGATGTAGAATAAAGCAGTGGACCACAAGCTCACCTTAACCACAAGGTCAGCAGTTCAAACTCACCAGCCATTCCTTGGAAACCCTATATAGGATCACTATAAGTTGGAACATACTAAACAGCACTTACCAAAGAAAACAAATTCCAAAGTTTCTTAGTTTTTTTGTGATTAAACAATTTCCTCACAATATATTGTATATCAACACCTTTTCAAAATAAAGTGACAATGGATTATCAACAAATCAGTATAAAGACTTAAAATTAAAACTTAAAATTAGTTCTGAAAGCTTATTATCAAGTTCTATACTCATACAATCAAATACCGTAAAACACTTTACTGATCTGTTCTGGTTCTTTAACCATGACACCAAACTTCCCTGATAACTTAAATTCACAATTTTAATATCTTCCTTTTTCTCTGAGAGAAATGCAACTCTTTAGATTAAATCATTCTAAACTTGTTTCAAATGAAAGCTATTGCCACAGAGTCAATGTTGACACTTAGTGGCACTGTAGTTCAGAGTTGAAATGGCCTATTATATTTTCAAGTTTACAAATCTTTACAGAATCACTGTGTGGCTCTGTAGAAATGTTTTCTAAATGATGTTACTTAAACCTTCTACACATACTTCCCATTTAAAAATTAAAAATTGAATTTCCAAATGGCAAGGAAGTCAGGTAGATTTCAAGATAAAACAGACTGCTTTAAGCATAAGAAAAGCACAAAGTCAAAACTGTCAAATTATTGACTCATGATGAAAGTTTGGATTCTATCTAATCTAATTTTAACCTAATGATTAAACTTTTTTTTTTTTTTTTTTTTCTGGAAAATATTGTCTGAACAACATCTGTAAAAGTTACTCTGAGTTAAGAAATAAGAGTGAAAATGGAAGCCCACATCCTGATCACATCTACCTGGAGGCAATCAGAAGGCATAAAAAAATACTAAAATCTATACTCAATTAAGCATTAAGGCCACAGATAAACACTAAACATGTTCAAGAAGCAAACGCAGATGACCATATCAGCACATGTCCAAAAACAAAATAGTTTATCAGAGACAAATGACCTAAAGGTAGGCCTGAGCTCCATCTGGAAGGATGGCAGGCCTTGGAAATGCCTGAGAAGGAATTCAGAAAAGTGAATATAAAATGTTTCAAAACTTTACAATGGAGTTGAGAAAAATAAGGAAGAAGTCAGGAAAGCATTACAGGACCACTCAAATAAGAGAGATACAACAATGGAAACAATTCAAAACTACAGAAAGAGGTCCAAACAATCAATAATAGAATATCAGTAATAGGCAATACACTGAAAAGGCAAAGAAGTAGAATTGAAGAGATGGAAGGCAGAACCAGAGAGCAGGAAGACAAATATCTCAATACCACTAAGATTGTTGTTGTTGTTGTTAAATGCTGTTGAGTCGGTTCCAACCCATAACGACCCTGTACAGGGTTACCAAGGGTGTAAATCTTTACGGAAGTAGAAAGCCTCATCTTTCTCCTGCGGAGCAGCTGGTAGTTTCAAACCGCTGACCTTAAGGTTCGCAGTCAAATTCGTAACCACTACGCTACCACTAAGATAGATGAGCAAAAAGAAAAAAGGATAAAAAATTCAGAAGAAGGTCTAAGATTCATGAAGAAGAAAAACTTAAGAATTATTGGCATTGCAGAACAAGAAGAATCATACAAGTCCACAGAGGAAATAGTTGAAGAACTGATGGAAGAAGTTTTCCCTAACATCCTGAAAATTGAAAAGAGAAACATTCCAGAAGCTCAACAAACCACAAGAAGGATAGATCCCCCCCAAAAATCACTGAGACATATCAATATCAAGCTTTCCAAAATGAAAGATAAGGAGACACTCCTGAAAGCAGCTAGGGAAAACAGAAGTGTTATATACAAAGACAAGCAAGTTAGATTAAGCTCAGATCTCTCAGCAGAAATCATGCAAGCAAGAAGGCAAAGGGGAGACATATATAAATCCCTGAAAGAAAAAAACTGCCAACCAGGAATCCTTTATCCAGCAAAGCTATCAGCCAAATATGATGGTGTAAGCAAAACATTCTAGGAAAAACAGAAGCTAAGAGATTTTTCCAAAGCAGACTCTGCACTACAAAACATCCTAAAGGGAGTTCTGTGAACTGAGAACCAACAAAAACAGATAACAACCAAAGATTGACATACGTGGCAGCACCTCCCAGAACTAAATTGACAGAAGGAAGAGTCGAGAACAGACAAAACTATAAGAACAAATGCAGAGAATCTGGGAGCTCAGTCTATGATCAAAACAATTATAATATAAAAGAAGGTAAACACATAGGAACAGAGATCCAGATGGTGAGAAGGTCAGGTAGATTACAGGACAAAAAAGACAGCGTTTAATGGAGGGAAAAGTTAATGAACTATAAGATAACCTAAAAGAAAATTAACACTTCACAACATAAGAAGAAAATGGAAATATTAAAACTATGAGGAAAGTCACAAGAAAGAACACAAAAAGCATGAAATCAGCAAAGGAAGACACACAGAACATAGAAAGCAGCAACACCAAACACAAAAAAACATAATGGCTGCAATTAATCCAGCTCTATCTATAATTACACTGAATGTAAATGGATTAAATGCACCAGTAAAGACACAGAGGGTGGCAGAATTGAAAAGAAAATAAGATCCTTCAATATGCTGTCTGCAAGAGACACATCTCACACACCAAGACAAAAACAGATTAAAAGTCAAAGGATGTAAAAAAATGTACCAAGCTAATTGCAATCACAAGCAAACAGGAGTGGCAATACTAATCTCTGATAAAATAAACTTTAAGGAAAACCAGCATAATAGATAAAGATGGACATTATCTCATGATTAAAGGGACAATTGAACAAGATGACATAGCATAATAAATACCTAAGCTCCCAATGAAAAAGCTCCAAAATACATAAAGCAAACTTAAATAGATTTGAAGAAATAGATGAAACTACAATAATAGTGGGTGATTATAATACAATGCTTTCAAAAATGGATAGAAAAACTGAAAGTAACTTGACAAAGTTACAGAAGAACTCAACAATACTATCAGCCAACTGGACCTCTTAGATGTGTACAGAGCATTCAGCCCAACAACAGCAAAATACACATTGTTTTCCAGTGCACATGGAACATTCTACAAAACAGACCAGGTCTTAAGCCACAAAACAAGACTACATAAATTTACAAATATCGAAATACTACAAAGCATCTTCTCAGATCACAATGCTATCAAATTAGAAATCAACAACAGGAAGACCAAGGAATAAAAGTCAAATACATGGAAACTGAATAACACACAGCTGAAAAATGACTGGGTAGTAGAAGAAATTAAACGTGAACTCACAAAATTCCTAGACACAAATGAGAATGAAAACACAACATACCAAAATCTGTGTGACAAGGCGAAAGTGGTGCTAAGAGGACAATTTGTTGGAATAAATGCACACATCCAAAAAGAAGAAAGAACCAAAATTAACACATTAACATAACATGTACAACAATTAGAAACAGACCAAGAGAGGGAACCTACAGCTATCAATAGAAAAGAAAAAAATAAAGACTGAAAAAGAAATAATAAAGAAGCAATATATGAGATAGAAAACAGAAAAACTATAGAAAGAATCAACAGGATAAGAAGCTGGTTCTTTGAAAGGATTAACAAAATTGACAGGCCATTGGCAACACTAAAAAAAGAAAAGAGGAAGCAGACACAAATAATATACATTGGAAACCACATGGGCAATGTTACAACAGAATCAAAGGAAATCAAAAAGATAATAACAGAATACTATGAAAAGTTGTACTCCAATATACTTGAAAGCTTAGAAGAGATGGATTCATTTTTAGAAAAACACGGCCTACCTAAACTTACACAGAGTGAAGTAGAAAACCTGAACAGACCCATAACAAAAGAAAAAATTGATCAGATCATCAAAAAACTTCCCAAAAAGAAGTCCAGGCTCAGATGGCTTCACTGGTGAGTTCTACCAAACATGCAGGGAAGTGTTGTCACTAATTCTACTGAAATTATTCCAGAATTTAGAGAAGCAAGGAAAACTTCCTAATATATTTCATTAAGCAAGCATAATCCTCTTATCAAAACCAGGGAAGGACATCACTAAGAAACAAAATTATAGAATAATATCCCTCATGAACATAGATGCAAAAAATTTTAACAAAATCTAGCCAACAGAATCCAGCAGCATGATTCAAGATTAGAAACACGATCAACGTAATCCTCCATATAAATAAGAAAAAAGAAAAGTACCACATGATCATGTTGACTGATGAAGAAATGCATTTGATAAAATGAAACAGCCATTCCTGATAAAAACACTCAACAAAGTATGAATTGAAGGGAAATTCCTCAACATAATTAAGAGCATATATACAAAACCAAAGCCTTTATTACTCTCAATGTAGGGAAACTGAAAGCCTTCTTTCTGCAAACAGGAACCAGACAAGGATGCCCTTTGTCAACACTCCTATTCAATATCGTGCTGGAAGTCTTAGCAAGAGTTATACGGCAAGACAGGGAAATTAAAGGCATCCAAATTGCCAAATAATACATATTAGAAACCACATGGTGGATGTCACAATGAAACCAAAGGAAATCAAAAGGATAATAACAGAATGTTATGAAAAGTTGTACTCCAACATTTTGAAAACTTAGAAGATACGGATATATTTTTAGAAAAACACAACCTACTTAAACTTGATGCTGAAGGAGGAAGTCCAAGGCATTGAAGGAATTGGCAAAGAACAAGTGACCAGGAATTGATGGAAGAAAAATTGAAATCTTTCAAGAAAGTAAGGCGATACATGAGGCACTCACTTAGCTATGCCAAGAATTTGGAAGACAATCATCAGGCCGACTGATTGGAAGAGATCTGTATTTGTACCTATTCCAAAGAGAGGTGACCTAATGGAATATGGAAATCATTGGACAATCTCTTTGACATCCCATGCGAGTAAAGTTTTGCTAAAGGTAATACAGAAATGGCTACAATCATACATATACAGAGAACTTCCAGAGGTTCAAGCCAGATTCCAAAGAGGCTGTGGAATGAGGGATATCATTGCTGATGTCCAATGGATCTTGACTGAAAGCAGAGAATATCAGAAAGATGTTTACCTGTGCTTTATTGACTGTGCAAAGGCTTTTAATTGTGTGGATCATGACAAGCTATGGACAACACTGTGAAGTGTAAGTATTCCGGAACACTTAATTGTGCTCATGGGGAATCTGTACCTGGACCAACAGGCAGTTGTTTGAACAGAACATGGGAACAATGAATGTTTTAAAATTGGGAAAGGTGTGTGACAAGGTTGTATTCTTTCACCATACTTATTCAACCTGTATGCTGAGGAAATAATCCGAGAAGCTGGATTCTATGAAGAAAAATGTAGCATCAGGATTGGAGGAAGACTCATTAACAGCCTGCGATACGCAGAAGATACAATCTTTCTTGCTGAAAGTGAAGAAGATTTAAAACATTTACTGATAAAAATCAAAGAGCACAGCCTTCGGTATGGATTACATGTCAATGTCAAGAAAACAAAAATCCTCACAACTGGACCAATAAACAACATTCTTATCAATGGAGAAAACATTGAAGTTGTCAAGGACTTCATTCTACTTGGATCGACTATCAACACTCATGGAAGCAGCAGTCAAGAGATCAAACGACGTATTGCATTTAGCAAATCTGCTGCACAAGATCTTTTTAAAGTATTGAAGAGTAAAGATATCATCTTGAGGACTAAGGTGTGCCTGTCCCAATCCATGTTATTTTCAATAACCTCATATGCATGTGAAAGCTGGTCAGTGAATAAGGAAGACCGTAGAAGAATTGAAGCTTTTGAATCATGGTGTTGGAGAAGAATATTGAAAGTGCCATGGGCTTCCAAAAGAACCAATAGATCCATTTTGGAAGAAGTGCAGCCAGAGTGCTCCTTAGAGGCCAAGATGGCCAAGCTTCATCTCTCATACTTTGAACATATTGTCAGGAGGGACTAGTTGCTGGAGAAGGATATCATGTTTGGTAAGGTGCAGAGTCAGAGAAAAAGAGGAAGGCCCCCAATGAGATGGATTGACCAAGTGGCAGCATCGATGGACTCAAGCATGACAACAGTAGTGAGGTCGGCCCAGGATTGGGCAGTGTTTCGTTCTATTGTGCATAAGGTTGCTTTGGGTCAGTACTGACTCGATGGCACAGAACAACAACAACAACGTAAACTTACAAACAGTGAAGTAGAAAACCTGAACAGACCCATAACAAAAGAAGAAATTGATCTAGTCATCAAAAACTCCCAACCAAAAGAAGCCCAGGCCCAGATGGCTTCAATGGTGTGTTCTAACAAATATTTAATGAAGAGCTGTCACCAATTCAATTCGAATTATTCCAGAATATAGACAAGGATGGAAAACTTCTTAATACATTTTATGAAGCAAGCATAACCCTCTTACCAAAACCAGGGAAAGACGTCACTAAGAAAGAAAATTATAGGTCAATATCTACAGGGTTGCTATGGGTCTGAACTCACTCGACAGCACTTAACAACAAAAACAACAACATCCCTCATGATCATAGATGCAATGATGATATGATCCTATACGTAGAGAGCCCCAAAGACTCAGTAAAAAACTACTAGACATCATTGGAAGATTCAGCAAAGTGACAGAGTATAAGATTAACATATAAAAATTAGTTGGATTCCTCTATACCCAAACCAACAGTGCTGAAACGGACATTAGGAAAGCAATACAATTTACAATAGCTGCCCAAAGGATGAAATATCTGTGAAAAAAATGTAACCAGAGCAAAAAAAGAATTATACAACAAAAACTATAAAACACTACTACAAGAAACCAAAAGAGACCTACAAAAATTGAAGAATGTACCATGCTCCTAGATAGGAAGACTTAGCATTGTGTAAATGTCTATATTGCCCAAAGCAATTTACACATATAATGCAATCCCAATCCCCAATCCAGCTTCCAAAGACATTCTTCAAAGAGATGGAAAAAACAATTACAAACTTTATATGGAAAGGAAAGAGACCCAGGATACACAAAGAACTGCTTAAGAAGAAGAATAAGGTTGGAAATCTCTCACTCCCCAACCTAAAAATTTATTACACGGCTACAGTGATCAAAACACCTTTGTACTGGTACAATGAAAGATACATTGATCAATGGAAGAGAATCGAGAATCCAGAAATTAACCCATCCACAGATAG